>NW_006198494.1:593082-700611 GCF_000334495.1 Tupaia belangeri chinensis | reverse complement strand
TGGAAAACCTCCCTAAAAAAAAAAAAAAAAAAAAAAGCCCATGGGATTCATGGAACACCATCAAGTGAACCAATATTCACATATTTTATAAAGAATTATTTATTTAACCTTGTTTATGATTATTATTATTATTTAATTTGACCAGAGAAAGAGAAAGGGAAAGTGAGAAAGCAAGCCACCAGGTCTGGGATTCGAACCACAGTTAGCCATGTGGGAATCCAGCGCCTTTAACCACCACACCACCTGCCAGCCCCAGCGGTGGCCTATTCTGACAGCAAATGCATGGAGATAAAAATGGAAGTAAGGAAAGGCTGAGGGGTCAGGAAAGGAGAAGCACCATTTGAAACCAGTGGGATGTCCAGTTTTCTGTCCTTCCCCATGGACCGCTTAAGGCACAGACTTCTCCCTGAGCAGTAAATCTGAGCTGCCGAGTCGGTTATGTGCTTTAGGTTAGCCATAATTGGTAACATAAGCCATTCTAGTTAGATGAGCCTCTTGTATATTTTGGAGACTGACTACAAGGAAACAAACTGAAAATGTGGGATGGTTAGCTAATGTCAGCCCCCAGTTTCCCACCGAATGGCCCAGCTGCCAGAGCTTTGCCACGATGGGAAGTGAAGATGGTGATTTTCGCAGTTTGGCAGGGACTCCTGGAAGGCATAAAGGCTCATTAGATGGAAAAGATTTTGTCCTGAGGGAGAAGCTGCCGTTTGCAGACAAGGTGTGTCAGCCAGAAAAAATGAGCAATCACCATTTTCTGGTTTCTATTGGCAAAAACTTTGAATTTTTTTTTCATATAGAGTGTTATAAATAGATTCATAAGAAGACACACAAAACCAAGTAAAAGGAATAGACATTAACATTTCCCTAACAAGACAGGAACTAACCTTCCTTAAGTAGCTATTACCTGGGGCTGCAAACACTGGTGTAGCAGTAAATCACAATGCTCTCTGAGGGGATCCCAAGGTTCCGGTTCAAGTCTAGACACCTCTCTGAGTGCACCAGGTATACGTTTGCTTAGGTCTGGGGCTAGCTAGGGGTGGATCATGGCATTACGACGCTGTTAGGAGTGTCTTTCTCACTCACTGATCCTCTATTATGAAAGAACTAAATAAAGTTTAAAAAGAAAAATAAAAACTATTACTAACCAGGCCTATTAGTTCTCTCAAAATTCTCTGAGATGGGCCTACCATGTTTTCTGGTATTATAGAAACAGGATCAGGTGTCCCACCCAAACAGAAATGAAGTGCTACATCACCAACCCTAAGACCCTTAAGCTTGGTATTACTACTCCCATCCTGTGTGATGCATTTGTTGTTTGTTTGTTTGTTTGTTTTGTCTGTTTGCTTTGAGAGGTTTTTGCTATAGAGTGCATGAGTTCACCAGAAAGATAGAGAGAGACAGAGAGACAGAAAGCGAGAAATCACCCCCCAGGGAAGATGGCCACGCTGCAATCCCTTCTCCTCCATTCTCTTCTCAGGATCTCTAGCACCCATACACACGCACCCGGCGTGAGTTCAAGCCACTGGGTCCAGTACTTGAACCGCGGTCAGCTACATACGAGTCCAGCAACATAGCCATTACGCCAACTGCTGGTCTCTTATGGGATGCATTTGTGGACTCATCAAACTTACTGAGAAGTCAGCAGCCCTCACCTTTCAGATGGGTTGTATTTTGAATGTGGATTTGTAAAGCTCATTGCTGGGAACTCTGAACACTTTTTCATTGGAACTATGTCACACTTGGTGGTTAGGTTCCCAGGCCAGCCTAAAACTCGTAGCCGAAGTAGTCTGCTTTATTAATAGTACCATAGAACGGAGCCACTATATATAACATGGTTTGTGTGGGAAAATGTACTTGGGACTCCAACTAGAGTTTTTTGAAGGCTTTTAATCCCAGCAACAATGGCAAAGGGGACTCCGCCTTGTCTTTTTTCATTTAAACCCTGGAGAGAAAATAAAGGTACACAGAGATACATTTCCTTTCATACTCCCCTTATGCTAACAGAGACCCCACCCTGGAACTACCGAGCCATGTGCAGGGGGAATCCTGGCAGTAATAGGCTTTGTAGCCACAGAGGGGAAGAGTAGAGGGGGAGAGGGCACAGGCGATAGGGAACATGTGTGGTCTGGCTGTCAGTCACCCAGGGGCCTATTTTGGATGGCCCCTCAATGTGGGCTACCTGTTGATGGACATTATTTCCTTATTACACATAATTTTTACCATACATTAGACTTAGGTATTAACGCTACTTAGTTGTATGGTTAGTATTTTAAATGGCAGGATTAGTTGGTTAGGTCTTAAATGGAATCTTAAATAATAGAACGAAAATGAATATACGGGCAATTTTTTAAACACCAATCTACTAAATTTCCAAACCATTATCTATTTGGGGCTAGATAAACTTGGATGCTAATGTATATGTTATAACAGTCTAATTTAATCATAGAGTAGGTATTGTTTGTTGAACGCTTACTTCATAACAGAAAAATGTGCTCAACTGTTTAATATGTTTTTTGTTATTTAATCCTCACCACAATTCCACATGGGAAGTACTATCACAAATAGCAGGGCTAAGACCTCATTCAACCAATATTTTTTTAGCAAGTCCTATGTCCCTGGTACTGTGCAATAAACTAATAGACAAATGGGCAAAAATCCTTGCTCTTGTGGATTTTATTAGGTCGTAGGAAGTCATGACGCATTTTTGCATAGAAAGACACAGAAAAATACACCATGACTTTCCTGATGACCCAGTAAATCCTAGTGGTAGGAGACAACCATAAGCAAAATATCTAGTGTTTTCATTGGAGCTAAGTGCTATTGGGTAAAATAAAATTAGGGAGGAGAGTAGGGACTATCAGGTTGGGGTTGCAGTTCAGTGAGATACAGGCCATTGAATGACAGTGAGTTGACACAGTGAGTCCACTAGTGTTTACACTATTATTTCTTTCAGCAAACGGTTTTGTTTTATAACATCAAATTTTTGAATGTGTGCTATCCCATTGGTCACTGTGAATACTCCAGCAAGTGACTGGAGGTATCTAAGAACAACCAATGAAGGGCTTGAGCTTGTCTAGCCAAAAGGCAGGAGAGCCAGGGACAGGTTCTAGAGGAACATCAAGGCCCCGATCTGGTGCACAAGTGGAGGGTTTGGCCCTGGCAAAGGGTATAGAGAATGTTCTTCTAGGATGGCAGTGTAGGGGCAGAGATCGGGGATGGAGAGAGGTAGAGGGAGCTCATGGAAACTCTGTTTGCTTCTATTTTCTCTGAAATGAGAAGTGTGAGCATCAGCTGAGAGTGTGGGTCGGATGACAGTTTTAGAGGGAAGTTTGAGGAGTGGGAAGATTTGAAACAGTCATCTGGGAGACAGGGAGCCTGAATTTAGCTGACAAAATCTATACCTATGGTCTTCCCAAGGTCAAATCTGACTCCACAGTCCTGTGATGGAGCTCAGAATTCTGTGATATAATCTAGTTCACTTCTGGAGAAGAGGAACTATCTTATGATTATTTTCCTTACCTGTCCTTCCTTGGGAGTGGAGCCCTGCAATTAGGGGTATGTGGTTAGTGTTTACTGACTGACTGCTAGAGCAGACCTCCCATATACTTAGCTAGAAATTTCATTTAAGATTTTCTATCCTAATCATCACATTGTTGTTCCCCTGAACTGAAATGCTCTGACACCTAAGGTTCCTGAAACAGCGCTTCTCCACCAGTTTGTTCAATTGCTAATTATTTCATTGAGTTAATCCCATCTCCCTCAGGGACTGGGTTGTAGACTATGAAAGAATTCCTAATCGCATGCTCTTTTGATTACTCTCCAATGGCTACTTAAATTGAACCTCATTCCTGCACATTATACCGTCACTATGGGCAACGAAGATGCCTTCTGCGTCTATTTTATCACTCTTTGATGGCCAGCACACTGGGAAGAAGAAAATCCATGGGTGCCATTAGGATAATGCAGGAAATAGCTATCAGTGATCTCAACTGAGCCTCAAAAATCATTGTAGGATGGCTTCGGTGATGTCCAGGAATTGGATGAAACGTGCCAATAGTGAAAACAAAAATGTTTATAAAGTAAAAGCAAAAGTACACTCCCAAGAGGTAGAAGTGGGCAGAGGGGAGAGAGAAACAGTGGCTCAAGGCCCAGCTAGTTACTTTCCATAGGGTTTGTAACTTCTTAACCGGCGTCACGTAGGTTGATCATTGGCTGGGCCCATTGGTTGTTCTTGTCTCATTAGTTCTCTCAAATGTCGCCAGGCCTGTTAATTCCTCTCACTGGCTGTATCAAATGTGACTTAATCGGCTGGACATCCCACTGGAAATCTCCTTCCTGTATTACTGTGGATAGACAATTTTCTGCCATGGTCTGTTTTTCTATCTAACCAGAGGCAGACACGCCAGCCCCCTCTCCTTCCATTTTCTAGCTTTTTTCCTGTCTCAAAACTGACTGAAGTAGGTGGATTCCAGGGATTGTGGTTGGGAGGTAGAACGGGCTGTCCTTGGTGGTGTGAGGGGTACCGGAGAAGGATCTACTCCAGGGGCTTGGCCAGTCAGTAAGCGGAAGGGGCTTACAGAGGAAGGGACAGGAGCCCTGAGGAAAGGCAAGTGTAGTTCAGAGGGTCCCAAATGGAGATGTCTAGGAGATCATTAGATACCTCAGGCTGAGGTTCTGAGAGGTGACCCGCATGGGAGGCCATGATACAAGAATTATCACCCCAATATGGTCATTAAAGCAAGGGGGGATGATTATTTTTGCCCCAAAAGAAAACCTAAAGGGAGAAAAGTGGGCTTTCGGTGTTTGAAGACTGAGTAAAACTCATGTCATTTGACTAAGCCATGCTAAGTGTGCAAAATCTGCCCAGGGACAGGATGTCGCAGTAAAGCACATCCCAGTCAAACCACAAATGAGTTGATTCAAAACTGGAGTTGGAAAAATGTGTGGTTTTTCTCGGTAAAGCTTCATTTTCTTCTTGTCTTCATAACTATAAATGGATGTATTTGTATGGAAGGTGACATGTGAATTTTTTTCAATCTATTTTTGGCTTCCGAGAGACAAAGTGAATCCAAGTGTACTCCATACTTTGACATCACACCATGTTGTTATGTAACATGGAATGTTTGAGCACATACTGTCCACACCAGCAGCTATAAATCTGTCCAGGCAAGTGACTTCAGAACACCCAGGGTTAGTAGATAAGGAGTTGGATCTCCCCTCTCCAAGGGGAAGCTTGCATGTGGAAGACAGAGTGGTATATGCGAATTTGCAAATCTCTTTGAAGAACAGAAAAATCATCTAGGGTTAAAGTGGCAGGTGTCCAAGGCCATGCATTCCTGAACCCTTCTTTATGCACAACCAGCAGGAAATGTCGGTTTACAAATATAGGAAATTGTACTACTTAGTATCAGTTCGTCGTCAGCTTTTCCAGAACCATTCAGCAGCGTGGTTGATGCTCAGTGAAACCACCAGACGTGTCAAACTGCCAGACCTTTGCTCAAGTCACCTTGACTCAGGTTACAAATAAGTGACACAGTCTGACAATTCGCTTGAAAAACTCTTTTGGAATTATTTTACATTTAGGGAAATTTCAAAGCTGAAATTTTGGCCCATTACAAGCATATTAAGGTGGATAGGTAGGAGCTCCAATGCTTTATATGAAGACTCAGATCTTCTTCATTTAAAAATACCAGGACATTTGCTGCTTCCCAGTAGTTGAGCTGGAAGGGGGTTTGGGGTGGGAGGGGGAGAACAGATGTCTTTGCCTCTGCTATCATCTATCTATCTATCTATCTATCTATCTATCTATCTATCTATCTATCTATCTATATAATTTTTTTTAATGTGCAAGAGATTGTGACTTTCCCAAGATACAGTTATTGTAGGACTTGGATCTCCTCAGTGCAATTGTGTTTTTCTTTCCAGCACACCAAGCATCCTCTGAGATGCAGGGTGATGTTACCACTTGAAAATGTGCACCATGGGCAACTGCAGAATTTTCCAAAAGCTTAAGCACAGATGGCAGATCTGGCAAAGTCAAACTGAGAACACTGATTAGAAGTTCAGAAGGAGAGTTACTGTTTTGAGAGTTTTATATTTATTTAATTTATTTATTGAGAGAAAGAGAAAAGGGAGGATCTCAACAGGGTCTCCCTATGCTACAGTCTTTCTCCCTGTCTTCCAACCAGCCAGGATCACGGTACACCCAGTACGTTCAGATCAACCCAGGATCCAAACCCAGGCCTCCTATGTGGCTTGAGTATCATGGTCCCTGGCACCTGCACGACCACATCTGGTCCTCAGGAGAAACATTTCAAAAGTAAATACTAAATGTTTAAAATTCTGAAAGCTAGTTTACTGGAGAAAGTAATTGCGGTGGGACTCTGGTTGGATTATTGAGAGAATCACACAGTGGCACTGACTGCATTTTGGCCACCTGCCCTGAGCTAACAGCTGAGGAGGAAATGCAACAATGTGTTGAGGAGAGTGACAGGTACTGTGTTGCAGGGACTCTTGGGCCATCCGTGTCTGTTCCTTCTGTGTCTCTGTGATGTTTGTAACTCCCAAGTAAGCTCAGAATGGCTTCTCCAACTTTGCTTGGAGCTCTGTTTTCCTGTGTGTTTATTTTCTAACCCTATCATTTTCTGTCTACTTATTAACCTAACCCAAATACAAATCTGAAAATGAAAGAGAAGGATAATCACATTAGACTTTTTTTGGTGTTTGCTCAATGTTATCATGGCTCCAATGTCTCGTTTTACCGTAGTGTTCTACTTAAATCTATAATCGCAGTTATACTGATAGGAAATGATTTCACAGCCTAAGTGATAGAGTAATCATTGGTTTACTGTGCTATAAGCAAAATAATTCCGTACCGTCTACAGAGAAATTGTTAACTGTTACAGCTCCATTGTTAATATTTAATCATTTGAAGAATTAGCAAAGAATGTGATGAAGATGGAATATCTGAAACAAGGTTTGGCTGCGTAGTTGGTTCTGTATGAATCTTGGGTATGATTTTTCTCTTCATAATGGCGTTTGAATTTTCTTCTGACTTTGAAGTAGTGTACTCATCCTTTCGTTCACTATGCCTTAGATCTGGCTTCATAATACAACATCTCTTCTGCCACATTCATTAAAATTAAAAAAAAAAACAAGATTTCATTGGCAACTTAGACATTTAACTAAAATTATAAATCAGGAATCTATTGATGACATCCCAGCTCTCACAGTGTGATTAAAGGTTAAAGTGTCATGAAACTGTAGGGTCTGACTGAACTTATGGTTCATCTTAGCAAGGTTAGCATTCCACCTGCTATTTCCCTTGGCTACCCAGAAATCTGCCTCTTGGTGTAGATCTCTTAGGTTGATAATGAAGTCACATTTAGAGTGTCAGGGACTCGCAGGTCCGTTGCTGTGTGCTGGCTTTTGTTTTCTGAACTAGCCAAGGAGATGGCTGTCAGCCACATCTGTCTTCTGATGGGCTGGCAGCTTTAACTCAGGCTGACCAGGACCAGCTGGCTTTCCCTGGACAACCTAAATTGCCCCTGGGTCTCACTTTGCTTCTCTTAAAATAAAGAGACTAGATGAGAAGAACACTGGAACCTTCTCGGCTTTTATGTCTCTGCCAGTTAGGGAGGGAATGAAAAGACACTCCCATCCAACTCTACCCCATCCTCCTCATTTTCTTTTCATGCCCTCATGGAGTATTTGGTTAAAACACTTAAGAAATGAATGACATTATGAGATATGACTCCCTCATCTTGGAGAGGTAAAAAAATGAATCTCAAGGCTAGTCCCATAGCAAAGGAAGTCAGACCTTATGTGGCCAACGAGAGTTCAAGTTTTGGCCCAGTGACTTAAAAAACATGCTGGAGTGTGTAAACAAAGCCAGGATCCTGACAGGTTGAAGAACTGAAGGAAAAAGGATTGTGGCATGACCAGGACCCACGGTGGGGTGGGGGATTGATTTCTCCTTTTCTCTCTCTCCCATCTAGTATAAAAGGGAAAAAAAAGAAAAAGAAAATAAAAGATGAACCTGACATTAATAAGTGCCACATACTAGTTCAAATTACAAGCCTGTGTACAACCAGTAATGCCATGGGATTGCCAGAGAGTCATGACGCATTTTTACATGGAAAAACATAGAGGGTCCAGCAGGTGGCTTGGTGGCTAAGGGTGCTGGACTCCCACACAGCTGACTGTGGTTCAAGTCCCAGACCTGGTGGCTTGCTTTCTCACTTTCTCTCTCTCTCACTCTGTCCTTCTCTGGTCAAAATAAATAAAGTTAAATGAAAAATAATTTTAAAAAAAAAAGAAAGAAAAATACGTCATGACTTTAATATACTAGGTTTCTAATAACCTAATATACTAGAAATAAAAACTTAATCCCAAGTGCTGGGAACCAACATATGTCATAATAGTTATGTCTCTGGACTCCCATGTAGTCGACTGTGGTTTGAATCCCAGTGGCTTGAAACACACCAGGCAAATGTGCATGTGTGCTCCGAATTCCAAGAGGAGACTGGAGGAGAAAGGACTGTGGCATGGCCATCCCACCTCCACTTGCCGGTGTCGGGGTAATTTCTCACTTTCTGTCTCTGTCCCTCTGGCAAACATACACACCCTATAGCAAAAACCTCTCTAAAAAATATTAAGAAAAAGAAAAATCCCAAGTGCCCATTACCCAAAGGAAGATGATAGAGGTGGTTTTACAAATGTGCAGTGTATGTATAATATAGTATATGGAGGCCAGGGAAGGGTAAAATGTCACCTCACCTAACTAGCTTTTTAGCATTATTACTGTGGTTTTGCCAGAAAGGAATTCTAAATACAGTAGTATTTGCCATTAGTGAACACAGAACATAGAGTTCCCTGGAAACCTTTTGGAATTTTTTCTACTAATCCATATTTTAAGAGATAATACTCTTTGGGACCAGCAGTTAGCATAATGGCTATGTCACTGAACTCCCATGTAGTCGACTGCAGTTCGAGTCCCAGACCCAGTGGCTTGAACTCACACCGGGCATGTTTGCATGCTTGCCCAAGATCCCGAGAGGAGAATGGAGGAGAAGGGATTGCAACGTGGCCATCCCCCACCCCCCACCCCCGGGGCGGGGGTGATTTCTCGCTTTCTGTCTCTCTGTCTTTGGATGTTCTGTGATCTGAAAGGTTAAGGAATTGGTGCAGCCTCTGGGCTAGGATAGCAGGAGAAAATTTCACCTATGAAAATCCCAGGCTCCACCAGGTCAGCAGTTTATCTACTCTGTTTAGCTGAGTTAGAGAAAGGCTGGCATAGTTTAAAAAGAGCATTTTAAGTTTACAGTTCATTTCCATTGATGTCAGATAGTTTTAGACTTTAGAGTAAGCAAATTTAAGAAAATACTTCTGTATTTTTATAGATTCTGTTGGCATATGGTTACAGCCACAGCTAAAGCCCATTATTCAGGTAATAATGATGCCTAACCATAAAGTCTTCCTGTTACATTGTGTTTATGACATGAACATTAGTAAATGCTTTTGCCGTTTTAAGAGGCAAGGAGGTCCGTCACATGAGTTAGAGGCCTTCCGTATTAGGCTTTTTGGAGATGCAGACATGTGTCCACATGAGGTTTTTGAGAGAAAACAGAGACTAATTGGATGCAGAGGCTTCTGTGGGGCAAGCAGAGTAAGAATTGAGTAAAATGATGTCATCTATGGGTAGCAAGCCCATGCCTGAAAAACTGGCAGCAGCTTACCCATACCAAGCCACCTGAGACATTTCCTGGGCTGGAAACAATGTGACGGAAATTGAACTTCCCTGCCAAATTTACCACACCGTGCCAAAGCCTAGGCACCTCTCTCTCCTGTTGCCTTAGAACAATTACAGCTTTATAGCACATCTACCAAGAATTTTGTGAAAGCGAAGAAGGAATTGGTAATGTCTGTATTTTAGCAGATTAGAGAAGGAATTGTGAGTGTGCTTTCCTGGTCCATTAAAAATGATGCACTTGGGGACCAGCAGATGGTGTAATGGTTACATGCTGGACATCCACAAAGACAACTGTGGTTCAGGTCTCAGACCCGGCAGCTTAAAATCACACCAAGCGCGTGTGCATGCGTGCCCAGATCCTGAGAGGAGGATGGAGGGGAAGGGATTGCGGTGTAGCCATCCCCCCAGGGGGTGATTTCTTGCTTTCTGTCTCTCAGGTGAGCGCATGCACCTTAAACAGAAATGCATTTGGGTTGGCCCTGTAGCATAACTGTTAAGTGCTGTGTATGGGGAGCCAGATCCCACATGCTCAATCATGATTCCAGTCACAACCCTGGTCGCTAGAAAAATGCACCAGGTATATGTACGTGCGTACCCCAAATTCTGTTTGGATGCAGTTTTGGAGGAAAGGGGATCGCTGCTTAAGTATGCCCATTGTGGGATGCTTGTGCTCTGACGTTCTCTCTAGGGAGCACACATACTCTCTTGCAAAATAATAATAATAATAATAAATTTTTAAAAAGACGCTTTTGTAATGTGCATCTACTGTGAATGATTACCCATGGGAAAAGCAATATATCTTGCTGTGCAAATCAAAGCGCTTTGATCAAAACTATGGTGTTTTGTTTTATATTTGGTCATAGTTACTTTAAGAAACAATAACTAGATCATCTGTAAAAAAGGTAAAAATCATGATTGAATGTACCCAGAAATAAAGGCTGCATTTGACTGACATTTCTGTAGTCAAGGTCAAATGGATTACTTTGTTAATTTATTTAATAAATATGTAATGATCCTATTCATTTTTTAAGTTTCATGTATAGTCTGTATTCTCAAAACAATCTTGTAAGATCATTGTTTATTCTTCGTTAAGTGCTGACACACACATATATAGATAGGGGTGGGGAGAGAGTGAGCATGGAGAAATTAAAGAATTTATTGAATTCTGAGTCAGGAAGCATAGAACTCAAATGGAGCTTTTCTCTCTCTAATTCCCAGTCTGTCCTCAAAAACTATGTACCACAGGGGACCAGCAGTTGGCGTAATGGCTATGTCACTGGACTCCCATGTAGTCGACCGCAGTTCGAGTCCTAGATCCAGTGGCTTAAACTCACGCCGGGCGCATGTGTGTGTGTGCCCAAGATCCTGAGAGAAGAATGGAGGAGAAGGGAATTGCGGTGTGGCCATCACCCTGGGGGGGGTGATTTCTCACTTTCTGTCTCTATGTCTCTCTCTGTCTTTCTGGCAAGCGCACAAGCCCTATAGCAAACACCTCTCAAAAGAAAAAAAAAACAAAACTGTGTGCTACAGTGTACAAGATCCTGTGATCGCTCTGGCATTCTTCAACCCATGGTATTCTAATTTTATCTAAGATCTGTTATGATACATGAGGTGAAAAAAAGTTGTGTAACAGGAAATTGAACTATAACATCCCAGAGCATATCTTTCCTGCCAATTTCCTAATAAAGGATGAATTCCACATATTAAAAAGTTATTGTTTGATTGTAACATACTTGCAAGTCTTTCCAAATGCTTTACAAAACTACAAACAAATCCAACATCATTCATTTATTTAGCAAACACTTCTTCAGTGTGTTCTGTGTTCAGCATAGATTGGATAAGACATTGACTAGTCCTTCAGAGTTTGGGCTAGAGAAGGTCAAAGCCCAGAATAGGATGGTTGAAATAGATATAAGCTTTCAGAGGAGGAAGTGGCCAGTTTTGCCTGGGGGAGCCCAAAGCTTCTGGAGAGGCTGAGATCTGACAGCGGATAAGTTTGGCAGGAGGTTGAAGCAGGATGCTGGTCCAGAGGCCCAGACATGGAGGGAAAGTGTTATGGCTTGAGGATGGTGGGCCTCTGTGTGACTGAAGCAAGCGAGAATGGAAGAGGTGCAGAAGGCTTTTCCCACACTGTGTTTGGGCTGGCCCTATAGCATAGCTATCAAGTCCTTGCTTGTCACACCCCAAGGGCCAGACAAAACAAGTTTTTGCAATACTTTTTCATAGTTTTTACTCTGAAAAGATAGAGTCACAAATTGATCAATGTATATCCTGTCTATATCATTTGAGAGATCTTCCTAGACAGCTTAACTAAAAGTCTCTGGACCCACTTAGCACGTTTCGCTAACAATTCTTCTTCAGTAATATCATCAGACTTAGATTACCCAGAGGCAGGTTGTTAAGAGCTTTGACGACTTCAAAGTCATGAAACTTTTTTGTAAAAAGAAAGATGAATTCACACAAAGGCCTTGACTAGTAAGGACTACAAACGTACCTGGCACGAAGGAAGCCATGGTTTGAAATACTAATGTGATCCGTGTTTCCAAAGGGCTTGTCAGTAGTTTGTCTTAGGTTGTCTGATCGCCATTCTTTATACCATTGATGTTTGATAAGCCCCATTTTTTAAGAATGATTTATTTAATTTTATTTATTATTATTTCTTTCATTTTTTTTTTAAATTTGCTATGGGGCACTTGTGCTCACCAGAAAGTGACAGAGAGAGAGAGAGAAGCAAAGTTAGAAAGCAAGCTGCCAGGTCCAGGACTGCAACAGCACTCAGCCATGTCTGAACCCAGCAGTTCAACCACCATGCCGCCTGCTGACCCCAGACAAACCCCCTTTTTATAGTTAGTGAAAAATCTCTCAGAAGTACTGCAGAATTCTAATTAAAATCATCTAAATGAAGGAGTCTTCCTCTTCCTCTTCCATAGTCTTGCGATAACAAGTAGCTATTCTTGGATATCTCTTTTCACTTTTCTCTCTTTCCATTAGAATGCCTTTTGGCCATTTCATTACCAAATTGTATCCTCTCATCTGAATTCAACTGCTGATGCTGTGACTTCAGCTCTTAAAACATACCATGAACCAGGTGTATCACAACTGACGAGGTGGCAAAGTCTCCAATTTTACAATGTATCTGACAATTTTGACTATTTCCTCTCTAAACAATAATTCCGATAACATACTTCCCTCTCTCCATGTGTTTGATGTGTAAACATCAAACATTGATTCAATTCTATACTCACTGAACACTTTACTCTTTTCCTTTTTAGATATAACACCTAGTACAGAACATATATTGGAACGGTTCTGCAGATCTGCTGCATACAGTCAAGGTGAATGTTCAAGTTTAGGTGTCAGTCATTTTCTCAAATTTGCTTTTACAACTCAGATACCTGAGAGTTAAATACATCTATCTACTATGTCTGATTTAAGCAGCTGTGGGTACCTGGTGATTATTTTAAACTCAAACCCGTAACAGCGTGTGAGGCATCAATGTCAACACCAATAACATTTGATACACAGAGTTCTCTTTATAATGTGAAAAAGGCATGGAATTATTTCACCATTGTCTTAGATGAATTTCAAATACCTGGTATGTGAAGGAGAGTAGGTATGATGCATGAAAAGTAACTGGGGAGCAATCCATATGGAATTCTGCAGCTAGCTCTTTACAAATGACCTGATAGAGTCTGCATGCCATTTGTAGTGAGATGTAACCGGGAAAAAAAAAAAGATTTATTACAGTAATGAAAGTGATGGACTGTCATTCAAACTCCTGTAAATCAGTCTACACAGAGTAAGAGAGTGGTCGCAAGTTTTGGCCCCAGAATTAAAGGGCATCTGAAAAGCAGTGACTCCCGAAGCATGTGTGTGTGGTCTCCACACCGAAGTATCAGCATCACCATCACTGGATGGCGTCATCCAATGGCATCCAACCAATGCCAGGACATTCATTTCTTACCTTGGACTAGAAATAAATAGTGCCTTCATTTATGGCTACCAAGGAAAATGTCAGTGTAAGAATGTTCAGACCAAAGCAAACCTGAGTTTTATCCCCGCTAATGATGAGAAGGCTTGAAATGATGGACTACTTGAAAAGGGACTAGGGCTCCCAGATGCTCCCCCATCTTCCATTCTGGTTTGTAATGCTTCTTAATTGAATTGAAAGCTCAGGTAAACAAAGATTGGAAAAGGATCATCATTCCTCCCTTTTCTTTGATAAAAATAGGGTCATAAGATATTTTTGAGGGTAATTAGTACCCACTAAAATTTAAAATTCACATTCTCTTGGGCCCAACAATTCCATTTCAATGAATTTTTCACACGCGCGCACACACACACACACACACACACACACACAACCTGAAAACAAATATGCAAGTTGTACCAGGATCTTCACTGCTTCACTCTTTGTACTACTAAGTATTTGACAGGAACATGTCTGTTACTAATAAAGATGGTGTATCTGTACTATGGAATACTGAGGCCACTAAAAACCATAAAAGAGATCTTGTACTGACTTGGAAGTATATCCATGGATATGTTAAAAGATAAAAGATTGGGGCCAGCAGGTGGCATGGGGTGGTTAAGGTGCTGGACTTCCACATGGCTAACCAGAGTTCAAGTCCCAGACCTGGATGCTTGCTTCCTCACTTACTTTCTCTTTCTCTCTCTCTCTCTCTCTCTCTCTCTTTCTCCTCTTCCTCCTCCTCTGTTTCTCTCATAAGCATGGGTACCCTATAGCAAATTAAAAAATAATAATAATAAAATGAAATCTTTTTTTAAAAAGATAAAAGATCACTAAGAAGAAATGTGCACATGCTTGATCCAATATTTGCAAACAGACAAAAACCTAAATATATAGACAGATATGTTTTCCATACATTTATATTACATAGTAAAGGTTCTGGAAAGACAGCTACAAAATATTAACAGCGGTTTGATTTTTGTTTTTCGCTTTTTTTCATGAGGTTATATGAGGATTGATAGTTATGGGGAAGAATTTTCACTTTTGCTTTATTTTCCTACTACTTTTATTTTCTTATACTTCCCAGAATGAATATTTATTCCTTTTGATAAGAGAAATTAGAAAGAAACTAAGTCCCGGGACTGTCACAAGCCAGCTACTAGCTGTAGGACTAACTCTTGTACTCTGATTTCCTGTTTCCCAGTCAGTATTACCCAGAATTTCTTTTTTCATTTCTCTACAACAGTTACTCAGAATTTTAGCTAGAATTTAACATAATTGACTCATTTCACTTGTGCAAAAGCAGCTAAGTGACTGAAGCATGGTCCCTCAGGTGGTGAGTAGGACTGAGTAGTCTCTACCAACCTACACCCCTGAGGCAAAGTAAAAGGGAATAAAAGTGAAGGGAGTAACTAACTCAACCATCCCTACTGCTCACTCATGCAGGCATGAGCCAGCCACTTCGAGCTCATCCTGATGTTGCTAAGACTAATAAGGAAAGCTGTAAATTTGTGTAAGTTAGAGATTGAACGTACTCATCTTTGTAGTCAATGACCAGAAGTCAGAACTATTGAGCAAGAGCCATTATTCACTCCCTTTCAACTCAGCATACATATGTCATCCCATTTAGACACAGATCTACTTGGAATTTTTCTTTTTTCTCCCTTCTTAAAAGGGATCTTGCACCATCACTGATGATAAAATAATTTGAAGACAATGTAAGCATACTCGGTACGGAAGCAAAAAAAGAAGACAATTGTCAGACTTAGGAGCACACAAATTTGAGTTCGGAGCTCAATACTACATACTCATGGAATTCTCAATACTGATGGAATTCAATCCTTAAATATAGGATGTGCTTTTTTTTTTTTTTTTTTTTTTTTTTGTTTGTTTTTTTTTTTTTTTTTTTTTTGGGGGCTTTTTTTTGGTTTGGTTTGGTTTGGTTTTTTTTTTTTTTTGAGAGGTCCTTGCTATAGGGCACGTGCGCTCGCCAGACAGACAGAGAGAGACAGAGAGACAGAAAGTGAGAAATCACCCCCCAGGGGGGATGGTCACGCCGCAGTCCCTTTTCCTCCATTCTCCTCTTAGGATCTTGGGCACGCACACACATGCACCTGGCGTGAGTTTTAAGCCACTGGATCCGGGACACGAACCGCGGTCGACCAGCGACATAGCCATTATGCTAACTGCTGGTTCCCAAGATGTGCTTTTGTTAAAAGCTTTGAATAGTTGAAAGGAAAGGCTTAGACTGGTAAAATGCATTTCACACTGAACAATTATCCTGAATCCCATGCGGAGTCTTTTACAAAGTAATGAGAAGATTCAATCTCATGAATGTACTTCGTTTTTAAACTTTATCAATGTCAAAAGCTACTTGGAGTCCTTATTTCAGAAAAGAAACAATGTCAAGATGTCCAATTATGCTCTACATTGTTTTATCATGTGATTAACTCCTAAGTTCACTGAAGAAACAAATGAACTTTCTTTTCCTAAAATGCAACCCAGAGTACTAGTTTCAGTCTGCAAAGACGGGAGGAGGTTCTTTTACAGTTCTTCCTGCAGGGTGTGAGAATATTTTCCCTGAAAGCAGATCCTACTGATACGATGCTTACCGTCAGTACTGCTCACATCTGAACATAAATTAGTCCTAGTGTACGTTGACATTCCTGAGCGTGTTCCCCCCCAGCTGGGCGCAACAGTTGACTTTTGTCTTTAACTTTCCTTGGCAAACGATAGCATCAGAGGAAAAGATAAGCTGCCCTTGGAGAACAGAGTTGTAATGTCTTCCAGACCTCTACTGAGCCTTGTGCAAGGACTAGCTTTCTTTTAAAGACTCAGGGTTATGCTAGGTGCTTGAGATGTTTTGATGTTGTTGTTTGCTTTTCAAAGGAGCCAGCTCTGATTGTCTTCACTCTGTAAGCCCCAGCAGGAGAAGAGGGACACATTTCTAAGGTGATCTCTGCAATGCTGGGAGAGACTTAGGAATGGAAGGAAAAGGAGAAAAGGAAGAGACTGTATATTTTGGCATGGGACAGTTTCTGTAGTAACAATGTATTCATTGACAAACCTGGAGAGAACTTAATGTTTGCTTTTAGAAGTCAGAATTGAAGGGCTGGCAAGTGACATGGTGGTTGGGGAGGGGGGGGCAGTGCTGGACTTCCACATGGCTGGCTGTGGTTCAAGTCCCAGAATGGGCGGTTTGCTTTCTCATTTTTCCTCTCTCTTCTTTCTCTCTCTCTCACTCTGTCCTTCTCTGGTCAAATTAAAATAAATAAATAAAGTTAAATAAAATAATTCTTCAGGGGGGAAAAGTCTGAATTGCATTCTCTATTACATTCTGAGATCCTGAGAAGAATTTCAGTATAAACCATATTTTATATGATCTGATATAATATAGTCATATTTTAATCAATATGAAAAGAAAATAACCCTTTTTGAAGCCAAGTGTGACATTACAATTTCACCTTCATAACCTCACTTAAACTTTACAAGAAATTCTAGTGGTAGGTCATATTCTCATCTTAGAGGAGACCACTGAAGCCTGGAGAGGTGAAGTACCCGGCAGTATTGAGATTCAGACTACTTGTGGCTGGTTAGATCAGCGAGGTAAGGAATGCAAAGCCCAGGTCTGGTAATGGCCCAGTGATAACGCAATTGGACCTACAGAGGAGGAGTTTGGAGTTTGTATCCCAGGACCTCCCTCAGCATACCAGGCACCTGCAAGTGGCCCTGGCTGACTGAAACTAGGCGTGGATTGTGTTTGGGGAGGCCTGTCTCTGTCTCTCCCCTGGAATAAATAAGCAAATAAACTTTTTTTATATAATTATAATTATTTCATTGTATTTATTATTATTATTTTGATCTGCTATAGGGCATGCATGCTCACAGAGAGAGAGAGGGAAAGTGAGGAAGCAAGCTGTCAGGTCCAGAACTCGAACCACAGTCATTTGGGGGTCCAACACCTTAGCCACTATGCTCACCTGCTGGCTCCGTGAATAAACTTTTTTTAAAAAACAATGCAAAACCATTCTCAGTTTCTATTCCCCATTTCTTCTTCTGGAGACCCTGTTTCATCCCATTAAAAAAGATCCCGGGACATATTTATTTTGTTTTATTATTTACATTAGGAATGAATCTGACAAAGTTTGGGGTCATAAAATACGATGAATAAACTCCCAACAAGTTGTTCATATATTTGCTTCATTTTAAAAAGCAACAAGCTCCTTTATTCTTCTTTATACTTGGAGAATACTAAGAGTTGAAGAGTTGACTATAAGCAGGGAAGTTTTGTCTAACCCTAGAGTCCAGAAAATTGATTTGCTTGGTCCTGGAGCCCAAGTGATCTGCCAGGACTTGATGTGGGGGTGGCTTTGTCTGTCATCTTCCCGCCTTCTGAACTAGGGCCCTTGCTTCTGCGATCCTCCTGGAGGGAATGAAGCTCTCCTGCAGCACCCGGTCTCCAAGAATTTAAAAGATAAGACAAGGCTATTTCCTTGTCTATAAAATGCTTTGTTTTTAATAAGGTATGTCTGGGCCTACACTATTAAGATCCCTTATAAAAGTCCTCCGAAAGATGACAATTCTTCACATTCCAAGCCTGTCTGAAAAGCCTGGAAAATCCAGTCCACTGTTGGGAAATTCAGTCGTCTTTGTCACCGAAATGATTTCTAAGCTAGTTTCTGATTCCATCATTTTTAATGTGCTCTCCTAGGTCTAGCTCTGTAGCGGCAAATCGTACAAAAGATGTCCTGCTGATCCTGCTCAGCACGAGCCTCCCACATCCTCATGCCAGTAGCGGCCTACCAGGGGCTGGCACCAGAACTGGCTGGCCCAAGCGTCCCTGAGAGGCAGAGGAGGCCAGGGGGCGGCCGTCTGGCATGCTGGCAATGTGTGCGCCATGCCCTCCACTCTCTCTCCCGGCCTGTCTCAGTTACATCCTCTCTTCTCGTCATCCCTGTGTGTCTCCCAACCTGCCAATGGCACCCACATTTATTCTCCGTCTCCAGAATATGTCTTTTCTCCCAGACTCCCATAAATTAGAAGTGGCCTAAATACGTACAATGGAAAAGAGAGGCAGGCCAAAACTGTGTGGAAAGTTAGCAGGAGAGTGTCCAGGCTTTTGTGAATTTCTGCATTCTCCCCAACCTGTTTCTATTGAAAGAGATACACCTTAGCACTTTCCTAAGTACTTTATTAAAAACCATTCATGCTAGGACTTCAGAAACAATTATAACTTCCCCCCCTTTTGATGAGCATGTAGGTGACATGAATGAAAACTCTAAATAGTTGTCTTGTTTAGCAAAACAATACAGACTTAATCACCTCATTCCAGATCTAGAAAATAAAGTGGCAGAAACAACTGCTGTTAAGAAAGAAAAGAGTTTAATGAGCATGATCCTCTGAAGTTCATGCCTGGCCTCTCACCAGAACCTACCTCTTGCTGACAGTTGAGTGGACTTGGAAGTCACATCCCCCCCCCCTTTTCTTAAGAGGTTTTCACATTAGGGCACACATGCTCTGGCAGAGAAAGACAGAGACAGTGAGAGGGAAAGTGAGAAATCACTTCCTGGGAGGATGACCACACTGCCATCCCTTCTCCATTCTCCTGGGATCGTAAGTACTCATGCACACGTACGGGCATGAGTTTCAATCCATTGGGTCCAGAACTTGAACCACGATCAGCCATGTGGGAACCCAGCGATGAAACTGCCATGCCATCTGCTGAAGCATTCAACTTTGCCTTGAGCCATAATCAGATTTATTTTGTCTTGTGGACTTTTAGATAAATTAAGTGACTACAATTTTTTCCTAATTCTCTCTCAAGTTCTCTAGGTATATAGAGACTATATTTGGAATATTTATGTTTGAGTAATATCAGTAGCTTTTCCTGCGTGTACACATACACTTTGGTTTTTTAGTAGAAATAATGTCCTTATGGGCCAGCAGATGATGTGGTGGTTAAGGCACTGGACTCCCACATGGTCAACCACAGTTCGAGTCCTGGACCCAGCACCTTGAAAATCATAGTGCATGTGCGTGTGTGCCCAAAATCCTGAGGGCGAATGGAAGAGAAGAGATTGTGGTGTGGCCATCCCCCCCAGGGGTGATTTCTCACTTTCCCTCTCTCTATCTGTGACTCCTTCCAGAGAGTACATGTGCCCTATGGCTAAAACCTAAAAAAAAAAAAGAAAAAGAAAAAGAAAGAAAGAAAGAAAGAAAGAAAGAAAACTATTGGCTTTAAAAGTCTAGTACAGGTTCTTTTACAGGTAATCAAGTGCATTCCAGAAAGAGCTACAATAGAAGAAGTCCATGCCAGGTCTAAAGCTGCCTTGCTCACTTCTAATTCTATTATTCTGCTACCTGCTAGTTCTCGTTTCACTACAAAGCTAAAAAAAAAAAAAAAAAGCCTTAAGAGTTTTGGATACATGGGATTAGCAGAGACCAGATAAAAGGGTAGGGAGTGCTCATGTGACAGATGCTATGAAAAATGTGCCGGCACCTCTGAAGACAGGAGGCTGAAGGACCTCCTAGGCACAAGGAAGGGACCTCTTAGGGAGTAATGTTTGAACTGACATCTGAAGGATGAGTGGAGGGGACAACTAACAGAGTACTCCTTGCCAAGCAATGTTCTCGTTTACTCTCCAGAACAGCCTTATTATATAGGCTCTCTTATATCCTGTTACACAGAAGAGAAAACTGAGGTATAGAAAGATCCGAGGCTGGCAGGTGGCATGGTGGATTAAGGCACTGATCTCCCACGTGGCTAACAGCAGTTTGAATCCTGGACCTAGCAGCTTGCTTTCTCATTTTCCTTCCCTCTCTCTCTGACTCTCTCTGGTCAAATAAAAAAATAATAATAATGATAATTAATAAAATTAAATAAATGATTCTTTTAAAAAGAAAAAGGAAAGGTTAAGTAATTTGCCCAAAATCCACAGTGAGTACTCAATAACTTTTTAACTACCACTACTTCATTTTATTCATTAAATGGTTCATTCATTCATGGATTATGTGTTGAGCTTTTGACAATTTCTATGATTAGTGAATAAAATAGATGTGGGCCCTGCCTTTGTACATACTGCAGCCTAGTGGAAAAGAGAGACAATAAACAGCTATCTTGCTCAGACATATAGAGATGGTAGAATAGTGTAGGATCCTTAGACCGAACTATTACAATTCTAGCACGTGCATAAATCTTGGATATACAAACCAGGGGGAAATGCACATCCTTGACCCAGCCAAAAAAAATGTTTCCCAGATGTTCTCTGAGGTTCCACAGGCAACCCCAATGAGTTATGTCAGAAATAGGCCTAGTGCCAGTTGTATAGGTGGGGAGAATGGAGATCCAAGAAGAGACAGCAGCACAGCAATGCTGGAGTCTGGAAGGGCCTGGGTTTCTGGGGCCTGGCCACGCCTGCTGTCCAGCAAGTACAGCCACCTTTGGGCCTGAGGTGGTAGGAAAGCCCAGAACTGACTGCCACTGTCCAGGTCAAATCACAGCTCCCCATTCTCTACTATATATAGTAAGGAACTTACATAAGAGTGCTTTAAAAAAGATGACAGAGAGGAAAAGAGAATGCCAGCTGAATTTTTTCCACGAAAGCTCATTTTTAACAGATGTGTTTTCTGTTTCTGTGATGACAGCGGACCAGGGGACGGCACCCCAGGTCAGAAGAGAACTGCGATTGTGTCTGTCTGTGCTGAGCACAGCTCCGTCCCTGGTGAACAAAACCGTACTCGTGTTCCTTTTTATTTAACCTTATTCCCTCCTGTGCTTCTGTTTTCACTGATGTCTGTGGGGAAGGGGCTGGGAACAAGAGTGAAAATGATTTAAACTAAACTTTACAGTATATTCGAGATCATGTTAAGAAGGAATGTCCTAATTTCAGCAAAATGAGTGATTAACATATGTTTGATCTATTTTAAGAAAAAGGCTTTGAATGACAGCGATTTTAAGGCTTTCTTACTCCATCTAATTTCTCATATTCTCTAGTACACAGCGATGCAGACATTTTACTAATTTGTTAAGTCAGTTCATCTCTACATTTCATGGCCTTGACATTACTTAATATTAATGCAATGACTACATGTTTCCCCCAGGACAGTCTGTGTGCCTCTTGCCCTAGAGTCCTCTCTCTATATTTTTTTAAGGAATTATTTTTTCAGTTTTATTTATGTATTTATTCATTCTGATTTGACCACAGAGAGAGACAGAGCGAAAGAGAGAAGAAGGAAAGTGGGAAAGCAAGGCACCAGATCTGGGACTCAAACCGGGGTCAGCCATGTGGGAGTATCCAATGCCTTAACCACCATGCCACCTCTTGGTCCCAAGTCCTCTCTATTAAGTCGACAGAAAAGTCATAACTTATTTTTCTATGTTTTTCTATGCAAAAATGTGTCACGACTTTTCCAACAACCCAATACAGTAGTTTAGTATTTGTCCTAGATGAAAGGGGCCACATGTGGACAATAAATTATATACGGCATAGGATCATCCTGAATATGAATAGCTAACACGTACAGGCTTGCTCAAGCATTGCTCTAATCACTTGGTATGCAATAACTCATTTCACCTCCACGGCTTGGGAGGTAAGTATCGTTATGACCCTCATTTTAAGGAAGAGGAAACAGATTCAGAAAGGTTCAGTGGTCAAGAACACTTAGCCAGGAACATCAGAGTCTGACATTTAAATACAGGTAGTCTAACTCTAGTGCCTACATGCCTGAGAAATTCATAGGTACCTTTACTTCTTTTTTGTTCTTTTATATATAGCAATAAATTATTCTGAAATGTTCATTTCATTTCTGTTGAGACACAATTTATGTCTCACTAACAAAAGAGCAGCCATCTCAACTCAAATACCAGAATATACAAGTTACAGCATAGCAAAAATTCTGCCTACTTGCAGATAAAATTTAGTTCAATTGAAATAGTCTAATTTAATATTTGTAGTTATACAGGCTTTTTGTTTTGTGCTGCACACAAAATAATGTAAACTTACACTCTAGCTTTCCCTGCATGTATCATATGACCACAGAATAATTTGTAAATCAGTGAGAAGTATGTGAACCCTAGAAGATGGAAGAGCCCATTAGAACTGGAAAGTTCTTTGGGACCAGCAGTTGGAATAATGGCTACGTCGCTGAACTCCCATGTAGTTGACCGTGGTTTGAGTCCCGGACCCAGTGGCTTAAACTCACACTGGGCACATGTGCGTGCATGCCCAAGATCCTGAGAGGAGAATGGAGGAGAAGGGATTGCGGCGTGGCCATCCCCCCTGGGGGGTGATTCCTCGCTTTCCATCTCTCTGTCTCTCTCTGTCTTTCTGGCGAGCACATGCGCCCTATAGCAAAAACCTCAAGAATAAAAAAAAAAAAGAGGAACTGGAAAGTTCTTTGAATTCTTGAATGGAATTATTTTTTTCAGTTTGCCAGTACAGAGGTCCTTTATGGACCATCCACAGTCCAATGTACTGAGTGCAAGAGATTCGAGTACATTTGTTTTTCTTTCCTTAGAAAAAATAAATGTTAGAAAAGTCCAATCATCGATCTAAAAGAATAAACTTGGAACTGTCAGAACCATCATGTCTTGTTTTCCAAGCCAGCTTCCTCCTTTCCACAATCCTTCTGCTAGTCATTCCTCATCCTCTCCGTTTTCATGAACAGTGTGATTGATTGGTTTTCTTAGCTAACCAAAGTAGAAATGAGAAATCAGTGAAAAGTGTGTTATTTAACGCCTGCCCCCAGCAGCAGACTCTATGAGAAGGCTTCATGGTTCCCACTAGTACTTCATGCTAACAGCCCATTGCATTTCAGGATATTCATAAATTACTCTTTTTTTTTGAAAGTGACATTAGCTTTGTCATTACTTTTGTGCTATTGTGTACATTGGATATTTAGAATTTTTTAGAATATTTTTCTCAACTCTGTTTCAGTTCTTTTCTTTTTTTTTATGTTTTTGCCATAGGGCATGTGCGCTCCCTGGAGAGAGACAGAAAAAGGGAAGTGAGAAATCGCCTCTAGGGAGGGAGGATAGGGTGTGATCACACAATCAGTCGCTTCTCTTTCATTTCTCCCTCTTTGGGATTTTGGGCATGCATACACACATTCCCAGTATGTTTTTCAAGCCACCAGGTCCAGGATGTGTACCGCATGGTCGTGAACCACTGTGGGATCCATTACCTGAATCACCAGGCTGTATAGGCTAGCCCTAAAATGTGCTTTCTGAAGTATACCTTTTTTTGGGGAGCACTTAATGCACCTTCTTAATGCTTCCCCACAGTGTTTAGCACCCCTTGTGATCAGAGCAGCGGCCCACGTATTGCCACTCATTGAGAAGTGACCTCGGATTGTCTAGAACAGAAGTAGAGATTGGAGAAGCTTTCCTAATAAGGAAGAATGATGTAATGTTTGTGGAGGGGCCAGGTTCCCTTCATTTGTTTTATTTGCTTTAGCTGAGTTCCAGGGGGAAATGCGCTGTGAAGCCTGTGGGCTGCGAGCTATATTTAGCCATACCCAGTTCATCGTATCAGGAGGCTCTTTTCTTTCTTTTCTTTTCTAATGGTATATACTCATTAGTGTAGTATAAGATGTTTTCCTAGGCATCGTGTTTTCCTAAAGTTTGATCGTCAATAACGTTTTGATTAAAATTTTATCTTTTACTTGGAGTATGAAGAGAGTATCAGTTGTAATCTCTTTATTTTGGCAGGTTTTCTTCAAGATACTGGTTTCTAGGGAAAAAAGTAGATACTTAGTGGTAATACATTTGTTGAGGAGGTTTTTGCAACTTTTCAGAGTGAGCTTTAGCAAGTGACTGTAGTCTTCACAGTAAGCTCATGCACATTCTGGCTTGTTTGATCTAGAGTCTCTCCCATCTCCCATAAAGCCCTCTGAATATAAAAGTGGTCTGTGCCCCGTAAGACAACAGAGTATCATTTTTGTACTTTTGCAATGACTTTTTAAAAAAATTACTTATTTAATTTATTTATTATTATTATTATTATTTTAATTTTGCTATAGGACATGTGAGCTCACCAGAGAAAGAGAGAAAGTGGGAAAGTAAGCCACCAAGTCCAGGACTCAAACCCCAGTCAGCCATGTGGAAGTCCAGCACCTTAACCACTATGCCACCTGCTGTCCCCTGCACTGACTTTTATTTAAACATTTTCACGAACTGAAGGAAGAAATAAAATCTGTAGCCATATTTAAGTGTTTAAAATAGACCATTCCCTCCTAGGTTGACAGGTTACATTTTTGCTTTGCCTCTATTATATGACCAAGTCTTACATTGTATTTGATGTGAGAGAAAACTCAAATTCATCTCCACCCGAGTTGACTCTCTTTAGCCTTTACGTTGACCTTTCAGAGGTCGTGCCTTCTTCCCGGAGACTGATACCCCAGTGCACTGTAGCAGAGCTGACTTTCCTGTAGAACATCAGCCTTGCAGTGGGACCTGACCGTGATAACGCTTGCTATGGAAAGGGAATCTCTCCTCCCTGCCTGAAGGTCAATGCTCTGCAGGAGATGGAGTGCTCCTACCCATCATGGCTGTGTTAAAAGAATAAAACAAATCTTAGAATCATTTCAAGATTTTACTTACTGGGAATTCAGCAAAGAAATGAGAAAATGAGTAAGAAATTGAAAGACATCATGGACAAATCTATCACCACTGTCCCATAATATTTGTCTCTCGTAGATCGAATCTTTTCCAGTATGATCCTTGTTTGGTAGAGCACCTAGTAAACATCTAGTAGAACAAAGACATAACCATTGTTTGAAGTAGTGAGGGACTGAGACCAGCAGTTGGCATAATGGCTATGTTGCTGGACTCCCATGTAGTCAACCACAGTTCAAGTCCTGGACCCAGTGGCTTAAACTCACACCAGGAATGTGTGTGTGTGCGTGCCCAAGATCCCGAGAGGAGAATGGAGGAGAAG
The DNA here is from genome assembly GCF_000334495.1 of Tupaia belangeri chinensis. Lineage (NCBI taxonomy): Eukaryota > Metazoa > Chordata > Mammalia > Scandentia > Tupaiidae > Tupaia > Tupaia belangeri. The sequence continues at coordinate 674,951 of NW_006198494.1, read as the reverse complement.
GGATTGCGGCATGGCCATCCCCCTGGGGGGTGATTTCTCGCTTTCTGTCTCTCTCTTTCTCACAGTAAATGCTGTGAGGTAAATAAAGCGAGATAATGAGTTAGGGAGAGATGGCAGTACTCTTCTTGCTCACTCAGGTGTTAAATGAGTCATTTGGGAAGTGAGTTGTGCTGTGTGGTATGAAAAATAATTTTAATTCAGCTTGAGGCAAGTACTTCCTCTCATTATCAAAGTGACTAAAGAGATCCTCATTTTTCTTTGGAAAAGAATGTTCTTTTAAAAACACAATACCCAAAGAAATAGAAGAAACTGAAGAAGCTGGTTTCTATGTATGTCAAATAATATTTTGGTCCCAGGCCCCAGATGACAACTATCCCCCAGGATACAATGGCCTACATAGCTAAAATATGAAGTATGACCTAAACAATTCACAGTGAGAGCAATCATTTAGGAAAGTTGTTTTTTTTCTCTTTGCTTGCTTGCTTTTACTGAGGCAAAAAAAAAAAAAGAATTTGTTTTTCTTTTCCATTTCCATATTTGCTTAAGTAAACTTGAAAACTAATTACTTCCAAAGAATTTGGTCCCAATGATGGCATGACCAGTGACTGCTGTGAGGAGTGTGGGACTACGCTGAATCTAATGACTGTATCAAATATGGAAGTTTTGTGTTTAGAAATATATTGGTATAAATATTGGTATATTTACTTTTTGCGGCATGTAAGAAGCCTTTAATCACCATAAGTAGTATACTCTGGTTGTTCACATACAGTATAAAATATTTACTCTGCTAAATAAATAAGCATTATTGCACTTGGTCCTTAAACCCCCAAAAGATAAGACTCCCTTAAGCTCAGGCAGCAGGTGCTCCTGAGTTTCTGCGTGAGATTCCTCAGCACAGGTGAGCTCTGGGGGTTGGGATAGACAAAGGCTCAAAGAATCACTTTGTGTTTCTGGTCCTGCAACAACCTCACACAAGGGTTGTGGAGCCAGTGGGGAAAAACAAAATGACCCTGTAGTATTTACCTATATGCTTCTTAAGGTATCGAGGAGCTTGAGAGGTAATTTAAGAAATGCTAACAGTTTAGTTAACACCACGAAGGGGAGAAAAAGGATGAGATGAAGATACAATTTTCACAGCGCTTTTTTTATATTTTCTATATTTTGAACAGCAGAAATTATTATTTTTTAAGATTGATTTTATTTAACTTTATTCATGTATTTATTTATTTTAATTTGACCAGAGAGGGACAGAGCAAGAGAGAGAGAGAAGAGGAAAGTGAGAAAGCAAGTCACCAGGTCTGGGAATCAAACTGTAGTTGGCCATGTGGGAATCCAGCACTCTTAACTGCCGCACCACCTGCCAGTCCCAGAAGTTATTAATTTTGATAAAGTCCAGTATATCCATTTTTTTTTTCTTCTGCAGATTATACTTCTTGTGATCAAGACTTTTGTCTTATCTAAGAAATCTTTGCCTAACTTCATGGTCACAAAGATTTTCTTCTATGTGTATGCCTTGCAATTTTATAGTTTTAGGTTCATATTTATGTTGAAGGTTCATGTGAGTTAGCTTTTGTGAAACTGTGAGTTGTGAGTTAAAAGTTCATTTTTTTTTTTAGAATCCAATAGGTTTTGGTGGAGTTTTTGCATTATCATATAGATGTATGATTTTTAAGAAACAGAATTTAGGGCAGGTTGGCCCATGTTCCAAAGCATAGCTACTGGAGGCTTGAGGATCACACCATCCAAATCACTCTCTCCTTCTGTCTGTCTCATAGCACTCTCTTAAAAATATATAATCTAATTTTTAAAAAGATAAAAAATAATATATAAAAGTGTTTTCCATTATCAGTTATAATTATGAGTTCAATTTTTTAAGTTTTTAAAAATTTATTCACGATAGAGTGTGTGCCACACACACATGAGACGTGGGGGAGAGAGTCAGAGAAGAGTACCCTCCACCGAGTCTGGTCACACCGTAATTCCCTTCCTCCAATCCCTCAGTGCATTGCATTCTGCCTCATGTGCATACCCAGTGTGTTTCAGACCAACCAGGCCAAAGAGTCACACCATAGTCACCATGTAGGATCCAGCTTCTCTCTGAGCTGTGATTACTGCTGCACCAAAAATTGGTCCTATGAGTTCAATTTTTTAAAAAAGTTTCACTGTACTACTTCTCAGGGACAAGCATTGAGCTTTAATTCTCCAAGGCAAAAAAGCTCAATTCTGTTGGCCTAGACATTCTTTTGTTATATAAAAACATATTTATTCTGCTTTCAGAGGTTTATTTGGCTCACAGTTTTGAGGTCTAAGGTCGGGGCAACATCTGGTGAGGGTCTTCTTGTTGGTGGATAACATGGCAAAAGGCATCACATAGTGAGACGAGAGCTTGTGCAGAGCAGGCGTGTGTCTGTCCATCGCGTTTCCGCTCCTTACACACCCAGGATGACTCAATCCTGGGATCCCATCCCTCGTCGCCTCTCAAAGACTCCAACTCTTAATCCCAGTCAGATTAAGTTTCCTCTTGATACTTTCACATTACACCATTACAACAAAATGCCAACACATGAAATTTGGGGGTACACATCCAAAGCATAGCAGAGCCCATGTATCTAATGCTCTTTCAGGCCAATGAAGTACATGAATAATGTATGTATGAAGGGGTTCTTTCTCCCTCCTCAAGTTTGGGATCCATTTAAAGATAATTTGAGGAGTCAGAGAGAGATCCAAGCATCAGATTTGTACTAGGAATCAAGAAGAGGCTATACTGCTGGGCCAGTGAGATTACTACTACTTTCCTCTTAAGTGGAGTGAATTTAACGCCCCATCCTCAGACAGCACTTTGCCGCTCTACAGAGGCAGACTTCACCCTCCTAAAACAATACATACATACATACATATATACCAAAAAAAAAAAATTCTTCTCCCTGCAAGCAGCAGATTTAAAGCCAGAAGAAGGGAGGGGCTGATCTGAGCATGCCCAGAAGTTTCCACTACCCATATTGGCCTAAAAGTGAGGACACAGGCAAGGAGTGCCTCTCTCCTGAAGTTCCCTTCAGAGAAATACAGTGAAGGGTAGAGCACCTTGCTCCTCTAGTGTCCTCATATCTTCCGGATAATACATGGCCATCATGTTTAATAAATGATATAAATAAATACCATGATTCTTCTGAAAGGAAAAGAAAATAATACTTAGTCTATTAGGTCATTAACAAATACCATGAAAGATGACTTTATGGTCTTCTGGCTCATTTGGACGTTTTTGTAAATTCTGTGAAATCTTTTCTTTACATTTCTAATATATTTTGTAAATCAAGAAATGCGCACAGTGATAGAAAGGTTACTAGTCAGTTCATTCATAACTTTTATGTTTTTATACTTATAGCTGTTGCATTAATACTGCCTTATTCAAAAGGCATTAGCCTCAAAAATGCTTTTAAAAAAATATATACCCTGCTGGACAAGATGCTCCCGACTCCTTCCACTCCACGTTCTGTGATCCTCCTGTGTGTGTCATCACACCGATATTATACTATGCAAGTGGCTTTTTCCATTATTTGTTTCAAATTTTAAGAAGAATAATCACATTCAGGTGTATATCTGAACTTCCCTAAATGAAGCACCACCTACTATATATCATCTTATAGAATAATCATGAAACCCAGATGTGGTATGCAGCAGACTTAATTATGTGCACATTTTAGAAAAGATTAATAAGCCCAGTAAAACAAGCTCAATATTATGGCTGTACATGCTATAAAATTTTCTTCTCTTGAAAGGCTTTTTGAGATGTTGCATTTTTATGGTATTGGAAGTGGTCATAAAGATGGTATTATAGAAAACTCTATTTGATAGAATGCCAGATAAAATAACTCTTGACTATACACAGTCATGTATAATCATGTTGGAAACTTCATGGAGCTATGATAAATGTCTCTCATTTTTTTCTTTAGAATAATTACTTTAAATAATTAGATTGTTTTATCTAAGGATTATTGTGGTTTTAGTCATTTCTCAGGGAGGGAACCTCATTTATTACAGTTCTTCCCAAGACACATTTGGATAGACTTCATGTATTGCCTGAAGGATTGGATCATCTTCCTGAGGGGAAAGGTTAGTTAGAACTGTCATTACTGCATCTCATCTTTTGGCCTCTGAGGAATGTCAAGGTCATTTGGTTAAAAGCTAAAACAGGTCAAAGCCATTTAAAATTGATGGTGCTTTTCCTCAGTCACAAGTTTCTTAATTTGTGCTACTCATCTAGGTCTCTTGAGCTTGCCCAAATGAATTTCGAGTTTTTAAAAGAACTTCTTTCATTTTCAGATGAGAGCCTAGAATGCGAGTCTGGTAATTAGACAAGGCCTCCAATCATACCATGGAACCCTTGGCTTGTATATCTTGGCCATTTACGTTGAACTAGCTATGGTTAGCCTTTAAGAGAAAATAAATCACGCCCGCTACCCAGATCCAAGTGTGCATTCTTTTAATTTATTTACGCTTGCGAGATCAAAATATGTAGAAAATGTTATTGGCATCTTGTTATTTATTCAGAAATGTTTTTAGTTCTTCAATAATAGGCCTATGTTAATAGAAATTTGGGCTGGGCCCATGCATGGCCTGGTAGTTGAGACAGCCAGCTCGTTCATGCAGCAATGGAGGTCTGAATCCCAAACCGGACTCCTTGAAAAACATACTGGGGACCAGCAGATGGCATAATGGTTACGTCATTGGATTCCCACGTAGTCAACTGCAGTTCAAGTACCAGATCCGGCAGCTTAAAACTCACGTTTGTGTGAGTGTGTGTGGGGGGGGTACTCAAAGTCCCAAGAGGAGAATGGAGGAGAAGAAATTGCAACTGGCCATCTCCCCTGGGGGGTGATTTCTTGCTTTTTTGTCTCTCTGTCTCTGCCTATCTCTCTGGCAAGTGCACACACCCTATAGCAAAAATCTCTCTCTAAAAAAAAAATTTTTTTTTAAACATGCTGGGCACATGCGCATATGTGCCCAAAGTCCTGACAGGATGGAGAGATGGAGAATGGATTTCAGTGTGGACTTGCCCAGTTGGGGTGTTCCTTTTCCCTCGTCCTCTTTCTCTGGCTATTTTCGATGAGTGCACATGCTTCCTGGCAATACTTTATTTTATAAAATAAAATAAAATGAAAGAAAGATTTGAAGTCATCTTTTTAAATTACTGTTGCTCGTCAACATGGGAAAGGTAATTTTTCTAGATTCCAGCATATTTAGCGATACGATCACTCCAGAAATGGAGTAAGACAAGAGATGAGTAACATGAGGAGACTTCAAAAAGTAATGGAAAAATGTAAGTAAAGTATGAGCTTACTTTGGTGCAAAATTGTTTTAAATCCATGCAGTTTTTTTTTTCATAATGCTATATAACAATGTGAATTTGGATTCACATTTTACCAGCAAAATATGAGCTGAGACCTTTTACCGGTTAGTCACATCTTCATGTTGCATTGTTTTTGGACTTATAGTTTATATAGCTAGCTGTATATGGAAAACAGTGAGTTAGTAGAGACCAGTAATTTAATGGTTTCTGTATAATGAATGCTGGTTAATCATGCCAATACTGAAGTAAAAAAAAAAAAAAAATTCTAGAAGCAAACTTAATATCTTAGTTTTGAAAACAACTTCAAGTTGCTTTGTATATTCTTCTATTTTCTTCAATAAATTAAGTTTTTAAAGCCTAACATATGAGAGATAGCTGCCTAGAATGATACATACATACCAGCTGTCACTCCATATAGCTGTTTTGAGTTCTACTACAGTATCAGTATCCCAGTTACAAAGCAACAGGAGACAGGAATGACAGAGGTAAAACTATAGTCTTGGGTGGAACCCAAATTAGAAAGCTCCTCTGAAGCTGAAGAAGTCACAGTGTTTGTGGAAAGTACTAGATAAGTTGTAGTGCCTTGCTTAGACACCATACAACAGTAGCTCTAAGTCAGGCCTCCTCAGTTTCAGTGTGACCTCCATTACTTCACAGCTGTGTAACGTTAGGTAACTTACTTAATACATCGTTGTGCCTTAACTTCCTCATCTGGAAAATGGAGATAATAAAAATGGCTATCGCCTTAGGCGTTTAAAAAGTGTAAGCAAGCTTATGTAGACAGTGGTGGCTGGTACATAGAAATTCTTGCGATAAGAGTTAGCTCTTACCAATAACAGTGTGATGCTGTTGGTGCTGGTAGTAGCAGTAATGATTGATAATGTGAAAGAAGTCCCTATGTGGTAGCTTCAAAAATAGGAACTAGATGAACGAATATCTTTCTCAGGCTTTGAGGATATTTAGTTGCTATCTAAAACAGTAGCACTGTGTTTAATTTATGATGTGACCTTTCAGATAGAAACAGCTGTAATTCTGTGCATTTCAACAGCCATTCTAACCACTCTATTCTTACATGCACATGGTTTAAAAAGTATTCAAACAGTATGGATTATAAAATGTAAAAATAAAGATTTTCCTGACTTCACCTCATTCGAGTCCCATTCTCCAGTGATGAGCACTTTTTATTAACCATGATTAAAAAAAAAAAAAAAAAAAAACATGTTTGTCTGAGTGTGAGAGAGAGTGAGAGAGCGAGAGGAAGCACCTTGACAGGTCTCATCATGCTACGATCCCTCCCACTCCAGCTTCTCAGTACGTTGGGTGCCCACGTGCATGCTCAGTGTATTTCCAGGCCATCCCAGGGAATCTGAACCTGCAGTCTCGACCATGTGGCTTCCAGCCCTGCACTCTAATCCATTATAAACTGTGCCACCTAGATTGGGTAGATAAACACCTCACCTTTGTTTTTAGTGCTTCTGGTGATTTCATTAGTTTGTTTGTTTATTACATGAGACAGAGAGACAAAGTGACACTCTCTCCTAACAGGGTCCTAACTCATGATCCATCCCTAACCACAGTCATCCCAGATCTCAAGCATGTGCCCAGCACATACAGGGAAGCTTTAGGACGTGAACCCAAGACCTTCCCATCTGGGCCCAGTTGCATTACAGCTGAGTTACCATCTGTCCTCCTCTTCTAGTGGTTTCTTTCTCAACTTTATATGTAGTCATCCATTTATTGATGCATTAGCTTCAGACAGTGCTATCAGGTTATTATTATTGGTTTTTTTTTTTTTTTGGAGAGGTTTTCATTACAGGACATGTGCACTCACCGGAAAGACAGAGAGAGACAGAGAGACAGAAAGCGAGAAATCACCCCCCAGGGGGGATGGCCACGCCACAGTCCCTTCTCCTCCATTCTCCTCTCGGGATCTTGGGCACACATGCACACGCACCCAGCGTGAGTTTAAGCCACCAGGTCCGGGACCCGAACTGTGGTCAACTACATGGGAGTTCAGCGACATAGCCATTACGCCAACTACTGGTCCCAGTATTTAACATTGTTCTGACGGCAGACATCCCAGCTGGGTGTTTGTGCTAGGCCTTTACCATCAATCAGCTGATGCCTTTGTCCTTTTATTTAAGCTCTCTACATTTCCATGTTCATAATTAGGAAATAAGAAAATTATACTGGTTAGTCTCCAAGGCCACTTTCTTAAAAATGTTAAAGGCTATTTGAGCTACCTTGAGGGGAAAAAAAATGAAAAGAAGGGGACAGCTCATTTGTATATGGACATGGAATTCAGAGATAAAACTAGTCGAAAGTTATCTGTACCCCATGCTAAAATAGTATCCTAATGTTAACTCTCCTCTTGTCTTTTATCTGTCAACCTGGCTTTTTTTTTTTTTTTTAATGTATTGGATTTTTGTAGATTCTGACAGTACAGCCAGCAACTTTAAGGGATTCTGTTCTTTTAGTTATCTGTCAAAGGACAGAGAGACACATTTTCCTTCTGCCTTCAGTGTGAAAATTCTAGGGAAGGATCTGGATCAGCCTGGCCTGACCTGGATCATGGACTTATCCCTGGATGATGTGCTGAAGCTATACAATGACTGCCTGGCTCTGAGCCACATGCTCACCCCATGACCAAGGGTTGGGAGATTACGACACTACACAGCTATGGACTGGTAGCAGATTTGTAAAGACAGGGAGGGACTCCACTACCAGACGACAGGAAGAATGGTAGATAATAAAAACAGTTGTCCACTCCACTTGGAGTTTCAGGAAACTGATCTTAAGAAGGAACTCTTTCAATTCCTCACTGACTTGTGAGTCATTACGCACTTTCCTAAGTGCTTACTGCCGTGTCATCAACCAAGGGCCTCATCTTTCCAGAAATAGAGCCTGACCTCCACCTACACATTCTTTAACTTAGCATCAGTGATTAGCCACTCCTGGCCGTACGCCCACAACACTAGGAAAGCCAGTCCAGACATCAGTGTGGTGTTCCAGGCAGACATCAGTGCTCGGATTCCAGCCCCAACACAGCCATGCAGTGTGGCCTGTTAGTAACGCCCTGCTGGGTCTCTCTGACCCTCTACACAATGGACCACCCAAGGGAGGCTTTCCTCTTTCTGCATAGGAACCCACTTTGTTATCTCAGGGTACAGTCTATGCTTTGAACAGCTGATAGAGGGTATGCAGTGATAGGCAGAATGGGTCCTATCGAAGAAAAGAATTGCCTAGAGATGACTAAAGTCCTCGACGAGTGCCGAAAATAGCCCTGCGGCACTTCTCCTCATGGTAAACAGACACTTGATGCGATTTTGACTGATAACCAAATAAAATGGAAAATGGGCACTGGTACAGCTACCACTGCCTGGCACACATTGCAGTGCCTCACAGATGCCAAATTAGGAGTTGCATTACCAGGTTCACAAATGCTCTTGTTTGGTGGATGGTATTTCATAGGTTGGATACTATAAAGCTAGAAATGCAATACTATCATAAGAGCCCTGATGGTTATTTATCTAAATGTATGGTTTTTTCCCTTTTTTACAAGATATATTTGCCTTTCTCCTATCCCACACGAAAGGATGCCGGGCAGGATCTTCCTAAGTATTTGGTGACATCTATGTGCAAAGCACTGTACTAATCCAGAGGATACCTAGAACACCCGTCTGGCTTTGGGAGATCCAGCCTGTGGGTGTGAGATGATAATGCCATGGCCAAGCCAACAGGGCCATACCAGCTTTGTGGACTGCAGGAGTTTGGAAAAGGGAGAAAGAACTGCTAGATATTTTTAGAGAGGGCTTCAAGTAGAGGTAGACCTTCAACTGGGCACCAAAAGATAAAGATGACCTCCGTAGAAGGAGAGAAATTGGTGTGGTGGGTCTTCCAAAAGAGGGCAGAGCATGAGAAAAGGCCAAGAGAAAGGAAATCTCAAGGTGAGTTTGAGGGACAATGAAACGTTTATAAAAAAGCAGAGGGAACCAGCAGTTAGCATAATGGCTATGTCGCTGGACTCCCACGTAGTTGACCATGGTTCGCGTCCCGGACCCGGTGGCTTAAAACTCACGCCGGGCGCATGTGCGTGTGTGCCCAAGATCCCGAGAGGAGAATGGAGGAGAAGGGATTGCGGTGTGACCATCCCCCCTGGGGGGTGACTTCTCGCTTTCTGTCTCTCTGTCTCTCTCTGTCTGGTGAGTGCACGTGCCCTATAGCAAAAACCTCTCAAAAAAAAAAAAGGCAGAGAACAAGCAATAGGGTCGTTAAGACTATTTTGAGCCAAATTGTAGGAATTCTGAATATCAGATATTATTGGGGAGAGAAATTAGATTGGGTGAGAGGGCTTCTGTTTGAGACACGATAAATTGGAAGTAGAACATTTATATGCTATGAAAATGGGGAGTAGGATGGAAATTCAGGACTAAGATCTGCTTAGAGAGATTCAGTTGCGTGATGCAGTTGACTCCCTGGTCAAAGAGTAACATAAAGAAGGTGTAGGTCCTAGCAGATGGTGTAGTGGCTACGTCGACTCCCATATAGTCGACCATGGTTCAAGTCCCAGACCCAGTGGCTTAAGCTTATTCTGGGTGTGTGAGTACATGCCCAAGATCCTGAGAAGAGAATGGAGAAGGGATTGTAGTGTGGCCATGCCCAATGGGGGATACTTTCTCTTGATGTCTTGCTCATTCACTCTCTGGCAAGTGCAAATGCCCTCTGGCAATTAAAAAAAAAGAAAAGCTCAAATCCTAAGAAAATTAAGTATCTGTCCATCTTTGTTTCCCTAATTCTTGAAAATCATAGAGAAATTTTGTGCTTAAGACTTAAAAGTTCCTCAACATCTGTTTCACAGGGAGATTTTCTTTGGTGTTTCAATTAGAAATGAGATCATTGATCTTGCCTCAAGCATTGACAGAAAAGGTTGGAAAACAGATTTTCCTTCAAAAACATACTTCGTCTATGTTAAGAATGAGTACCAAACATTTTCAATTAGGAACAGTTCGTATTAATTCCTTTTAATGTCCTCTAAATTAGCATAGTTTTTATAAGAATCAGCAGCTAATATCTTCCTGCTGTTTCCACTGGCCTTTCCAGCAATAGAAATGAAAATTATTTAAGGCATTTAACTATGATGTGGAGTTGATGCTTTTTGAACCTGACCTCACATTCCTCCCCCAAAAAGAAAGGCTGAGACGCCAGAGTGCCACGTCACTCGCTCAGCTGCATCAGGCACACCGTGGCTGCAGACCCCATCAAAACCTTTCTTTTATCACATACAATTTATGGCCTGCTGCAAGCCCTGCTCTTTTAGTAGAGCTGTACATGTTTTGCATCCCATCCTGCAGCCTCCACAGAGCCAAAATGACCATTTACCCCATGAAGAGTTGGGTCTCTGCAGACCTCCTGGATGGGAATTCTCTACATCTGGGGAGCCAGCTGCAGGATTCAGCTTCTGAGGACCAGATCACACAGGTACCAACCTTTGACAGAAGTCCATCTCCCCAACCACTCCGTCTTATCCTTGTGCTACACATGAGGCTCAGCCCATCCTTTGATTTCCCAGAGAAATTCCCAGGAAGATTATGAACTGGTCAGCAATCGCTCCCCCTCTCTCTTTCTCATGGTACATGGAATGACTTCAAATAGAAATCAACTTCATGTAGTAAGACATAAAGCGCTACTGTGTTTCTGTAGCAGAGCCAAATGTGGTTGTTATTCTAAGTGCAAAGGACAAGTCTTTCTAAAGGAGACTTGAGTCGTGTGCTGATTTCACTCAGGTCACTTCTCCCTCAAACTCTCCTATGTAATTAATTGTGTTCAGCTTTGGCTTTGTCTGGAGAGTCAGTCTGATTTGCAAAAGGCTCAGAATGAATGAAAGATCAAAGGATAAGGCTTCATAAAGAAACCTATGTCATTTTGCAATATGTGTTAACGCACACATATACATTACCAAGCAGTGGTCAATTTGAATTTGACGTCAACATTTTTTTGTTGTTGTTTTTAGTTCTTTGTAGAAAATCCAGATCTTTATAACCTGTTCTCTCCCCAGACCTTAGGGAATGTAATTGAAATCATTGTTCTTTTTGCATTTATAACCTCCTCTAAACCCAGTACTATATATCTCATTTGGCTTATATTAATTCATTTTTATTGTATGATTTATTATTCTCAGGATTATTATTTATATACCCTTTACCAAAGAACAGTAATAAGTTAGTGCTAAACAAAGCCAGTTGTTAGTGACTCTCACGCAATGGACTTAGTTTCTCTGACATGAAAATACAAATTGAGGCATGAGTAACAGAATTAAGACTAGGCAATTGAATAGTCTTCAATGGAATTTAATCAGTACTATTTAAACAGAAGCCCTTGTAGGCATTTAATGTTCGACCTATTTTACAAGTGCCCAGAATTAACATATTGAGCCCTTTTTTGCATTTAATACTGAGCTAGTCCCATGCAGAGAGGAATATGTTATAGGAATGCCTAGCAGCTTATTCCCCAATTCATTGTATGCCTTCATTTGAAAAAAAAAAAAATTCCCCATTCTATTATGGGGCCCTCCTACTGAATATGTCTGAACTCAATAGGGTACAACTATTGTATGCAGGAATTTCCATGACTGTTGTCATTGGCAGCAGTATTCTGCCATGTTAGTGTTTGGGCATTGTGAGGATGCTGAAAGTTACATTCTCTACTTTCCAAGTGCTTATAAATAGCAGGGCCAGAGGAGCTTACTGTTCAGAGGGTGTGCTATTACAACTTTTCATCATACAATGGCTTCCGTATCACACAGTCAAAAATGGAGGAAAATAAATAAACCAACAATATATTGATTTTTTTTTTTTTTTTTAGATTTTTGCCATAGAGCAATGTGCTTTTTGGAGAAAGACAGAAAAAGATAAAGTGAGAAATCACCCCTCCAGGGAGATGGCTACACCGCAATCCCTTCTCCTCCATTCTCCTCTCAGGATTTTGGGTACTTAGGCACACGTGCCCCGTGGGTCCAGGACTTGAACCATGCAGTCAGCCTATGGGATCCAGCACATTAACTATCACATCACCTTCTTTCCCTCGTATGTTTATTCCTAAATCACAAACGTTGCCCAGTTCTGTGATCCCAAGGGTCTCTCCAGACCATTATGAGTACTCCATCCTTATTAGTACGAGCAGGGGATAAATTACTTCTTGCAACCCAGCTATTGCTCCACAGGGACACACTGGGAATTCCCAATTTCCATAAAAGTTGTTTTCCAAAAGTTTACTTTCATATCATTTATTTTGAGCTTAGACTGCAGTTTCCCCAGAGGGAAACTAATATACAGGAATAATAACCAACATTCTGATGAACCTTTTTTGTTTGCTGAGCGCTTTGGAGAGAATGATGGATTATTCGATGAGCCAACCAGCCCTACACTTCCAGGCTTAGCCCTTTGACAGATGACTTGACCTCACCAACCTACGGGGAATTTAAAGATATGGGGATAATGGCCACCTCCCAGGGTAGTTGTAAATGAGCCAATCTAGTGCCAGCCTCATGCTAAGTGCCCCTGGCTTTGTGCCTAGAAGGTGCAGGGGACCAGCTGGTAAAGCTAGACATCTTGCTATTCTTGCCACTCACCCGCCTGGTGCCAGCTACCTGCAGTGGGAACAGATGAAGAAGAAAATCCCCTGCAATAAGGAGAACATTATTGCCTTTTCTTTTTTTTTTTTTTTAATTTCTTTTGTGAGAGTGAGAGATGGGATGAGGGTGGGGAGAGAGAAAGACATGTACCCTCAGCAGGGTCTCATGCAGTGGTTCCACTCCCAGACTTCCCAGCCAGCCATGATCATGGGTGCAAATCCTATATGAACAAGTCGACTGGGGAGTTGATCCCACAATCTTCTTTATGGGTGCAGCTTCACTTGAGCAGTTTGTCACTGCAGTGACACCAACACCAAACTGACCCATCGCCCTGTTTTGTAATGTAACCAGATGTGATTCTTCTCCTCTGCCAAGGAGTGGTTATTCTCTTCTTCCATAGAACATTTATTGAATGCCAACTATGAACTAGACACTGTGCGCACTTAGTCCTCCCAGTGTCCCCACAATAAATAAGTGACAGAGCTGTGATCCAAGGATTAGAGTCTAATGGGACATCTAGACTTTTCCTCCATGCCATGCTGTTTCTTGGGATTGTGCTTTTAGTTGACTTTGTCCAAGCTTGCTTTGATCTAGTAGCAGGAGAGAGGACTGAATTGGAACATAAATTGGTTTCCATACCTCTCTAAGTTTATTTCTTCCATGAGCAAGAGAGAAAGAGACAGCAACTCTAATAGGATTTTGGCTCCATGATCCACCCCCAGGCTTCAGCCAGCCCTGGATCGTGGGCAAGCATGTGCCCAGCATACCCAAAGAGGTCCCTGGGCCTGAACCATGAACCTCTCCATGTAGGACTGCTTCACAGAACATCAGATTTTCCCACTGCACTACCGTCTGGCTCTTCTGTCCCTCTTTTCATCTCTGTCAAATCTAAATCTTCACTCCGTTCAGCTGTTTGTAAAATTATTCACTTTAAAAGCTTTGTGTGGGGCCCAGTAGGTGACATGGAGGTTCACATGCTAGATCCCACATGACCAACTTTGCATTTCAATTCCTGGACCCGGTAACTTGAGAAACACTCTAAGCATGTGTGCGTGCATGCCCAACATTCTGAGAGAATAGAGACGGGATGGATTGTGGCATAGCCATCACCCCGGGGGAGTGAGTTCTCACTTTCTCTCTCTCTCTGTCTCTCTCTCTGGTGAACTCATGCACACTATGGCAAAAACTTTTTTAAAAAAGGTTTTGTATTATTGGAGTGGAGGGATGGATGTCTCATGATTTTCTATATTGTAGGAGGGGAATCCATTGAATTAGTATTTATATATTTCCTTTCTGAGCTACCCAGAGTTTTGCACTACAAAGAAACAAATTTGATGTCAAATATTCTTAATATTTTGTAATAATATTTTAAAGTCTGTAAACTGTGACTGATAAAAGAACAGCTAAAAAAAAAATGGGGACACCAAAGAAGTAATTTTTTATGACAAATTACTGTTGGGTTGTTGGAAGAGTCATGACACATATTTGCATAGAAAAAATATGTCCTGGCTTTTCTGACAACACAATATTATATCCAGAGGCCACAGACAATCTTGTCTCTATTCTCTGCCTTTTTATTTCTGGGGAAATTCACTTTTATAAACATAGCTTATTGAGAACTGTGAGAATGATTGAAAATTGTGTGTTCCATTATCTCCGAATTCAGGTGTCAAATCCATTACCTCAAGAGTTTACAAAAATGATTGCATGCACGGAAAGGAAGTCAGACATTTCATGATTCAGAATAAGTGGTATTGCTCTCCCTTCCTACTCCTTTAATTCCCTGCACTTTAATAAAAAATTGTTTGTGCCATAGGGTGCGTGTGCTCACCAGTGAGAGACAAGACACGGAAAGTGAGAAATCACCACCTGGTGGGGATGGCCATGCCACAATCCCTGCTCCATTCTCCTCCTGGGATTTGGGGTGCTCATGCACTTGCGCCTGACATGATTTTCAAGCCACCAAGTTTAGGAATCAAACCACAGTCCACCATGTGGAAGTTCAGCGCCTTAACCACCACACCACTTGCTGGCCCCCTGCATAGGGTATTTTTCAGCCAATCCTGAAAAATGGGGAGACAGTAGAAGATATACTATTGAAGCAACCTAAGTACTAAAATGCCTACTAATTTCTCGTGAAATGCCACATTCATAATTTTTCAACTGTCACTTTTTACTAAAAATAGCAGCTTTAAGCCCACTTGGGATAGCAAATTTGCTGGTTCTTGCAGACACCCAGATGAGTGGGGCTGACCCTGTGGAGACAGAGCCAATGAAGTGATGGTCTGGGCTTCCCTGGCCTGGTTTCTTTGAAGGATGGCTTCTCAGAAGCCACTCCGTCATCACGGGACACACCACGTACTAGGCATAGCATGATGTCTGCAGTGGCCTCTGCAGAGCCACCACACACAGCTATTTAAAATACCTTAAAACACAGCTGTGGCTCTGGCTGTGGTGCAGGCAGGCTGGCACAGGGTGGGGGGGTCGCCTTTGGAGAGCCACACGGACCGCCCCGATTCAGGTGCAGAGGTCAGCTGCAGAGTGTGGAAGAGTGCTGATGGTAAACATTCCAGCAATAGGATGCATTTTGCCATAGTTGGGAAGCATAAAAGAGATGTAGTCAGGGCAGGGAGGGCAGGGGGAGCAGGGAGAGCATCTGGCGACTTAGATGGAAGTGCTGGGTAATGGGTTTCAGAGCTGGTGGGTGGTTTTTTTATGAGCTCTGTTCCTGGGCCAGTTCTAAGTACATGAGCACAGGAGCACATGTGCTGGACAGTCTACCAAACCACAGAGACATCTGGAACTCCAGGGTAGCGGCGAATCCCAGCAGTGGTATGGCTGCTTTGTAAATGCTCAAATTAAATTCAGTAGGACTCCACAAAGTTCTTTGTTGCTGGAATCTTTAATGCCCTGTATAGAATGAGAATATAGAACTATCTTCTCTTTGTGCTTTTCAGTTCCCAAGAAAGCGTTTCTTTGGCTTTTCACTTACTGCGTAGTTACAGGAGGGAAAATTCCATGGGAAGGCGTTTAGAACTTCATGTTTCTAAACCTAGTGCTTTGTAATAGACCTAAAGTGTTTTTCATTTTTTGTTTTTTACTTTTTATCAGCAGTTTCAATTTCCTTTATTGTTCTGAGATCCTGAACGCTTGAATTTTGGTGGAGATCAAATGCCTAAAATCCAAAAGCTTGGGTTTTGTTTTCAGTTTTCAAAAACTAAAGTGAGGCACAGAGCTTTTGCCTTTTTGTGGACTTGTTCCTGTGTTACCTGCTTGTTAGAGTACCACCTTCTGTTTAAGTTTCTTTTGACAACCCTCAGTCCTTAGTTTACCTGAAGTGATTGAAGGAAAATATGGCTGATGTATGTAATATGGTTGAGCTAAACAGGAAAGGTTTGCAGCAGTCAAAAATGAGATTTTTTTAGCTAACTGCTACTTACTAACTTTAATTTTAAAAACTGAACTTTCAACTATCTCTTCTCAATGGAAAACATTTGGAGAATTGAATCTACATTGTTTTTATAAAATTAATAATGTGTGATTGGACACCAACAGGTTAAAAATAGATGGCACTTGTTTATATACCTTTGAGATCTGTTACAGAATATCAGTGTGGGTTAAGGTTTGCATAGGAAATTGGTAACTCAGGGCTTACTACAAAAAGTTCCTATACAGGGACCAGCAATTGGCATAATGGCTATGTCACTGGACTCCCATGTAGTCCACCGCGGTTTGAGTCCAGGACCCGCTGGCTTAAACTCACACCAGGTGCGTGTGAGTGTGTGCCCAAGATCCCGAGAGGAGAATGGAGGAGAAGGGATTGTGGCGTGGCCATCCCCTCTAGGGGGATGATTTCTCACTTTCTATCTCTCTGTCTCTCTTTCTGGCGAGTGCACACACTCTATAGCAAAAAACTCTAAAAAAAATAAAATAAAAAATAAAATTTTGTATACAGCAAAGACTTCTTTTAAGCAGAAATTAAAACAGATCTTTAAAAAAAAAATAAGGGAACCAGCAGTTAGCGTAATGGCTATGTCGCTGGACTCCCATGTAGTTGCCCTCGGTTCGGGTCCCAGACTCGGTGGCTTAAAACTCACGCTGGGCGTGTGTGCGTGCGTGCCCAAGATCCCAAGAGGAAAATGGAGAAGAGATTGCGGCGTGACTATCCCCGAGGGGTAATTTCTCGCTTTCTCTCTGTCTCTGTCTGTCTGTCTGGCGAGCGCACGTGCCCTATAGCAAAAATCTCTCCAAAAAAAAAAAAGAAAAACCAGCCTGTGGGATTTATTGAATGCAGAGCTGACAGCACTGAAGTAGGCATATTGGACTAACTTAAATCTGCCAAAAATAACTTAAGTCAAGGTTCTTTTCCTTTTAACTTTCTCATTCTGATATAATTCTTTTTCCAAAAAATAGGGGCCGGCAGGTGGTGGTATGGTGGTTGTGGGTAATGGACTCCCACATGGCCAACCGCGGTTGGAGGTTGGAGTCCTAGACCTGGCAGTTTGCTTTCTCTCTCTCAGTCGCTTGCTAGCTCTGTCTTTCTCTGATCTAATTAAAATAAAGTTTAATAAAATAATTCTTCAAAAATAATGATGATGATGAGAAAAACTGGCTACAAGTGAGAGGACTGAGAACTCATGTCCAAAGTTTTCTTGCTGTCTCCGGTTCTGTGAAAATAAAATATGGCTCTGGAAGTCACTTTCCATCACGATTTGTGAAGTGGCCTGGGTCATCTTCTGTAAACCTTGTATCAGACATTGAGGTAACCGACCCGCGTCATTGAGGGAGTGCTTGGTCCAGAATCAAACATTGTCCCTACTCTTCAGACAACACACTGTCCCTTGCTCCCTGGGCACACGAGCTGGCGCAAGTGGGCAAGGAACGTGGACCCGCTGACCTCCCAACCTAGCGACCGTTCCTCCATCTCTGAATTTGTCGCCTCTCTCTCTGCCTCCCCAGGGACCCTCTGAAAATCCAGCAGCTGCAGAACCAAATCCGCCTGGAGCAGGAGGCCAGCGCACGCCACTCCGCGCCACCCTCGCCGCCCTGCAGAACCTGGGCCCCGCGTCCAGCCATGGCACGCCGGCCTCCAGCCCCAGCTCCTCCAGCCTGCCCTCGCCCATGTCCCCGACCATGAAGCAGTTTGGCCGCGCGCCCGTGCCGCCCTTCGCGCAGCCCTTCGGCGCCGAGGCCGAGGCCCCGTGGTGCCCGAGCTCGCCGTCACCCCCGCCGCCACCGCCCCCGGTCTTCAGCCCCACGACTGCCTTCCCGGTATCCGATGTGTTCCCGCTGCCACCGCCGCCGCCGCCACTCCCAGGCCCGGCTCCAGCCACCCACTGCTCCTCGCCGGGGGCCCGCTTCGGACACAGCCAGACGCCTGCCGCCTTCCTCAGCGCCCTGCTGCCCTCTCAGCCTCCACCTGTCGCCGTCAACGCCTTGGGGCTGCCCAAGGGCGTCACCCCTGCGTGAGTGACAGTCGCGCGCATTCGCCTCCCCGCCCACCTAAGGTCACACCGGGCTCCCACACCTGCAAGGTGCCCTAAGCGCGCAACCCAGGGGTACCGTTGTGCCATTTTCCATGTTTCCCTCCATCTCACTTTTAAATTCTCTTCACATCAGCTTTTCTAAGCTGTTCTTTCATAACTACCTGGTCAACACTTTTTCCTCCGAATTCATCAATTTGAGAGTCCCATCAGGAACTACGCAAAACCTCTGCCGTGCTAGTAATGTAATAGTTACAGGGTGCCTAGCTACTGTCTTCACGTTGCACCACGCAATGCACCTGTGTGTGTTCATTCCGCAAGCCATCGCTGCCCAGGCAACAACTCAGGATTCTAGCAGTTCCACGATTTGCCCAGGGACAGCTAGCCGCCAAAGTCCTATCTGAATCCATGTCTAGTTGACTCCAAAATCCATGCTCTTACCACCAAACTATCATGCTATTTCTGAGATATATCACAATAGATGTGGAAGAGTTAGGTTATTGGGTATACCCTTCATGTTTTAATAGAATTAATAGAAAAACATAAATTAATAGAATTAAGAAATCAACCTTCATATACATCTTCATTAGAAAAGGAAGGGAACACATGTAAACAGATTTTTTTTGTGTTTATTTGTTTATTTACATATAATCACTATATATCTTTACAGTGTACAGCATTGCTTTTTTCCATACCAGATTTATGGTTTTTTGCAAATAAATGAGGGTGCATTGGGGCCAGGAGATGGCATAATGGTTGCATCGCCAAATCCCACATGGCCGACCGTGGTTTGAATCCTGGACCCTCACACTGGGCATGTGGGCCTGCATGCCCAAAATCCCAAGAGGAAAATGGATTGCTGTTTCTTGCTTTCTGTTTCTCTGGCTTTCTTTGAATTTCTCTGGTGAGTGCACATGCCCTATAGCAAAAAAAATCTCTTTAAGAAAAATAAAATGAGAGTGTATGTGGTCTAGTGTAGAAATGATGATACCTATTCTGTGCCAGTCCAGAATTATTTAAAAATAATTATTTAAAAATAATCTCTGAGTGTGACTCCTTAGTTTTTTTTTTTTTTTTTTTTTTTTTTTTTTTTTTTTGTGGAATTTTTTTTTTTTTTTTGGAGAGATTTTTGCTATAGGGTACGTGCATTCACCAAAAAGACAGAGAGAGACATAGGATAGAAAGCGAGAAATCATCCCCCTAGAGGGAATGGCCACGCCACAATCCCTTCTCCTCCGTTCTCCTCTTGGGATCTTGGGCATGCATGCACATGTGCCTGGCATCAGTTTAAGCCACTGGGTCCGGGACTCGAACCACAGTCGACTACATGGGAGTCCAGCAACATAGCCATTACACTAACTGGTCCCGTGACTCCTTAGTTTTCTATTTGCATATTATCTAGTATCTATCAGTCCTCATGTCATAATGATGATGTGGCAGCCCAGTGCAACTTTAAAATATTGAAGATAAATCTTTTAAAGTATTATGAAGATAAATAATATAACATCTATACAAATACACTAAAACCTTCAAAAGGAAATATACAGGTTTTTGGCATGTTCTATCGAAGGATAAAATGAGTTAAAGCTAGCACTTACTCATCTTACTGAAGATTTCAGAAATGAATGTGGGGTAGCAAAGGTCATGTCAGTACCCGTACCACAACTCTTCCTGTTGAAATCCCATGTCTGAGTTTGCCTGAAGCCCAGACAGAAAAGGAGAAAACCCATACTAAAGAATAAAAATGGGAAGACTTTAGAATCCAAGGTGTTTTCACTTATATCTAAAGGTAGTCCATTGCTAGAATGTACTAATGCCACTCTTTTTTAAGAGAGATTTTTGATATAGGTTGCAAGTTCATGCCAGAGAGGCAGAGAGAGACACAGAGATAGAAAGTGAGAAATCACCCCTGGGGGTGATGGCCATGCTGCAATTCCTTCTCCTCCATTCTTCTCTAGGGATCTTGGGCATGCATACACACACACACACACACACACACACACACACTCCACATGAGTTTTGAGTCACTGGGGTCCGGGACTCTAACCACAGCTGGCTACATGGGAGTCCAGCAATGTAACCATTATGCCATCTGCTGGCCCCACTAATGCCACCTTTTAAGACAAGTATTACTTTGTCTGGCCTTGACTAGGTGTACTGGAGAGCTTCAGGTAAGCTATGCCTTGTTTTGTTGAACACTTTCTACATCTTGACTATGCTCGAAATCTGGCTGCTTCTCAACTTCTTACTGGAAAAGCAAAGTCAAATGAATATGTAAATAAATAAGTTGGATGCAGGTATAGAATCTGTAATGATGTGATAACAGACGTCTATTGAAAGTTGAGTCACAGAGCCAGCCTGTGACGTGGTGGTTGAGGTGCTGGACTCCCACATGGCTGACTGAGGTTTGAGCCCTGGACCTTGTGGCTTGAAAATCAATCCAGTCAGGTGCACATGCATGCCCGAAGTCCTGAAAGGAGAATGGAGAAAATGGAACTACAGAGTGGCCATCCCTCCTGGGGGGATTTCTCACTTTGCTTTCCCTTCCTCTGTCTCTCTCTGGCGAGTGTACTGCCCTAGGGAAAAAATCTAAAAAAAAAAATAAAAGAAAGTTGAGTCAGTTAACTTGTCTGAGGAAAATCTTTGTCTTTCTCCCCTACTTTCTGTTTAAGTTTTTAATTGGCTGCTAGAAAGCAAAGTATTATCTTGCTCCAAAGAAGTTAACTATTTGAGAGGTTTCAAAACAGCGTAGTTTTTTCAGCCTTTTTCTCTAAAAGGGTACCAACTCTTGCTTCCCAGGAAGATAAGTATGTGTAAACAAATAATCTGTTCTAACATCTCATACAGAATTGATCAAAGGTTAGTCTTTCAAAGATGTTGAGTGGTCATGCTTTTTATGATCTCAAGTATTTTTTCTGATCTTTGATTTGGAACTCTTTTAAGAAGACACGCGTGGGAACAGCAGGCGGTATAGCGGTTAAGGTGCTGGACTCCCACACGGTTGACCACTGTTCAAGTCCGAGACCTGGCGGTTTGATTATCATGCTGGGCATGTATACGTGCATGCCCCAAAGCCCAAGAGATAAAAGGAGGAGAAGGGGATTGTGGTATGGCCATCCCCTCTGGTGGGGGTTACTTGACTTCGTGCTTTCTATCTCTTTTTCTCTCTGTCTCTCTGTGAGTATACACACCCTAGAGCAAAAATCTGTCAAAAAAAAAAAAATACAGGCTTAAGGACTTACCTCAAGTAACAGGAGCACTTTTTATCACCATCTGTCACAGTTATTCACATTTTATAGGGTCAAAATATTTTATGATTTTTTATCACAATGGAATCCCGTAGTTGCTGCCATTTCTTTAAAATTAATGGAGAAGTCGGCCAGCAGGTAGCATGATGGTTAAGGTGTTGGACTCCCACAAGGCCGACCACAGATTGGGTCCTGGACCCTGAGACAAGAATGGAGGAGAAGGGATTATGGCATGGCCATGGCCCCAAAGTGATTTCTCACTTTCCCTTTCTGTCGCTCCCACGAGTACACGGACCTTATGGCAAAAACCTAAAAACAAAAAGAAAGTGGAGAAGTCATGCTGTTTTTGTAGTTATGGAAAACTGTACCCAAAGATAGCTAAGTGCTCTGACTCCATAGGCAAATGACAATACAAGGCTGCAGAATTTGAGCTCTGTGCCCGCCCAGTAAGCCATTAATATGCAGTTACCCTTTCGTCTTCAAGGAATTTTTCTGTTGCTCACTCACACATACTCGAAGCATTGGTTCTTGTGGTTTGAAACATGTCTTTTGAAACAGTTTTTCCTCTGGGATACTGTAGTATCTGTCATTTACATTCTGCAATAAAAACAAAAATGTTGCTATTAACCCATCAGCATAATTCAAATAATTCACCAAAGATTGAGTCTCTTTCAGGGCAGCCATGACTAACTGGCATCCTTGAATCTGTAGGAAATCCCACACTACTGTCAGTTTAATACACACACACAAACACACACACGCGCGCGCACACACACACACACACACACACACACTGATATATGTATATGAGAATGACTTTTCTTTTTCCTTCAGTTTACCAGAGGGCAGTATGCTCTCTCACCAGTGAGAGACAGAGAGGACAGGAAGAGGGAGAAGCCACTCCCCAGTGGGGCATGGTCACACACAATCCCTTCTTCTCCACCACTCCCTCCCTTCAGGATTTGGGGCACACATGCACGTTTTTTTCCCAAGCCACTAGGTCCAGGACTGAATCACATGGTTGGCCCTGTGGGACCCAGCCACCTTAACCAATAGACCATAGGCCAACTCAGAAATTACTTTTTATTTTATATTTCATTGAGAACTTGTGATTAGGCCAGAAATTTGATTCAATGGTTTTGTAATACACCGTCTTCAAAATGGTCGTGGAAACAGTACATTATAAGAAAATTATATGTGGATTTCAAAAAAATTGCACTAAAATAAATTCATACTTTAATTCCATTTTCCCCCAAACGTTTTGAGGTGCCCTAATCTATGTCAAGTGTCAACAAATAGATTAATTATACATGACTGAGTGAAGTAGGAATCCAATAGATTTGGGAGGGGGATGCCTTGTTTTACAAAAAAACCTTAAATTTAGATTTCAGGTATCTCAGTGTGCTTAATCATCAATGGCATGCTCGCGTTGTGTTCTGGCATTGTTCCTTCCTTCATGTGGAGAAGAGAAGGCTGGCATGTACTGAGTTTCTAAACAGTCTGGGAAGATAAGGTTCTGTTTCTCCTGTCCGGACAGCAGAGGTCAGGGCAGAGAACAAAGGCTGTAAAAGCCAGTGATAAACCACAAAGCCAAGAAGGCAGAGGACAGTGGGCCGCTCGCAGCCCATAGTAATAGCATGTGGTTGTTGGCTGGTTGTGGTTTGGGGAGCCCCTGTACACCCAGTTCCTCAAGTGCCTGTCTTTCTTCCGGCATTACATTCCTCCCTGAAGTTGCGGGGGTCACCAGCAGAGAAAACCTTGCCCTGCTCAAAGCTGCTGACAGATACAGCTGTTAAGCTGGCTAAATCTTTTAGATAGACGCGGTGAGGAGAACATGCCTCAGAAAGAAATCTGTTCGCACTTTCAGGAAGTTATTGCCCTCTCCTCCTGTCCCTGTTGCTGGTCGTTCGTTTTACAGCTTCCATTGCTGCAGCCTGTTCCTCAGCCTGAAAATCAGCCCTTGGAGGCAGTGGGAACCCAGTAGATGTGACAAGGCCACACAGACACAGGGCAGCACTTCAGTCCCTGCATGCAGTCACCCATGCAGTGGTGCCAAGTCCAACTCTATCCCTGAAAACCAGATTCACCCCATATCTTGTGTCCACTCCCACATCCTGGAGTCTGTCCTGAAGAGGGAGTGCTATTTCGTCACAGTGCTTCAGTACTTTATACTCTTTCATTGTCTCTCTCTCTCTCTCTCTCTCTTTCTCTTTTTCCTTTTTAGGCTTTTGCCCTAAGGTGTGTGTACTTGCTGGAGAGAGACAGACATAGAAAGAGGGAAAGCGAGAAGCGTCCCCATCCCTGGGATCATGGCCATGCCACAGTCCCTTCTCTTCCATTTTCTCGGGATTTGGGGCACACATGCATGCACACCTGGCATTATTTTCAAGCCACCAGGTCTGGTACTTGAACTGTGGTTGACCATGTGGGAGTCCAGAGACTTAACCACTGTGCCACCTGCTGACCCCCAGTTACCTCTCTCAAATAAGAGCTTTGGTTGAAACGTTACCTTATGTTTGTCACAAATAAAAGCATGTGTCACTAAAAGCTTTCTTAGAGATGTACCAGGGAGAGCAGTTATTCTTTAGGCACTTAGCTGTTTACAGAAAGTATCTTGTCACCTCTCTTTTTCTCCCTATACACAAAACGAGTAGGTGGGGACGGTGTCATCCTTCTACACTCAGGAGGCAAAGGGATTTCCCAAGGTTCTTGAATAAGATGAAGAAAGTATGATTTAGCCATGGGTATATTACCTTGGTTGATCTCTAATAAATCTGTTATCTAATATGTATTTGTTAAAGAAAATTGTTGCAAAAGCAACTGAACAAATTCTTCAAGTCTTGAAAAATTTGTAACAGGCTTATGTGCATTTTTAAATTCATAATCTTACCGGGCATTTTAGTCAGTTTTTAAGTCAAGACAGTGGTTGAGTAGTAACTAACAAAAAAAGAACTCAACAGGGCCAGCCAGTAGTGTGGTGGTTAAGGTGGCCAGATCTCAAATGGCTGACTACAGAGTTCAAGTTCTGGGCCCAGTGGCTTGGAAAACATGCCAGGCACGTGTGTATGTGTGTGTGCACCCAAAATCCCCAGAGAGGAGAATGAAGAAGAAGGGATTTAAGCATGGCCATTCCTCCAGGGTGTGCTTTCTCTCTTTCTCTCTCTCTGTCTCTCTCCTTCTTTCTCTCTCTAGTGAGTACATGCACCCTATAGCAAAAAGAAAAAGAAGGATTATTCTCTGGTTGTTAGGCAAGCACCTGATCTCTTAAATGTATGTTGTACTCTGGAGATTGGAGTTTTCGAAATACACTGACAGAACTGTGTATTAAGGGAAGGATGTTTTCAAGATTATTCAGTAACAAAAAAAAAAAAAAAAAAAAAAACCTCCTGAGATTTGATGGTGGAATCTGGAAGATTTTACTTCCAGATGCTGTATACGTCTGAGACGTTTTTATCCTCAACCACATGAATATTATTTTTAAATGGCCAGTGACTTACTGTTAAAGCCAGAGTAAACAGATCAGTACTGTTTTTCGTATTAGGCTGGGGGTGTATAGTTAGTGTGGGAGGCATGGTAAGAATTGTTTACTGGTTAAAGTTTGCCTCTGAATATGGATTTTTGTGATGAATTCTGGTTTTAGTAACAATTTACTTAGAATAAGCATTTTTAAAAAATTGTATCATTCATCATGAAAGGAGAGGATTTCTTTGTTACTAGGTACTCTTATTTTATTAATTTATTTATTTATTTTAGTGTTTGCTATAGAATGTGTGCACTCACCAGAAAGAGAAAGTGGGGGGAATGAGCAATCACTTCCCAGGAGGGATGGCCATTCTGCAGTCCACGTAGGAAGTCCAGCACCTTAACCACCATGTTACCCGCTAGTCCCAACCTCTTTTTATTTCTTAACAAATTGCTGCTCTACGTTTCTCAAAAGTAGGTGCCATTTGGTGGAGCAAACCCGTACAAAATTGTTTCATAGCGGGGATAGATCCAGTTTCCAAAACTTTGCCTCAAAAACTTACACTTGCTGGAAACCAGCAGTTAGTGTAATGGCTATGTCGCTGGACTTTCATGTAGTCGACCGCAGTTCGCATCTCAGACCCGGTGGCTTAAAACTCACGCTGGGCGCATGTGCGTGCGTGCCCAAGATCCTGAGAGGAGAATGGAGGAGAAGGGATTGTGGCGTGACCATCCCCCCGGGGGGTGATTTCTCGCTTTCTGTCTCTATGTCTCTCTCTGTCTGCCTGGCGAGCGCACGCGCCCTATAGTGAAAACCTCTCAAAAAAAAAAAAAAAAAAAACTTACAGTTGCTTTCCTTTTCAAATATTCCATTTCTTGCCTTCTCTTTCCAAGTATTTCACTTTTTTTCTTTTTAAAAGAGAGATGTTTGCTATTGGGTGCATGTGCTCACTGGAGAAAGAGAGAGAGACAGAAAGCAAGAAATCACCCCCCACCACCACCCCCGGGAAAGGCCATGTCACAGTCCCTTCTCCTCCATTCTTCTCTTGAGATTTTGGGCACACACGCACATGCGCCCAGTGTGAGTTTTAAGACACTAGATCCAGGACTCAAACCACAGCTGACTACGTGGAAGTTCAGTCCTCTGTGCCATCTGCTGGCCTCTTTAGAATTAGAAACTAATTCTAATCTTACATGCTAACCTGAAACCCTATGCTCAATTTTTTAACATAATTTCCAGAATCATGTAAGTCCAGTGAGAGACTCTCTGGGGAAAAGGGAAAAAATAAAAAAGGAGGTTCCATGTTAAAATAAGCATGAGAAAAACTGCATTCTGTACCTCTCTCCTCCAGGTTCATGGTCATCTGGAGACCCTGGCAGGCACATTCTGGCCATGAGGCCTTTGCTCTGCCTCGCTCTCTCTGTAGGTCTTCTCCCAACTAGCAGCTCCTATCATTGCAGCCTCAGCAGTAGTGTCACCTCGCTGGAGGTGTGACTGACCACACTGTCTAATACAGCCATCCTCTGTACGCCTGTCCTTTCCTAGCACTTCCTCCCTCCTGCTATGCCCTTCCTTCTGCTCCGGGCCCTCCCTCTCTGCCATCACCACAGGGCACCCTTTTGTAACTGGCGCAGTTTTGTTCAACATGTATTCTCAGCACCTTTTATAGAACAGAGTTAGAACTGACAAGGCAATTAGTAAGGGTTCTCTGCACACTCTTGGAAACTCTGGCCAAGAATTCTTGGCATCTTTTTAAACTCCTCCCCTCTTTCATTCTGTTTTCCTCCACTAGTCTCGCCTCTTTGATTCACTTCCATGGTGGATATTTTCTGTTTGTCTCTCCACATCCCTTCTTACCATGCCAGGCATTAGTCAAAGTATTTAATATTTATTACTTAGTTCATACAGTTTTCCCAATAATCCTATGAGATACATCTTTTTAAAAAAGAAAGAAAAAGAAACATTTTATTTAACTTTCTTTATTTATTTTAATTTGACCAGAGAGGGACAGAGTGTGTGTGGGGGTTGGGGGGGAGGGAGGTTAGTGAGAGAGCAAGCCTCCAGGTCTGGGACTCGAATCACAGTTAGTCATGTGGGAGTTCAGCGCTCTTAACCACCATGCCACTTGACGGTCCCGAGGTACATCTTAATATCTACATTTTACAAACAAGAAAACTGAGGCAATGGCCATTAGTTAACTAGCCCCAGCCACATAGCTTTTAAGCGGCTAAAAAAAAAAAAAAAAAAAATCTCATTTCTGTACCTTTATTCATACTGACTCTGAATTCCCCCCTCCTCCCCAATTTGTCTACATCCTGAACATCTTTCAAGGTCTCTCTTAGATGCTTTCCTCTTTCACGAAGTCTTCTGTAGTAAAAAAAAAAAAAAAAAACTTACAGTTGCTTTCCTTTTCAAATATTCCATTTCTTGCCTTCTCTTTCCAAGTATTTCACTTTTTTTCTTTTTAAAAGAGAGATGTTTGCTATTGGGTGCATGTGCTCACTGGAGAAAGAGAGAGAGACAGAAAGCAAGAAATCACCCCCCACCACCACCCCCAGGAATGGCCATGTCACAGTCCCTTCTCCTCCATTCTTCTCTTGAGATTTTGGGCACACACGCACATGCGCCCAGTGTGAGTTTTAAGACACTAGATCCAGGACTCAAACCACAGCTGACTACGTGGAAGTTCAGTCCTCTGTGCCATCTGCTGGCCTCTTTAGAATTAGAAACTAATTCTAATCTTACATGCTAACCTGAAACCCTATGCTCAATTTTTTAACATAATTTCCAGAATCATGTAAGTCCAGTGAGAGACTCTCTGGGGAAAAGGGAAAAAATAAAAAAGGAGGTTCCATGTTAAAATAAGCATGAGAAAAACTGCATTCTGTACCTCTCTCCTCCAGGTTCATGGTCATCTGGAGACCCTGGCAGGCACATTCTGGCCATGAGGCCTTTGCTCTGCCTCGCTCTCTCTGTAGGTCTTCTCCCAACTAGCAGCTCCTATCATTGCAGCCTCAGCAGTAGTGTCACCTCGCTGGAGGTGTGACTGACCACACTGTCTAATACAGCCATCCTCTGTACGCCTGTCCTTTCCTAGCACTTCCTCCCTCCTGCTATGCCCTTCCTTCTGCTCCGGGCCCTCCCTCTCTGCCATCACCACAGGGCACCCTTTTGTAACTGGCGCAGTTTTGTTCAACATGTATTCTCAGCACCTTTTATAGAACAGAGTTAGAACTGACAAGGCAATTAGTAAGGGTTCTCTGCACACTCTTGGAAACTCTGGCCAAGAATTCTTGGCATCTTTTTAAACTCCTCCCCTCTTTCATTCTGTTTTCCTCCACTAGTCTCGCCTCTTTGATTCACTTCCATGGTGGATATTTTCTGTTTGTCTCTCCACATCCCTTCTTACCATGCCAGGCATTAGTCAAAGTATTTAATATTTATTACTTAGTTCATACAGTTTTCCCAATAATCCTATGAGATACATCTTTTTAAAAAAGAAAGAAAAAGAAACATTTTATTTAACTTTCTTTATTTATTTTAATTTGACCAGAGAGGGACAGAGTGTGTGTGGGGGTTGGGGGGGAGGGAGGTTAGTGAGAGAGCAAGCCTCCAGGTCTGGGACTCGAATCACAGTTAGTCATGTGGGAGTTCAGCGCTCTTAACCACCATGCCACTTGACGGTCCCGAGGTACATCTTAATATCTACATTTTACAAACAAGAAAACTGAGGCAATGGCCATTAGTTAACTAGCCCCAGCCACATAGCTTTTAAGCGGCTAAAAAAAAAAAAAAAAAAATCTCATTTCTGTACCTTTATTCATACTGACTCTGAATTCCCCCCTCCTCCCCAATTTGTCTACATCCTGAACATCTTTCAAGGTCTCTCTTAGATGCTTTCCTCTTTCACGAAGTCTTCTGTAGTCATTCTAGCCAGCATTCTTTCCTATTTCTTTTCTTTTAAAATTCCCATTGCACCTAGAATGAATACTGCGTGGTTTATCTCTTACTCCCCAACTTGATTATTAACCTCGATGATCAAGACCCACCCTTTAGGATTTGATTCTTTGTCCTCTTCCATCTTATGGGTGTCTTTCAAGCATCCACTGAGGGTCCTGGAATGTATCCCCCCAGATTGGGAGAGACTACCCTGTGTTTTTCTAGGCTTAGCGGAATCTGCATTGGTGTACAGGCCTAGCACTGTGCCTTGCTACATGCTCCGTAGTTACAGAATGACTCCTGGAAATGTTTTTAAATCTTTCCATTTGACTTATTTTTATTTCAGTATTTGTTTCAGGACCGAGAAAATCTGAGTGCCCTAAATTATGTAAGTAAAGGAAAATATCTTAAAAAATAGGAAGAAAATAGGGTTTAAGTAAATGCCTTCCTAATTCTGGTAATCTTGGTGTGTTGAGGGCCTTGACTTGGTAAAAGAATTATCAGGGGATCAGAGCTTATCTTTGGGTCAAAAGTTATTTTAATTGCCCCTGTGATGTAATAAAACACCTGTGTGTCACGGACTCAAACCAAGATAACTGGCCTCTTTATGAAATACTCCAAAGGAGCCGTGAATTGTTGTCATCCCCCTGAAAGAGGCAAGCGTACCGACGTGCTTCCCAAGCAACAGGACTTATTCTGTAGTGCCCGTACAGATGTCCAGTTGTCTAAGAGAACTCGTGGCTGTTTTTTAAAAACCCAGTTCTCTGCTTCTCCTGTGGAGATGACCTATCCTGCCCTTGGTAGTTGCCTCTCGCCCTTTCTTTCTCACGAATGCTGAGAGCATAGCTCTCAGCGTAGCCTGCCTGCACAAACACAGAGGTGCCTTCCGTCGTCAAAGGCTGCTTGTCACCACACAGTTGTGCAATTGCAGGTGTTGTTCACGCTTAGAGTAACACTTCGAACCTGTGTGTTCCCAATAAAGTCGGATGTAACAGAGAGCTGGCTGTCTTCAACTTTACCTCCCTGTGACTTCAAAACCTAACTCTTCCAGTTCTCAGATGTAAGGCTGCAGTCAAAAGTAGCACAGTACTTGCTTTCAGAATTGTATAATTTTGACATTTTACATGTGATCCAATTTCAGGTGACCCTGGAGCAGATTTTTTTTTTTAACTGAGGAGGGATAGTACTGAGAGGTCCAAAGTAGAGAGAGATGACACTCATTGCAGAAATATTATTTAGTGTCTGTTAACAAGTATCATGATTAACAAAAGAGCCATGGTGAGGGAAAGACAATGTCAAAAGAACTCTATAGAAATAGAGTGTGGTAGGTGTAATGCAGAAAACAAACATGGTACAGTAACTACAGAGTAGCCTAGTAAGGGACTTGTCCTTTCCATGGAGACGCTAGACTGAAAATTGATGGCAAGACCCTGGGAGAAAGAGTAGGAGGGGAGAGAAGTTCACAACAATTAGCAAACTATGCCCATTTTTTTTTTTTTTGGTATAGAATTGCATGGTACTAGAAACTGAGTTCATAATCATAATTCCTATGATTGTTGCTATCAGCATGTCTTGTGTCCATTGCTTAGCGCTCTTAATATCAAGATGGAGTCCCAGTGAGTAGTATACAAGACTAACCATTTCTTCAACATTATAAACATAGAATATCACAATATTTCATTTCTTATCCATTTCTAGTATCTTTGTCGCCCCCATGTGACCCTCCCCAATGATATCTCCTATTCTCCCTGAGAGGTAACCACTACTCTGGATTTCTGAGTTAATCATTCTCTTCTCTTTATAGTTTCATGTGTGTGTGTGTGTGTGTGTCTGTCTGTTACTCTAAGTTTCTTTCTCAAATTTTTGCTCATAAAATAAATCACCTACAAGCCTTATTAAAATAGATTTCTGGGGACCAACAGACAGCTCTGGACTCGCACATGGCCAACCATGATTCGAGTTCTGGACATGGTGGCTTGCTTTCCCACTTTCCCGCTCATCGTATCTCTCCAGTCAAATTAATAATAGTAGTAATAATAATAACAATAAATAATTTATTTTAAAAATAAAAATAAAACAGATATTTCTGACCCCCGATCCATGAAACAAACAAACAAAAAGTGTATTTCTAACATCTCCTCAGGTCATGCTGGTGCTCCTGGTCCAGGGGCCATGCTTTGAGAACTACTGTCCTAGTTTTTGCCTGTTTATAAATGGAAGCATAGGACATGTATTCTTCTGTAACTTCTTTTTTAAACCCAAATTTTGGTTTTGAAGTTCGTCTTTGTTAATACCGGTAGCAATGGGTCATGCATTTTACCATTGTATTGTTTTCCATTTCTCATTCATCTCTACTACCCCTTTGCCGTCAGGGAAAGGGGAGAAAAATAGGAACAACTTGCTTAGATGCTAAGAAAAGTGATTCCTCCCCAACAAGCATCCAGCATCCACCATCCATGACCCCTGACACACAGGAACAGGGCATTGTTGCTGCCCTTGGAAGGAAAAGCTCTGAGATATCTATCCTCAAAGCCCTGGGTTCTCAAGCAAGTTGAGAGGCTTGGGACATGCCTGGCATAGCAAGACCTGCAGACCTCCCAGAGCCTGCTCATATAAAAATATCATGTAACACCGGCCTTCCCTAATCAGATAAGGATATAAAGGGATGGAAGAGAAGGTAACAAACTTAGTATTTGCTTAGAATGGGCTAGACACTACTGTTGAGTATATGAATTAATAAGGACCAGAGAACTGAATAAATGTATGAAAGAAATAAGTTCTTTCAGGACCAGCAGTTGGCGTAATGGCTGTGTCGCTGGACTCCCATGTAGTCGACCACAATTTGAGTCCCAGACCCAGTGACTTAAACTCACACCAGGCACATGTGCGTGCATGCCCAAGATCCTGAGAGGAGAATGGAGGAGAAGGGATTGTGGCATGGCCATCCCCCTCGGATGGTGATTTCTTGTTTTCTGTCTCTCTGTTTCTCTCTGTCTTTCTGGTGAGTGCATGCACCCTATAGCAAAAACTTCTCAAAAAAAAAAAAAAGAAATATGTTCTTTCAAATCCTTTCAACATTTATATATGGTATATATTTTTATACCTGTTTCACAAGAGATGTTAAGAGACTCTTGCCCAGGGTCACAAACCTAACACAAGACACAGTTCGATTTTAAACCGAATTCTGATTACAAATCACATCGTTCTTCCACTTTATATTGTTGACTCCCTGTTCCTCCCCTACGCATTTACCTAACCACTGAGGAGTACTCCCCTAAGGTATTTAAACATTCTCTGGAAACGAGTTCCAATTAGTGTTACCTGAACTGCTGAAACTAGCTTTCATGGTTCTTTTCATAAGAGTTGCAACAGATGTAGCATTTAAAAAAAGAGTGGGAGTGACACATTAACTCATGGCATGGTCTCCTGGTTGGACCTGAATGTTCGACTTGGATTTATTTGCCTGACAACTGACTGGGCTGCCTTGTGCTTTTGCTGCAGGGGCTTTCCAAAGAAGGCCAGCAGAACGGCTAGGATAGCCTCCGATGAGGAGATTCAAGGCACAAAGGATGCTGTCATTCAAGACCTGGAACGGAAACTTCGCTTCAAGGAGGACCTCCTGAACAATGGCCAACCGGTACTGAGAGAGAGATGTGGGGCCTGGACTTGGAATCTTAGCAACCACATCAAAGAGCTCTTCTCTCACTTCGCTAAGACTTAGCTTCTTAAGATCTGTCCGCAGAGTTATTACTTCTAAATCTCAACATTCCTCCTAGAATTATTGCTTCAATCTGGAGACTATGAAATGGCTTCCTTCCATTTGGTCTTCACTGCTTCCTCCTATTTATAAAACTGTTCGTGGAGTGAAGATAGCACATTTGAGAGAAAAGGAAGAAGGGTAGACCTTAGGGTTGAGAACAGTTGAGTAATCATGATTTTATACAGAAAAAAGAACATGGGGGTTCCATTCAGGCTCAGTTGGGATTGGAAACAGTGAAACAGAAATAAAGAATCAAAAAGGGAATTTGGATTCTATGGCGTGTACTGTGTCTACACAGAACATATCTTTACTAAAGAAACCCTTGCTGACGTTTAGTTCTACTCTACCAGACTATTACTAGAGATCGAGTCAGGAATCTGAAATGGTAATGCCTGCTCCACAGTTTATTGGGTTGTGGGAAAGTCATGACACATTTTTGCGTAGAAAAACATAGAACGTGACTTTCCTGACAACCTAACCGTTTGGTAGAGCAAGAAAACTGAACTCAAGAAAAAAATGATGTTTTAAAGTTGCAGAATTTTAGAGTATATAAATAGATTTTGTAAAAAAATATGTGAGATGTTGGGCCTGCCACTGACGTGATAGTTAAGGAGGCTGGATCCCACGTGACCAACTGCACTGTTGGAGTCCTGGACTGGCTTCTTGGAAAATACACCAGGCATGTGTGTGTGCATGTCCAAAATCTCAAGAGAAGAATAGAGGAGAAGGGACTGCAGTGTGGCCACCCCCCTCCCCACAAGGGGGGCTTTCTCACTTTTTCTTTCTCTGTGTCTCTCTCTTTCTAGCGAGTGTGTGAACCCTAGAGCAAGATTTTTAAAAATATTGTGTATGAGATATTTTCTCCCTTTGACTTAAGTGTTTCCTCATCAGTTTCTTGTTTTTGTGGTGTGCTGACCTTTTCTTACCACATCAGGCTACTTAAAGGAAATGGGAAAAGCAAACCTAGAAAATAAGATTTCCCATGTAAAGGGGAAGAGTCTTTGTCACTTTATTATGGAATTATCACCAAAAACTTTCCCCTAGCTCTTAAGGAAGAAAGGAGCTTCTTTGTACAAAATCTCCTGAGATACCTTTTTTGGAATAGAAAGATCTCTATGTTAATTATGTTTTCTGGGGATGTTAATTATAAGGCATTGATAAAAATCTGAGAACAAACCATATTTAATTGGAAAGAGAGAATAGAGGAGAATAGTTGAATGCTGATTTTAATTATTAGGACATCTCAAAAGGAAAGATTACAATTCTAATGAGTTTTGTATCATTTACTCATTTCCTTGGATGTAGAAGACTTTCTCAAAAGGGAAATACTTCCTTGTGAAGTAAGTGACTACATGTGTAAATGTACAGAGTCTGGAAGTTTTCCCTGGCTCTGTCAATGAAAGCCTTTGAAAGATTAAAATAAATACTTATGGGAATGTTTTCAAGCCAGGTAAAGATATCACTCCAGTTTTTTTTTTTTTTTTAACTTTTACTTTTTGCTTATTTATGTAAATATTCCTATGGACTAAGATTCCCTTGGTTAAGATAAGACCTATGTAAGCTATTATTTAATCATATCATGTGTACTACATGTACATTTATATTTATCTGTTATATATCTAAGTATATATTATTTATATTCATCTGTTTAGCAGTGTAGGACTTTTTCTTTTCTTTTTTTTTTAAGAGAGATTTTTGCTATAGGCTGCATGCACCGCCAGAGAGACAGAAAGCAAAAAATCACCCTCCATGGGGATGGCCACACTGTAATCCCTTCTCCTCTATTCCCCTCTTGAGGTCTTGTGTACACATATGCACACTCCCAGCATGAATTTTAAGCCTTTAGGTCTGGGACTCGAACCATGGTCAACTACATGGGAGGCCAGCAACATAATCATTACGCCATCTGCTAGTCCCCAGAGTGTAAGACATTTGCAATAAATTCCATCGATACCCATAATTGAGGATGTAGAAGGAAAGAAAAGTAAGATTTTCCATTTTTGAAAACTAGATTTTCAAATGACGTTTTCCTAATGTTACACATTATTCTCTTATTCATTTTGGCTTTTGTAGACAAGTAAATCCACATGACATAGTGCTTCAGAAACAAAACTGTGAAGTAAATTTGGCTTCTAATGGTAGCAGGTGCATTCTGTGAAGAAATACAGAGATATCAAGCTGATATTTCCGCTTATGAGGAACAGGGTAGAAATTGCTCCAGTCCTCCCTTAGACATTGATAAAATTTTCCAGGAAAACATTAGCAAGGTTTTTGTTTGTTGGTTTTTTTGGTTTTTTTTTTTTTTTTTTTTTAAGATTTTTGCTATAGGACCAATGTGCTCACCAGAGAAAGACAGAGGGAAAATGAGAAATCACTCTCCTACACACACACATCCAGGGCCACACTGCAATCCCTTCTCCATTCTCTTGAGATTTGGGGCATGCACTCAAAGTGATTCTCAAATCACCAGGTCTGGGATTCAAACTGACAAGTTGGGCATGTGAGGTTCAGCCTCTTAACCACCACACTATCTGCTGGCCCAGGAAGGCTTTGGAAGAGAGCAAGTATTTAAAACTCTCTCTCAAACTGGGATTGGCTGACTTTTTTAAATAGACATGAGAAAATGAAATACTAACATTCTGGACTGAGAGCCTCCGTGCACCAGTTACACACCCACCTCTTCCTGTCCCCGATCTCCCTTTATGAAGTGAAAATTTTAAATTCGGGACTGCCATTTGGCACTTGTTTCACTTCCCAGTTTCAGCTGAGACTGGAGCCAGCAGTTACTGGAAATTGTAAATTTACACATGTTTTCTTGACTAGAGAGCTTCCAATAAAATTGACATTTATATTCAGATGTTTGGAAGTTTATCTGAAGTAACTTCTATACCTTTTCCAGGTTCTACCTGACTAATTATTCTCTATTCCTACTATTCTTAATCAAACACTTGGTTGGGGCAGATAAGTGTCTGCTCCCTGGCCCATAATTCTTTTTTTTTTTTTTTTTTAGAGGTATTTGCTATAGAGCACGTGTACTTGCCAGAAAGTCAGAGAGAGATAGAGAGACAGAAAGTGATTGCCACACCGCAATCCCTTCTCCTCCATTCTCTTCTAGGGATCTTGGGCATGCATACACATGCGCCCCGTGTGAGTTTAAGTCACCAGGTCCAGGACTCAAACCAGGGTTGACTACATGGGAGTCCAGCGACATAGCCATTACGCCAACTGCTGGTCCCCTCCCTGGCCCATAATTCTAAGACATTTTAGACCCAGCACTCGGGAACTGGAATCACCACCATACACAGAACAAAAATGTCAGCATTTCTCATGGTTTTGGCTGATTCCATAGTACTGGCTGCTTCATACAAAATGCAATCACTTTCCTTGACTAACAGGCCAGCAGTCTGCCACTGAGTCGAGTCATGAATTGTGGGTGTTAGCTCTGGCAGGTATTTTTCATAGTTTTGTTGCTGATTCAGGCATGCGTAGTCATTCTTAGTGGATTATTGTATTTGCCTACATTCATCCACATTATACAGCAGCCTCCGAAGTGTTCTTAGACATGAGGGCCTCGAAGCAGAGAGGGCCATGTCTGCCAGCTGATGTAAAATTTCCCTCAGTGGGACCAGCAGGTGGTGTGGTGACTAGGGTGCTGGATTCTCATATGACTGACTATGCTTCAAGTCCCAGACCCAGTGGCTTGCTTTCTCATTCACACACACTCTCTGTCTCTCTTTGTCTCTCTCTGATGAGCACAAATGCCCTATAGCAAATCTAAAAATAATAACAATACATAAAATGAAATAATTCGTACAAAAACCTTTCCTTAGCTAATGTTTATTGAGCACATACTATGTGTCAGACACATGTGCTAAGTGACCGGACAGAATTATTTCAAATGATACCTGCTCTTTCGATCTCATTGAACAATTTATTCTTTAGTGAATCTTTCTTTACACTTGAGTGTAAAGTGTATCCTTTAGTTTATCTTTCCATTTGTGCTCTTGGTCAGTCTTAGAGTTGATGTGGCTGTTCTCGCTCAGACTTATAATTGGCTATGAAATAACATTTCCTTTAAATTGTATGGTGCTATTTAGGGCCAGTAGGTGGCGTGGAGGTTAAGGCACTGACTGTGGTTCAAGGCCCATGCAAGCCCAAAATTCCAAAAGGAGAATGGAGGAGAGGGGATTGCAGTATGGACATCCCCTCAGGCGGATGATTTCTCACT
Source organism: Tupaia belangeri chinensis (assembly GCF_000334495.1). NCBI lineage: Eukaryota > Metazoa > Chordata > Mammalia > Scandentia > Tupaiidae > Tupaia > Tupaia belangeri. Next base: position 637,853 of record NW_006198494.1, on the reverse strand, counting down.
TTCCCTTTCTTTTTTTTTTTTTTTTAAGAATTATTTTATTAACTTTCTTTATTTATTCATTCATTTGTTTATTTCAACCAGAGAGGGACAGACTGAGAGAGAGAGAGAAAGCAAGCTGCTATGGTCGAACCATGGTTGGCCATGTGGGAATCCAGTGCCTTTAACCACCACATCTGCTCCCCCCACTTTCTCTGTCGTTCTCTGGAGAGCACACATGCCCTCTGGCAAAAATAAAACAAAATTTTTTTTTTTTTTTAAGGTATGGTGCTGCTTCAGTATTTTTTTTTTTTTTTCTTTTTTTGGAAAGGTTTCTTTGCTATAGGGCACGTGTACTCGCCAGAAAGAGAGAGAGACAGAAAGCGAGAAATCACCCCTCAGGGGGGATGGCCACGCTGCAATCCCTTCTCCTCTATTCTCCTCTCAAGATGTTGGGCACACACGCACACACGCCCGGCGTGAGTTTAAGCCACCGGGTCCGGGACTCGAACCACGGTCGACTACATGGGAGTCCAGTGACATAGCCATTACGCTAACTGCTGGTCCTGGTATCTTCTCTTTTTCTGCTTTTTAAAATCGTTATGAAAGATAAGTATATGGCATGTATTTTCTGTGTGGTTTCTGCCTTCTCTTTGAATTTGTGCTGTAACAGTTGGCTCTCAGGATTAATCATCTAGTCCCTCAGCACTGGACTACACCATTAGGAGTAGTAGGGGAGGTGACAGGCAGGACACCTGAAACAAGGGAAAGAAAGACTCTGTTCATGCAGGTATCTGAAGCTAGAGAGAATAATTACCAAAAATATCAAAAATCATTGTATTTGTTTTGTACTTTTTATATAAGGTAATGGGTAATTGTGAGTTTTTTTGTCTAATTTTCATGTATGTGTGTGTGTGTGTGTCTGTGACTTACTTTGCTTAGAGATTAACATATGAAGAAAGAATGGCTCGTCGACTACTGGGTGCTGACAGTGCAACTGTCTTTAATATTCAGGAGCCAGAAGAAGACACAGCTAATCAGGTACTGTGTTGATCTGCACTTTTTTAAAAAAAAATTACAATTATTTTGTCCCTCTCCATATACTCTGTACAGACACTATTCTTGGGACCTGTTGTGTGAAAAATAGAGAGTAAGTCGTAGAAAAGCAGTATCAATATCATCAGCCAAACTCATCGCTAATATTTAGTGAACATAAACTGTGTGCCAGACATCGTGTTGAGTGACTGGCAGAATTATTTCGGTCACTGATCCCCGTTCTTTTTAGCGTTCTGTTGATGGGTGTATTCTCCTTTCAAGGACATTCCTGTTTCTCCTGTTCTGTGCTTTAATTCAAAGTAACTCTCTATATGGAGAAATACATTTTCACTGACAATGCTTGAAAGAACTAATATTTTCAGTTAATATTCTTAATATCGATTATATATAACTATTATATCATAGTCAATGTAAAATATCTTCGTACAGAAAAGACTATGCTGTTGTCTTCCCTCCTAAATCACTAATCAGCAGACCTAAAATGCTGTTTTTGTTTCCTGCTGCCACCAAAAAGTTACTTCATAGATTTAATGTAAGTTGCTTTATCATCTCTACTGCTTCTGTTTAGTTTCCAAATGTAGTCTCAGGCTAAAAGAAAGACTTTAAAACAAGATGGGGGGGCCAGGGGAACCAGCAGTTAGCGTATGTCGCTGGACTCCCACGTGGTCGACCATGGTTCACGTCCCAGACCCGGTGGCTTAAAACTCACGCCGAGCGCGTGTGCGTGCGTGCCCAAGATCCCGAGAGGAGAATGGAGGAGAAGGGATTGCGGCGTGATCATCCCCCCTGGAGGGTGATTTCTCGCTTTCTGTCTCTATGTCTCTCTCTTTCTGTCTGGCGAGCGCACACGCCCGATAGTGAAAAACCTCTCCCCCAAAAAAAAAAAAAAAAATCAAGATGGGGGCCAGCAAATGGCATAGCAGTTAAGGTGCAGAATTCCCACATGGCCAACCACAGTTCAAGTCTCAGACCTTGCCGCTTGAAAATCACCAAATAAATAAATAAATAAATAAATGTTTGGTTTAAAATAGTCAAATGAATGCTTTCTCATGTCTGTTAAGAAATGGGTCATTCTTTAAATTCTGAAAGTTCTTTTGTGTTAAATATTGCCAACACAAAAGTTTTCACATACAACTAGAAATCTTGCTGCATTCTTATTTATCATTACTCTTTACTTCTTTTTCTCTACCATTACAGGAAATTGGGTCTCCTCATGCTTCTCTAGGGAGTCCTCTGGACGGTCAAAAGGTTACGCTTTTCGCTTTCTCTTTCTGGTCTTTCACTGTGTCTGTTTTCTTCTGTTCTTCTTTTATCTGTTTTTCTGTCTTTACTGCCATATAGTAATTACAAATGCTATGACCAGTATCTATTTTAATTGACTTCTACATTTTTTAAAGTTTATTTATTTTTTCAGAGAGAGAGAGGACAGAGATTATAAAGACAAAAAAACCCAATAGGGTCTTCACATCATGACATATCTCTGGCTTTGGCCAGACCAGATCATGGGCATATGCGTGCACTCAGCATGCTCAGGGAGGTCCCAGGATATGAACCCAGGACCTCTTCCATGTGGGCCCAGTTGCATTCTTACTAAGCCCACCACTTGGCCTCTATTTTCATTTCCTATCAGATGAATAAAATTGGTGCAATGTGATTTTTCTTGTCATTTACTTACAAAGTTAAATTTAATTTTGTCGTCGGTGGATATTCTGAACTTTAAATTCCAGAAAGTTCTTCATTTTTTATACCTTTCTAAATAAAAGGGGGGTTAATTCTTAAAGTGATGAATCATAATTAGACAAAACAACTTGAGGTATAGTTTCTGCGATTTTATTCATACCAGTTTTATTTCTTCCTTCAAACCAATAAACTTTTTTAAAGGTTGAATGACTTCTTTAGTAAAAACCTAATTAAAATGATATTTTATTTACTATTCAGTGGGGGGTATTTTATAATGGGCTATCTTGTCTTCATTGTACTTTTAGGGAAGAAAACTGTAGGCTCCACCTTAATCATCAGAGGTTATTGAGGGGTTCTTTGCTTTGCCTTTGTTTTTTTGTTGCTGTTGTTGTTTGTTTGTTTAACCACAATTTTGACTGTTCTGTCATTCCTATTTTTCTTATAAAGAAGGTGGGTTCTTAACTGCTACAGAGCTGAAGAGGGGTCCCCTATGAAGAAATGGATTGTTTTGTATGAACAAAACATGGTGCTATTTTTTTTCCATGTTATATATTTTATACAATTCTATGTGATGTTGCAGCTGCTTATCACATGTACTATTAACCTTCTGGAGGAATGTACCCCTTACCTCAGCTCTGCCCTACAGAAGGAAATCAGCAATCTATTATGTTTTATTTTTACAAACAGTTTACACACATGTAACCGTTGCTTTTGCTGTTTTCTTTCCTTTTCTCTCCTCCCTCAACCCCTCTCAAGTGAAAAGAGAAAAAAAAAACCTCATATTCTTAGGTGTTTTTCCCCCTTTCTGCTCTTTTAATTTTGGGAGCATAGGACTTGAAGACAATTTGAAATGCTATACATATTCATTTCCAGATGTTTTTTTGTTTTACATGGAGTTAAGTTGAGCTGAGACTATGTTTTCAAACTCTATGGTTTTAAAAAAAATCACTATCTTCTCAGGGCCTTGTTGGAGAGGGGGACAAGATGCATGAGATGCACTGTACCACAAGGGACCGAGGTTGCTAACTTGAACTTCTTTGTTTGACACAGGAGTACAAAGTCTCCAGCTGTGAGCAGAGACTCATCAGTGAGATCGAGTACAGGCTAGAAAGGTCTCCTGTGGAGGAGTCGGGGGATGACATTCAGTATGGGGATGGACCTGTGGAAAATGGAGTGGCGCCGTTCTTTGAGATGAAGCTGAAACATTACAAGATCTTTGAGGGAATGCCTGTAACTTTCACGTGTAGAGTGGCTGGAAATCCAAAGCCAAAGGTGAGCCAAAAGCATGGCTTTTGTAGAGTGGTGTTTTCTGAGGAAGAGTTTAGCTTCCAAAATACAACATGAGTGTTAGAGGGAAGAGATGAAGACTACTCTTCTCATACCCATCATATAAAATGTAAGTACTCTTAAGTTCAGGGCTATCTGCAAGAGGCTTTACAAACCTAAAAAGTAGATAGGCCTGCAGATGGCATGATCATTGAGTCCCTGGAAGCCACATGGCTGACTCTGTGGTTCTAGTCCCAGATTCAGTGACCCGGAAAATATGCTGGATACATGTGCTTGTGTGCCCAAAATCCCAGAGGAGAATGGAGAGGAGATTGTTGTACGGGCATGCCTGCTGGAGTGGTGATTTCTCACAAGAAAGAGAGAGAGAGAGAGAGAGAAAGAGAGAGAGAGAGAGAGAGAAAAGAAAGAAAGAAAGAAAGAAAGAAAGAAAGAAAGAAAGAAAGAAAGAAAGAAAGAAAGAAAGAAAGAAAGGGAGAGAGAGAGAAAGGAAAAAGAAAGAAAGAAAGAAAGAAAGAGAGAGAGATAGAGAGAGAGAGAGGAAGGAAGGAAAAAGGAAGGGAAGGGAAGGAATTTAAAAGATAGAAGGTGAGTAAGAATGGAGTTTGGGTCTGAAGAACAGAACAGAATAACCCCATAAAAACAACAATTAATTAACAAGGAGCTTGTCACATACCTACATTGTTTACTCCTCACTGTTACTCCCAGATTGCAAGTAACTAAACTGATCTTGGTGACGTTAGCTACCTTTTCCACATCCAAAGAGCTGAAGGGCATTCAGGCTTGGATATGAATCCAGTGGTCTGAATCACACAGAGAAGGAATACACACTGCTGGTTATGAAAACTTCACATCTTTATAAAACCAAAGCTTTCCTATATTTACAGAGGGCAATGAGGTGAGGAATACTGTTTAGGAAGGATAATGAAAACTTCTGATGTTATAGAGGACTGGGCTAAATTGGACAGGAGCCCTTTCCCTGCAAACACGGAAATGCTGGATAAGGAGCTGCCCTGTCTTTAAAGCAGGACTAGAATAACTTTACCAGTCCAGCAAAACAATAGAAACGATTATGTTTTTCCCCAGGACTTGAGTGGGAGGAATAGAAAGGATAAGAAATTGAAATCCCAAAAATATACAACCACACGATAAGGAACCAAAGCTAAGAAATTAATATGAAATTTAATTATGTATTATTATAATCCTTAGGTTTCTGGCAGAAGCAAGCAAAAACATTGTCCTAGAGGATACTTTTTACAACTGGAAGTGTATCAGACTTCCACAGGGTACTAGGGAGGAAACACTACAGAGCACTCACTCACAATAAAACCATGCAAGCCATCTGAGGAAATAAACAATCATGAGGAGAGTCAATAGCCCAAGAAGTAAATAGAAGCCCAAGTTTTACACATATTGAACAATCGTAAGAGGACTCTAAAATAACTGTATTTAAAATAACTGATAGGCGAGCCAGCCAGCAGCATGGTGTTGAGGTAGCTGGATTCCATATAACAGACTACATGGTTCAAGTCCTGGACCCAGTGGCTTGAAAATCACACTAGCACATGTACATGCATACCCAAAATCCTGAGAGGGGAATGGAAGAGAAGGGATTGTGGTGCAGTTATCTCCCCTGGGCAAATGGTTTCTCACCTTCCCTCTTTCTGTCTTTGATAGGCCAGTAGTGTTAGTTAAGGAAGATGGATTCTACATGGCTAACCATGGTTCAAATTCTGGCCATGGCAGCTTAAGAAACACTCTGGACATGTATGTACATGCCCCAAATCCTGACAGGATGGGAAAATGAAGAAGGGATTGTAACATGACCATGCCTGATGGGGAGGGTTTTTTCCTCTCTTTCTCTGACAAGTGTACATACCCTCTGGCACTTAAAAAAAAGAAGAAGAAGAATCACTTCCAGCAGGGTCTCATCATACTACAATCCCCCTTTCCAAGCCCTCCAACTCCTCAGGATCCTGGGCACTCATACACACATACATTGTATTTCTAGGCCAACCCAGAGATCCAAACCCATGGTTGGCCATATGGCTTCCAGTCTCACAGGACACTTGGGTACTGCTGTTGGGCCTAATTTAATTTTTAGAACTGAAAGTTATGGGACCAGCAGATAGCATAGCGTTATGTGGCTGAACTCCCACCTGGCCAAATGTAGTTCGAGTCCCAAACCCAGTGGCTTCAAAGTCACACCAGACACCTACCTGCATGTGTGCCCAAAATCCCAAGAGGAGAATGGAGGAGAAGGGATTGCAGCATGGCCACCACCCCCACCCCCCCTCCCAGAGGGTGATTCTTGTTTTCTGTCTCTCTGGTGAGCACATGTGCCCTATAGCAAAAAATCTCTCCAAAAAAAACTGTTTTAAAAAGAATAGGAAGTTATTAACCTACTTTATAGTTAATTTTTAGGTTCTAGAAACTAATAAATAATATGGTTTCTATAAATTTGAAGTTAAATGAAAAGCAGGGGTTGGAAAATTAATGTTGTCAGACCATGATAATTCCTATATTTATTTAGTATGATGTATTTCTAGCCTGTTCCTGTTTTAGGAATAGAGAGATGTCACAGATTTTTTGGATTCAAATACTTTGACATAGAACTGATTTAGTGCCAGTTTGTATCCTCAATTTGCATATTGATTTGCATTAAGGTTTTATAAGAATTATTTATTTAGTTTTATGTATTTATTTTAATTTGACCAGAGAGAAACAGAGAGAGGGACAGTGAGAAAGAAAGCAAACTGCCAGGTCTGGGACTCAAACTGCAATCAGACATGTGGGAGTCCAGCACCTCAACCACCATGCCACCTGCCAACCCCTGAAAGAAGTTTAATTTAAAAACAAAGGATTCAGGACCAGCAGATGGCATAATGGTTACATCACTGGACTCCCACATAGTAGACCATGGTTCGAGTCCTGGACCCAAAATCCCAAGAGAGGAATAGCCGCAAAGGGAATGTAGCATGGCCATCCCCCCAGGGGACAACTTTTCACTTTCTGTCTCTCTGGTGAGTACACACACCCTAAAGCAAAATTCTCTCTTCAAAAACCATTATTAGTTTAATTTTTTAAATTATTTTTATTATTTTCACTTTTTTATTTTTATTTTTTGAGATCGAAGTGAGGATTTTTTTTTTCCTTCCTTTTACATTCAGCTTTATTTTTGTACTGGATATTTGCACAGAAACTACAAAAATGCCCAAGTTGTGTTACATTTTTTTTAAATTATTTTTATTTAATTATTTTTCACATTTAATTTCCTATCAATTCAAGTTATATCTGAAAACTGTTGTACTTTCCAGTACTATTTTGTTTTGTTCAACCTAATGGGAGGAGCTGCCAAGCTGCCAATCTTTGATCAGATATTTCTTGGCTTGAATTAGTGATAAAGTTCCCCATCACCAACCCTTAACCATAACCTCCCTTCTCACCACCCTCTTTTGTGTGTCTAATACAATCCAGTGTAATGATTAGAGTTCAGGGTTTGTTTTTGTTGCTTAAAACTTTTGTTTGTTTGTTTGTTTTAAAGAATTATTTAACTTTATTTACTTATTTTCATCTGACCAGAGAGGGACACAGTGAGAGAGAAAGAGAGAGAGAGAAAGAGAGAGTGAGAAACAACACCGCCAGGTCCAGGACTCGAACTGCAGTCGACCATGTGGGCATCCAGTGCCCTTAACCACCACGCCACCTGCTGGCCCCTAAAACTTGTTTTACCTTCACTTTACAAGTAATACTTTTTTAAAAAAAGGCTTTTGCTTTAGGGCACTTGAGCTTGCCAGAGAGAGACAGTGAGAAGGAAAGTGAGAAATTACCTCCAGGTTGTGAGTGGTCACACTACAATCTCTTCTCCATCCTTCACATGCACACACGCTGGCATGATTTTCAAGCTGCCATGTCCAGCACTTAAGCTGCGGTTGCCCATGTGGGAGTCTAGTGCCTTAACCACTATGCCACCTGCTGGCCCACAAGTAATACATTTTAATTGCAAGTACATTTGAAAAAGAAAAGAAAAAAAAAAGAAGAAAAGAAAAGAGAGAAGAGAGGAGAGGAGAAGAGAAAAGAAAGAAGAGAGAAGGGAGGGGAGGGGAGAGTGGGGAGGGAAGGAAAGGAAAGGAAGAGAAAAGAAAAAAGAAAAGAAAGGAAAGGAAAGAGAAAAGAAAGAAAAGAAAAAAGAAAAGAAAGGAAAGGAAAGAGAAAAGAAAGAAAAGAAAAGAAAAAGAAGAAAAGAAAAGAGAGAAGAGAGGAGAGGAGAAGAGAAAAGAAAGAAGAGAGAAGGGAGGGGAGGGGAGAGCGGGGAGGGAAGGAAAGGAAAGGAAGAGAAAAGAAAAAAGAAAAGAAAGGAAAGGAAAGAGAAAAGAAAGAAAAGAAAAGAAAAGAACAGAAAAGAAAAACAAGCTGGGCCAGCCGGTGGCATGGTAGTTAAGGTGGCTGGATCTTACATGGCCGAATGCATGATTCCGGTCCCAGACCCGGCGGCTTGAAAAGCACACTGAGCACATGTGAATGTGTGCCCAAGATCCTGAAAGGAGAGAGAGATGGATAAGAGACTGAGGAATGACCATGCCCCATAGCAGTGTGCTTTCTCACTTTCCCTCCTCTCTTTCTCTCTGTCTCTTTTTGGCAAGCACATACTCTGGCAAAAATTTTTTTAAAAGAGAGAAAAAAATACCTTTATGCCATTTCAGAGAAATAATCATTGCTCAAGGTCAATATGTATCCTTTCATATATTAACAAGTAATGTGTAAATACTATATTTTAAAAACCCAAACAGGATATTTATGTATTTTTCATACACATATTTTTCAAAATGAAAACATACCATTTTTAAAAACCACAATAGAATTGAACTTGTTAACCTGTTTTCTTCTTTCTTCACTCAAAAGTCAATTTCCTATTCAGGTGTCCAATTTAACTTTTTAACATGAAAAAACTCCCATTGGCTTTGTAGACCACACTATAATTATTTGTCAGTCCTCCAAGACAATGGAGCAAGACAATACAGCCTCTTACTCTTTTGCTTTTGTTTTCATTCTCAGATCTATTGGTTCAAAGATGGGAAACAGATTTCTCCAAAGAGTGACCACTACACTATTCAAAGAGACCTCGATGGGACCTGCTCCCTCCATACCACAGCCTCCACCCTAGACGATGACGGGAATTATACAATCATGGCCGCAAACCCTCAGGTGAAGAAGGGGGTGGGTCTGGGTTCAGCCCTGCTTTTATAGGCATTTGGAAAGAGGGACTGCTTAATGAAAAGGCAAGGTTATATTTCTTTGATTTACGAAACTATTTTTTTGCTAATTCTACATCCATCTTGGTTTTAGGAGACCAAAAAAAGTTACTTTATTTCACAAGTACTTATGTATTCGATCAGGTATTTCTCTACAGAAATGAGCCTGGTGCTGATGTGCATTTCTCCCACAGATGTTAGGAAGGGCCTCCTGTGCACACATCTCTTAATGTAGGTGACAAGGTTATTGTGATTATCAGGACAGGACAAAGTACTAAGGAGAAAACTTTTTTAAAAAATCAATATATAGGGACCAGCAGTTGGTGTAATGGCTTTGTCACTGGACTCTCATGTAGTCAACCATGGTTTGAGTCCTGGACCCAGTGGCTTAAACTCATGCTGGGCATGTGTGCGTGTGTGTCCAAGATCCCAAGAAGAGAATGGAGGAGAAGGGGTTGCGGTGTGGCTATCCCCCCTGGGAGGTGATTTCTCGCTTTCTGTCTCTCTTTCTCTCTGTCTGTCTCTTTCTGATGAGTGCACGTGCCCTATAGCAAAAATCTCTAAAAAAAACTCAATACATACCTTATGGAATTTAAGTAATACACAAGTGTAGACAAATTATAACTCTAATAGTGTTTGATACTGTTTAACATTGAGAATTTGTTTGTTTCTATCAAAATGCTTTTCTCTTACATGTGCCCTTAGTGTTGGGTCAAGAACTCAGTTGTTATTTTAAAATTTCATGGGAGGCTGCTCTATTTTAGGACCCCAATTTGTGCCTGCAAAATTTTTTTGATTGATAATCTTACATATTTTAGTATTTTAGGCTCTATGCTGGGCCCAGGGGACATAAAAATGAGTAAGAAGTGCATTTGTTCCCAAAGAGGTCAATGTGTGACAAGGTAACTTTACTAAGTCTGCAGAAATCATTTAAATAATACATTTTTTTTTTAGAAAAAGGAAGCTAAAATGAGCAATTTTATCATATAACCAATGAAGATGATCCAGATATCATCTTTTTAAAAATCTCATATCTATTTATATGATTACATATTTTATTACATTTTTCAAAAACATTGTTAAAAAAGTCATATAAATAATTTAAATGAGGCTTATAAAGTTCATAGAAGGCTTATGCTACCTTTTTAAAATTATTTCATTTAACTTTATTTATTTACTTACTATTTTAATTTTGACCAGAGAGGTACAGAGTGAGAGAGCAAGAGAGGGGAAAGTGAGAAAGCAAGCTGTCAGGGGACTCGAACAGCGGTCGGCCATGTGGGAGTCCGGTGCCTTTAGCCACCATGCCACTTGCCAGTCCTGGCTTATGTTATCTTAATATTCCATTGTCATATAAAGATATTTTCCTGCAATACTGTTAAGATTAGAATAAACTCAAATTATCCAGCTAATCAATCTATTTTGGAACACAGTAAACTCTTCACTGTCAGTGCAGTTTCCATATTAATAATGTACCTTCTTGAAGTTCTCATTTTTTAATTAGGTGAATACATGACCTTCACCCTGAAAAATAGTCAAAATGATAATCTCTTTTTTTCAAAATGCATTTCATTATTTCGTGTTTATGTTTGATGTATTTGGTAGAACTTAGCTTTTTCCTTACTGTACTTAACATTAATAGTATGTTTCCTTGACTATTAACACATTTTAACTTTCAATTCTCTACCTGTTACAAAAAATGGTGGAAAGCTCACCAAAATCCAAAATTTTTCTTCACTTTGAGTCTTTTATTACTCTTCTCCTAAAAGGCTGGGATATATTATGGGTATAGAATTGTCTGTGTTCCTTAGGTACTTGGCAGTACTGGGGTCCTGGCATTAATTTGAATGCATCTTTCCTAGCATGTTTAAATTATTATTGGAGTAATCCATTATACAGAACAAAAGAACATAAAGCTGTAATTTTAAATCTGCTTCTAGTCTTCAATTTATACTAATATATTTTTGCATGTGGAAAAGTTCTAAATGGGGGGAGGGAACTCCATCCTCATGGCCTGTAGCAGAGGGCAGAGTTTAAGACAGCAGACCAACCTCAAAGGTCAGTGGTCTTTAATTATTTAAACTCTGACACACTATGATGAAGTCACTAAAGGAAAGCTATTGAAGTTTCCCCTGGATCATTCCACATTGTATACATAGATCATAACATCATATCATACCCCATAAATATATACAATTATCATTTGTCAATTTAAAAAATAATAATATGACCCAAAGTTGTGTATGTATATATATATATATATATATAGAGAGAGAGAGAGAGAGAGAGAGAGCGAGCCCCCTCAAAAATCCTGTAAACACAGGAAAAGGATAAAGAGAAAGCTATCAAAAGAAAAAAAAAAAAAGGATATAACAAAGACAGACCAGAGTACCAAGAAACCTAGAGCCTGGTAGGCAGGCTATATAGTGTAGGGTTGAAAGTGTGAGTGGCTGTGGTAAAATGGGAACTCTCCTGCACTGCTGGTGGGAATGTAAATTGGTCCAGCTATTGTGGAGAACAATACAGAGGTTCCTCAAAGATCTACAAATAGAACTACCATGTGACCCAGCAATTCCACTCCTGGGTATCTACCCAAAGAACAGGAGAACGCTCAGTCAGAAAAGTGCTTGCACATCTAATTTATTGTGGCATTATTCATAATTACTAAAACATGGAACCAACCCAAATGTCTACAAATAGATGAGTGTATTGAAAAACTGTGGCACAGATACCCTATGGAATACTACTTAGATATAAAAACAAGACCATGGCTTTTGATAAAAAGTGGACGAATATGGAAGATTTACTGCTGAGCGAAGCAAGCCAGACTATGAAAGAGAGACACTGTATGTCTCCACTTACTGTATACTGACTGTCCACATTCTATGGCAGAAGCTGAAAGTTTAGAGGATGTAGAAGCATGGAAAATAGTTACAGATACTAGGTACAGTGTGGGGAAGAGGGAATGAGAAGGGGGAGAGTGTGAGGAAAGACATTAGGGAGAAAAATAGAGAGACAAGACATTTATGGGACACAGAAATGGATTATTATCTGTGGATGATAATGTGTGTAGTACCCTCAACTGGACTGGTGTGAAGTGTATCATGTTGGGAAAATTCACTTTATAAGCAAAGTGATATGTAGTGATTGAATGTATAAAAGAAATTAAAATAAAATTTAAAAAAGAAAATGTGAGCGTGGGCATCAGGCAGATCTGAGTTAGAGTTCTAGCTCTGCCACTTGTAATCTGGGTGACCTTTAGCAACTCACCTTTCTGTGCCCACTTCCTCTTCTATCCAATGCAAATACTAATATGGATTTAAATATTAAGCACACGTAAAAAGCGCTTGGTTTACCTGGCACACAGTCGGCTTTCAATCAGTGCCAGTTCTTGTCATTATTTCAATTCAGAGACACTAATTAGCCCATCCTAGAGCAGCAGCCCTAAGCCTTGGCAGAAGCCCAAGGAGCCAGGATGTAAAGGAGCAGCTCTGTTCTGGGCGTCCTGCTCCCACAGTTGCTAGCATGAAAGCAGGTCAGGTTGACATGGAATTTTTACCCAACGTGTTGCTGAGTGTGTGGTCTCTGACCTCCTGACTTTTCCTTTTTATCACTCCCATGGGAAAAGAGCTAGGCAGCAGATGTGGCCGTGCCACAACTGCCACAGCTGTGGGCTAGGGTGGAGGGAATAGGAGCTGGGAGCGGCCACACCCACAGCACAGCTGACGCCAGCCACACATGAAGCTGGGAAGCTGTGCCCAGCTCTCTCAGGGCCAAGAATGGCCCAAAGGAGAGTGGTCACTGCCCTTGTTCCAGGCCGTGGTGTTCCGCCACTTTACCAAACCCGGGAGCAGGCCACATTCAGCCCTCTCTGCTTCTGTGCCTCCACCCTTTGGGGGTTGACAAACAAGAAGTGGACTGCTTTACATCAGGTAGCCGAAGTAACTAGGGTAGAATATCCCATCCCAGCTGAAATGTAAGCAAAGGGTAATATGACTGCACTGTGCCTAAAAGAGACAGCAAAAGATTCGAAGAAGCCCATGGTCACAGTGACCAGACCAGGGCTTAATACCAAGCATTCCAGCTGCCGCCAAAGGCTAGTTGGTACATCTAGTAATTTAATTAAAAGGCTGAAAGTCTGCTTTTCTACCCAGATAACTAACGATAGGCAAAAGGAGAGGAAATTCCTGAAGAGAGTAAGGAAGTCCTAAAAGTAGATGCTCCGGCCTCAGTGTGTACAGACATGGAACTCCCGTTGAAATTTCTGAAGAGAGTTTTGACTTTCATTCCACTTATTAGTCGCCGTTCCAAATTTCTGAGCATAGCGCCTGGTTGATTTTAATCCCAAGAGTAAAACTCCTTCTTCCCTATTCTGGGGTCTTCAGTAGAAGGTATGTTGAAATATGGCAGTAAAGGTTTTCTTAGTCATTACCTAGAAATTGATATGAACTTGGGACCAGCAGTTAGCGTAATGGCTATGTCGTTGGACTCCCACGTAGTCGACCACGGTTCGCGTCCCAGACCCGGTGGCTTAAACTCACTCCCAGCATGTGTGGGTGCGTGCCCAAGATCCCAAGAGGAGAATGGAGGAGAAGGGATTGCGGCGTGGCCATCCCCCCTGGGGGGTGATTTCTCACTTTCTGTCTCTCTGTCTGTCTGGCGAGCGCACACGCCCTATAGCAAAAACCTCTCCAAAAAAAAAAAAAAAACAGAAATTGATAAGAACTTTACAACCCATTAGAAAAACAGAATAGGTACCAGCCACTGGATAGTGGTTAAGGCAGCTGGATCCCACATGGCAGACTACGAGGTTCAAGTCCCAGACACAGTGGTTTGAAAAACACACCAGGGGGACCAGCAGTTAGCGTAATGGCTTTGTTGTTGGACTCCCATGTAGCCAATCACGGTTCAAGTCCCGGACCCGGTGGCCTAAACTCACGCCAAGTGCATGTGCGTGCGTGCCCAAGATCCTGAGAGGAGATTGGAGGAGAAGGGATTGCGGCATAGCCATCTCCCCTGGGGGGGTGATTTCTTGGCTTTCTGTCTCTGTCTCTCTCTGTCTTTCTGGCGAACGCACGTGCCCTATAGCAAAAAAACAAAAAAAAAAACAAAAAAAACTCCCCGTAAATAAATATTAGGTTGTCGTGATGTGTTTTTCTGTGCAAAAATTTGTTGTGACTTTTCTGACGACCCAATACCTAAATAAAAAAGAAAAATAAAGTCGTATTGAATCCAAGACAAGTGACAGACCATATTTTACCTAACCCTTGTCCCAAGTTATCATCTGTGCTATAGCAGTAGCATTATAGAAATGTTCAGCACTGTCATAAATCTCAACTTCCATAACATCTGTTATCATATACTGAAGTATTTTGTTATCCTTAGTTTGTGAATTAGAACGTGATTTAAAAGAGGCATGTCATATATAGGCACTAAGAAAAACTAATAGTAAAAGCTAAACCTTTCAAGATATATTAATCACAATAGCATAAAGAGCAGTTGACAGATTTCGGTTCCTCAATGCCCTCTAGTTACCATAAATGTTTTTCCACATTTTTAAATATTTGGTTTGAAAGAGGACAACATCAGCTTTTTTTCCTAGTACACTGTAGCCTACATGATGTGAAATGACCAAGGGAAAGAGGAAAAGGCTGGAGTGGAAAAATCAGTTTGGTAATGAAACACAGACGACAGCTTCCCTGAGCGGTGGAAAATCATTACAGAAAGTGGCCAAGAGAAGGGTGAAAACCAAGGAAAGAGGAAAATACTACAGTTCCACGAGCTATTTTATAGAATCTGCTGTTTTTCCACCTGGGTTCATCTTGGGGGAATAAGAAACACATTCGATATTGTTGACGGCATCCAAATCCTGTTTGGGATAGAACACACGGCTGTCTCCACGCTCTGGCCTGTGTACCACACTCAGTGTGTGCAGCTCAAGCAATTCATAAGAGACCCAAGCAGCCACATAGTTTAGCAAGATAATGAGTGATTGTGCAGTGTTAGACCAAACTTAATGCCAAAACGAACATCACAAACACGGTTTATTTTAGACTCTAATCCCATCTTTAAGACACAACTAAATCTAAACATGAATATTTTCCTCTGTTTTGTTGTGTTGCTAGGATACTTTGTATTGCACTTGGATTTTGGAATGGCTGTTTTGCAGTTTGATGCTTCCTCAAACTGCATTATGTATACAAGTGGTGAGCTTTCATAAGGACCTGTGTGCCACAAGTTAAATTTCAAAAGCTATGAAATATAAATGTTATTTCCATATTATGTAAATAATTGGCCTTGTACAATAATCTTTACAAGCTGGCTGCTTAATACAGAATCAGTCTGAGTTCAGACTTCTTATTTGTACTATAGCTTTAAAACTGTGGATTTGCTTGGACTAGAAAAATAACCCACAGCTGAGTTAAATATAAAAAAGTTTGTTTGTTGATTCTGTTTTGTTTTGGCATCATGAGGTTTCCTGGCTTAGTTCAAGCTTCACTTTAAACATTCACTTCCATTATTACTTCATGTGTTAATAATAAAGCAGACAGAAATGAGAAAGTTAATCAAAGCAAATGCAAAAGCAGTAATATGCATCAGAGCCTACTAATTAGGATGCTTACCAGAGTTAATGGCACATTTATATGATTAAAATCATTTTACACTAATTCTTTATGATCTTTCTCATAAATGAGTTTGGACTTAGACATTTGAACTTTCCAAGTTACTCACTGGAGGGATCTTCCAAAAAATGCTTCACTGAATTCTAGACTCTTTTTTTTAAATAAAAATGTCAAAATCATAGAACTTCTTAGTCTGGATGTTTTCCAAATGCTCCTGATCATGTATTGGTGAGTAATACATTTAACCAATAGATGCTAAATCAAACTGATTCTTCTGCTTCCTGAAGACCCTGCCTTCCAGCTTCATATTTCAGAAGTGAAGGCTGACACAGAAATGGAGGACAAATGTTAACATATTCCTTTTCCTATTTTTTTGTTTTTTTTAAGTTTTGTCGTGGTGCATGTACACTCACCAGAAACAGAGATAAAGGAAGAGGATTTTTTTTTTGAGGAGGAAGAGGTTTTTGCTATAGGGCACATGCGCTCACCAGAAAGACAGACAGAGACAGAAAACAAGAAATCACCCCCCAGGGAGGATGGCCATGCCGCAATCTCTTCTCTTCCATTCTCCTCTCAGGATCTTGGGCACATACGCATACATACCTGGCGTGATTTTAAGCCACCGGGTCTGGGATTCGAACCATGGGCGACTACATGACAGTCCAACAATGTAGCCATTAGGCCATCTACTGGTCCCGAGATAAAGGGAGAGGAAAGTAAGAAGTCATCCCCCAGGGGGGGATGGCTACACCTCAATCCCTTCTTCTCCATTCTCCTCTTAGAATTTTGGGCATGCACACACATGCACCTGGTGTGCCTTTCAAGCCACCAGGTCTGGGACCCAAACAGTGAAGTCGGCCATATGAGATCCAGCTCCCTAATCTCCATTCCACGTGCTGGCCCCGACATACTCCTTTTCCTTACATATGGGAATGTAAGGAACTACTCTGTGGCAGTATTTGTGTGTATGGTCTTAAGCAGGAGCAGTTTGTAAAGAAGCCATACTCCCTATCAGTACAACTGAAGTTATTTTTGTAAAACAAAAACCTACACGTCCTTGTCCTCAACCTCCAAAAGGAAACCTGGATTTTATGTCAATAGTTAAAGCCTCTGCTAGGATGTATCAATTGGGTCATTCTTTTTTTTGGGGGGGGATGGAGAAAGGGGGAGGTTTTTGCTATATAGAGCACATGTACTCATCAGAAAGACAGAGAGAGACAGAGAGACAGAAAGCCAGAAATCACACACCCCCCAGGGGGAATGGCCACATTGCAGTCCCTTCTCCTCCATTCTCCTCTTGGGATCTTGGGCACGCATGCACACGTGCCTGGCCTGAGTTTAAGCCACTGGATCTGGGACTCGAACCGTGGTCAACTAAATGGGAGTCCAGTGACATAGCCATTATGCCAATGCCAAAAATGACCCATTTGGGTCATTTTCAATGGCGCTCTTCTAAGCAAGTCAGACACAGATTTTTCCATAGCAGGCATATAAATTTGGAAGGGTTAGATGAAATTGATTTTTTAGATTTCAAGCTACTTTAGAGAATCTCAAGAGTTTGCCAAGAGCTCAGCCTGAGAGAATCAGTATCAAGTGGCCTGAGCTTCAGATACAATTAATCTAAGTTAGAAATAATTCTCCTTCAGGTACCAGCAGATGGCGTAATGGTTACATCATTGGACTCTCACATAGTCGACCATGGTTCAAGTCCCAGACCCGGAGGCTTAAAACTCACACCGGGTGCATGTGTGTGCATGCTCAAAATCCCAAGAGGAGAATGGGAGAAGGGATTGCTGCCCCTGGGGGGTGAATTCTTGCTTTCTGTCTCTCTCTGCCTCTCTGGTGAGCGCACATGCCCTATAGGAGAAAAATCTCTCTCAAAAAAAAAAAAAAAGAAAGAAAGAAAATAATTCTTCATCATGTTGTTATACTTCATCTCTCCTTGGAAATTTTCAGGAAGACAGTGTTGTAATCTGATCTCAGTGCTAGAGGGAGTCTCCTATGTAGTGCTGTAAGATTAAGTTTACGGGAGTCACCTCTCTAGTGCTAGAAGATTCATTACATTTATTTTTTTGTGACTACCTCTCTCTATTTGGTATTTCCTAATTCTTCTCCTATCTGTGTTACAATCCTATGTATCTTTGCCTTTTCTGGGTGGTTATAACCCTAAAGAAATTCAGGCTTTGGCCCCACCTATTGGATTCCTGCCCTTCACTGAATCCTGCTAAGGGTTTTTTCTGTACTCCTTCTCTCCACCCCTGAAGCCCACTCTCAGCTGGAAAGCATTTCTTCAAAACACAGAATACTCCTGCTTCTGCTACTGCCTTTACTGACAACTTGCAATGAAAAGTGTAGAACTTTGACATAAGTGTGCCGGAGGGCTGCTCATCAGCCCTGAGCTGGAATTCACCATCTGCTTCTCATTTTTCTCATCTTGCTGTTATTTTTTGGCCATTTTTAGAATTTAGAAGGGCTGCAACCAGCAGTTAAAGTAATGGCTATGTCACTGGACTCCCATTTAGTTGACCACGGTTTGAGTCCCAGATCCAGTGGCTTAAACTCAGGCCAGGCACGTGTGCATGTGTGCCCAAGATCCCAAGAGAAGAATGGAGGAGACGGGATTGTGGTGTGGCCATCCTCCCCGAGGGGTGATTTCTCACTTTCTGTCTCTCTGTCTCTCTCTGTCTCTCTGGCAAGCACACACACCCTATAACAAAACCTCTCCAAAAAAAAAAAAAAGAATTTAGAAGGGCATTGCTCATTCTCCTGAGAGAGGAGAGGAGAAAGTGAAGGAGTAAATCATCTGTTTTGCTACTCTGCTCGTGACAGTGAAGGAAAATATTAAGAGATAGGGCTGGAAAAAAGCCAGAGTAACAAGTGACTTAACATGTCATTTGGGTTCCCTAGGTATTATTTTATCTATACACATAACAGCGTTTTTCAAACTTTAATTGTCAAATTTAAGAGATAAAATGTAGCTTTTCATTAGCTAGACATTGATCATGTGACCCATTTATCTATTTTAGGTATGTAACTATTCCTGGTTTTCAGTCTCAAAAATGTGCATTTCATGAGAACATGGTGGCGTGTAGTTATGATGCGCCTCTGGGCCCACGTGTACTTCCTACGTAATACTCATGCTGAAATCTCTTTTAACAAATGGTTTGGGGAAAAGACGTCACTACACTTAATAAATACATTACTAAAAAGATCTGATGGAAGATCAAAACTGTCTCATTGTGATTTCAGAACCGGCCACCTCCAGTTAGGTATTTGACCATGAAAATGGAATCATCGCCAGAGAGTAATGTCCACCTGCTGTAATTCGTGACTCAACGCATGTGTTAGGGAGACCTTCACTGGTTACAATGAATTCAACGAGCGTTGCCTTTTTAAAGATCATTCTGAATAAAACACTAAAGCTTATTGAACAGTTCCCAGACAGACCTTGCCACCCGAGGTCTTTTACTGAGGAGCTTAACCAGGGAAAGTGATTTTCTGAGAGGGCTTGGTGTTACTACTTAGGTGGCACCCTGATTTGTTATGAAATAGCATCTCTGTGGTTAATAGTTCTACACAGCAAATAACTGTCTTTGCTGCTGTCTCTGGCAGGGCCGCGTCAGTTGCACTGGACGGCTAATGGTCCAGGCTGTGAACCAAAGAGGTCGCAGTCCCCGCTCTCCCTCAGGACATCCTCATGTCAGAAGGTAATTCAGATGTTTCTTCCCAGAAGTGTAACTATTTTATTTATTTTGTTATTGTTTTATTTATTACTCTAAATTCAGTACTGTTAGAATCCTAGTATCACAAATGTAGAGAATGTGAATACTTGAAGTGTGTAACTCCTTGATAATTACACTCCTTTGTGATTCAGAAAGGGGGAGGGAACAAAGACTCGTTAAGATGTTCAGATATACATCATCGGTTTGCTAAACAGGGCACATTTTGTATGAAAGAAATCAAGACTGGGCACCTTTACATGGCTTATTAACATGACAATACTAGCAAATGGTACACAAATGTTTCAAACCAAACTTCTCTAACCCACAGCTGTCTAGGTTCACCATTGTGAGCTAGTGCCACTAGATTTTGTATGTGTGTGCTCACCAGAGAAAGACAGGGCAAAGGATAAAGCACCATCGCCCAAGGAGGTGTGGCCGTGCTGCAGTCCTTTTTCTCCTATTTCTCCATGCCTGCATAGATGCATGCACACCTGATGTATTTTTCAAGCTCCTGGGGCCAGGATTCGAACCACATGGCTGGCCATGGCAGGGCCGCGTCAGTTGCACTGGACGGCTAATGGTCCAGGCTGTGAACCAAAGAGGTCGCAGTCCCCGCTCTCCCTCAGGACATCCTCATGTCAGAAGGTAATTCAGATGTTTCTTCCCAGAAGTGTAACTATTTTATTTATTTTGTTATTGTTTTATTTATTACTCTAAATTCAGTACTGTTAGAATCCTAGTATCACAAATGTAGAGAATGTGAATACTTGAAGTGTGTAACTCCTTGATAATTACACTCCTTTGTGATTCAGAAAGGGGGAGGGAACAAAGACTCGTTAAGATGTTCAGATATACATCATCGGTTTGCTAAACAGGGCACATTTTGTATGAAAGAAATCAAGACTGGGCACCTTTACATGGCTTATTAACATGACAATACTAGCAAATGGTACACAAATGTTTCAAACCAAACTTCTCTAACCCACAGCTGTCTAGGTTCACCATTGTGAGCTAGTGCCACTAGATTTTGTATGTGTGTGCTCACCAGAGAAAGACAGGGCAAAGGATAAAGCACCATCGCCCAAGGAGGTGTGGCCGTGCTGCAGTCCTTTTTCTCCTATTTCTCCATGCCTGCATAGATGCATGCACACCTGATGTATTTTTCAAGCTCCTGGGGCCAGGATTCGAACCACATGGCTGGCCATGTGGGATCCAGCTCCCTTAACCACTAGGCTGAGAGGCCAGCCCAACACTATATTTCTTAAAACCAGCTAGTTTTAATTCATTTTCTATCACTTAGTTAAAAACCCAAGACCAGGCCTCTAAGCCACTTTCTTTGTCCATTCAGACCCAGTCCCACCTCTCAGGAGTGTACTTTCACTTTTACTGAATAAATGACTTTTTTCCTCTACATAAATAAATAAATAAATAATTTTAAGATCTTGTAAGTAAAATATGTCACATTTTAAATGCTCAAACAGATATCTGTAAACAACAGAGGCTGCTTTCCATCCCTGGTGGCCCTGAGGATGCTGAAGGAATAGTGTGGTTTACAGGGACAGAAAAGGGGTATTACTTCTTAGTAACGTATTTGCACTTAAAAAAAGAACACAGTAAGTCCACTGGCCTATCAGCTTGGTTTCCTACTCAGATCGTTTATAGTTCTGCCTTGTTAAATGCAAACGTAAATAGAACACACAGGCTCAAAGAGGGTGAGCAGAAGCTCTGAGTGAGCATCAGACCAGTGGTAGGTCTACATGTCCTCATGGGACTGGGTTCACAGAGCACTTTGCTCAGCACTTGGAAGATGATTCTGGCACCTCGGCGTGTGCAGATTTCATTCTAACCCTGTTGTGGCAGCATCTGTCCACGGGACTTGAGGCCTGTGTCTGTAGCTATAAACACACCGTACTGAGTGTTAAGTCTGCTGTCTTTCATCACTCTTCTCTGCTTTTCCTGTGGTCTTCACTACATTTCAGTTTTTCCATGTCAGGGTCCTAGAAAGCATTTTTCTCATAAATCAGATCTGTACTTGGAAAAGATAACTATTTTAAAAGGCTAGTTAATTAGCCTAGTGTATTAATCTTTCACTCATTCTACTCTTGCCTTTTCTTTTGTTAAGTTTTTTTAAACTTATCTTCTAAATAATTTTATTCAACATCTTGGTCTTAAGTTTTCCCTGTCAATTAATGTAATTTGTATTCCCCTTAAAGGTTCCTCCAGCAACATATGTGAAAGTAAGAGAGATGCACAAAATCTAACAAATTTGCAACATTTTATTTTAAAGCAGAAATATGTCTTTAAGCACATGGATAATAAATGGGGGAAAAAACTTATTTAAAAGTGTAATTTATTTTCCTGATTAATAGGAAAAGGGATTTTGATTAGAAATGTATTAAACTATTATAAAGTATAAGAACTTTTAATTTCCTAGAAATGTAAAATCACAGTGGATGGAAAGGTACAGTAATTTCTGTTGAAAAAAGATTCAGTAATAAATAAATGAACAGCTGCTGCTACTTTTCATAAAGCTTTAAAATATGTTCATATGTAGTATCCCATTTTTTTCCACTTCCTTTTATGATTTACAGTAGTCTGCCATTAACAGACTATCAAACTTATAGTGAACTTCCAAGTTAAACATGATTTGTTTTATCTTCTTTTTAATTTTTTAATTTTTAAATTTCTTTTATACATTCCATCACATTATTTAGCTTACAAAGTGAATATTTCAACATGTGAACATTTCTCCCTAGTCCATTTGACAAAACTATAAATTTATCTTCAACAGATAATACCACATTTCTTTGTTCCATTAATGCTTTGTCTCCCTATTTTTCTTCTAAATGTCCTTCCTCAGACCTTTCTCTTTTACACACACTATATCTGGTATTCACATCCATTTACTATGTTTCTATATCCTTTAGTCCATAAGTTTCAGTCATAGAGTGCAGACACTCGGTATATATTAAGTGGGGACATACAATGTCTCTTCTTCATAGGTTGGTTAGTTTACTCAGCAGTAAATCTTCCATATTCTTCCATTTTCTGTCAAAAACCAAGGTTTTATTGTCTTTTTTATGGCTGAATAGTATTCCATAGAGTATAAGTGCCACAGTCACCTTTGACAAAAATCAAGTCAAGGTGGGTCAAAGATCTAAATCTAAGACCTCAGACTATAAAACTGCCCCTGGAAAACACTGGGGAAACTCTGGGAGACACTGGAGTAGGCAAAAACTTCAAAGCACAGTTGTTAATCCCAAAAATAGACAAGTGGGATTACATCAGACTAAGAATTTTCTGCATGGCAAAAGACACAGCAATTTGCATGAATCGACAGCCTTCAGAATGGGAAAACAATTTTTTTTGAATGTGTAAAATCTTGGGGGTAAGGATCAGATAGGTAGGTTATTACTCCACGTACTTTCAGAAAATAGATGACTAAAAGCCTAGAAATAACTATTGTCCATCTGTTTTTCCTCTGTCTTGTTTCAAGGCCTCGTTCTAGGTCAAGGGACAGTGGAGATGAAAACGAACCAATTCAGGAGCGATTCTTCAGACCTCACTTCTTGCAGGCTCCTGGAGATCTGACCGTTCAAGAAGGAAAACTCTGCAGAATGGATTGCAAAGTAAGAGTTGGTTATTTCCTACATATCTGTGGCCTCACTTCTCAACCTTTGTTGCCATTTCTCTTTAGTTCCTTAGGGGAAGTCATGCGAAGTATAAAATGATTCCAACTTTGGGACCAGCAGTTAACGTAATGGCTATGTCGCTGGACTCCCATGTAGTTGACCACGGTTCACATCCTCGGACCGGATGGCTTAAAACTCATTCTGGGCATGTGTGTGTGCGTGCCTAAGATCCCAAGAAGAGAATGGAGGAGAAGGGATTGCGGCATGGCCATCCCCCCTAGGGGATGATTTCTCACTTTCTGTCTCTCTGTCTCTCTCTGTCTGTCTGGCGAGTGCACACGCCCTATAGCAAAAACCTTTCCAAAAAAAAAAAGATTCCAGCTTAAGAGGGTAAAAATGAGTGAAATATATTGGATGTTTACATACTGTTTTTCATCATTTCTCCTTTACTTTTTAATTTATATTAAATAGTTTCTTTGCGTAAAACTTTATACATTATACTCCAGAAAGTCAGTAGATTTTATTTATTCTTTTAAGTTTTCTTTTTTTTCTGAAGTAATAAATGTGATGGATCTGCTATGTCCTAATTTGCTCTTTATCCTTTTTCACACACATTTGTATCCATGTATCTACTCTGACTTTTATTCTTCCCATTTTTTTTTTCTTTCAGAGAGAGATTTGTTTTGCTATAGGGCACATGCATTCACCAGAGAATCAGAGAGAGAGACAGAGAGATAGAAAGCAAGAATCCATTCCCTGGAGGGATGGCTGTGCCACAACCCCTTCTCCACTCTCCTCCCAGGACCTTGGGTATGCACACACACAAGCCTGGTGTGATTTTGAAACCACCAGAACTGGGACTTGAATTGTGGTCAGCCATACAGGAGTTCAGTGACGTAACCACTATGCCATCTGCTGGTCCCTGTTCCTCCCATTTTTTAATTTTAAGAGAAGTCAGAGGGATATCCTTCTTTCACCTGTTTTTGCAGCAGGACTTCTTAACCCAGGGTCTTTAGGTAGACAGGTTTCTTACTCATTAGGTGTGTAAACTCTGAAATTACATACAAATTGTGTGTGTAAATTTCACCCATTTCTCAAAGGAGCTCAAAGCCAAAAATGTTTAAGAATCATGGCTCTGAAGTTTTTTTGTTTTGTATTTGCCCCACTGCTATCTGATTTTAAAATGTAGCTCTTGAACATGGATAAGTTTTTAAAAGTTATTTGGGCTCCCTCTGCTGGTTCTGTCTAGGAATGCAGAACACCTATATGAGCTTCTTAGACGAATTTGGCATAATTTGTTTTTGCAAGAAGTAAATCAGGGCTTATAGAATTACATAGAAAGAATAAAATTACTCTTTAAAAATATCTTATTTTCCAACATAATTATTTTGTAGTATAAATACACAAATCAAGTACGAGTGTGTGTATATTTACGTGTGTGTATTTGCAACATTGCTATCTATATTAAGCATTTATACAGATCTACCATGTAAGCTAGGAATCCCATTACTGGTTACAGATTTAAAGGAAATGCAATCCATTGGGAATACAGATGTGGACTTACACTTACATGTAGACTCTAAAAATGCTGAACTTACAGAAACAAAGTATAGAACGGTAGTTAGCAGGTTCTCATGGGTGGCGTGTTGAGATGTATAAAGGTATAAAATTTCAGTTAGAGAGATGGAATAAGTTCCAGAGATCTATTGTACAATGTGGTGACTATAGTGAATAGCAATGTATCACATACCTGAAAACTGCTAAGAGCATAGGTTTTTTTCTAAGTGTCCTCATAACAAAATAAGTATGTGAGGTGATGTATATGTTAATTAGCTCAATTTAGCTATTCCAAAATGTAAATATATTTCCAAATATGTAGTACATGAGAAGTATATACAATTTTCATTTGTCAGTTTAAATAAAATAATCTTTTTAAAAAATAAATGGAATGTTTAAAAAAAAGAATTTATGAGACCAGCAGATGGTGTAATGGTTATGTTGCTGGACTCCCATGTAGTCAACCACAGTTCAAGTCCTGGACCTGACAGCTTAAAACTCACATTGGGCACATGTATGTGCATGCCCAAAATCCCAAGAGGAGAATGGAAGAGAAGGGATTGCTGTGTGGCTGTCCCCCCAGGGGAGTGAGTTCTCACTTTCTGTCTCTCTCTCTCCCTGTCTCTCTGGTAAACACACATACCCCATAGCAAAAATCTCTCTAAAAAATTATTAAAAAATAAAAATTTATACAGAACACTTTAAGAGAATGTTTTGGGTCAACTGAAAATTGAATTTTGAACTTTTGTTTTAAACAGGTTATTAAATGATATGAAGGTTTTCATTTTAGTGCAAAAACAGAATTGTGATTATGTAAGGACAATTTATATTTTTAGCAACATGTGCTGAGCTATTCAGAGGTAAAATTACATGAAGTTTGGGATTTATTTTAAAATACACAAAATGGCAAGAGAGTGGATCTAAATGATGAGTGTACAGAGATTCATTATACTGTTATCTCTATTTTTTTTTATCATATTTAAGGAAGAAATCATAGTACTTTTGTCCACTGGATATTGGCATAACTATCCATAAAAGTCCTTCCCTACCTTTTAAGAATTTTAGAAATAAAAAATAATCTCTACTTGTTGATTTCACTATGATGATCTAACCTGAATAAAGAAAATGTACTGAGGCTAGCAAATGGCATAGCACTTATGTCGCTGGGTTCCCACATGATGGACCATGGTTCAAGTTCCAGACCCAGTGGCTTGAAACTCATGTTGGGTATGTGTGTGTGTGTGCGTGTGTGTGCGCGTGCGTGTGTGCGCACGTGTGTGCCCAAGATTCCAGGAAGAAAATGGAGGAGAAGGGATTGCAGTGTGGCATACCCCTAGAGGGTGATTTCTCACTTTCCCTCTCACTGTCTCCCTTTCTGTTTCTCTCCATCAAGCGCATGTGCCATAATGCAAAAAACTCTTAAAAAAAAAAAAAAAGAAGAAAGAAAGAAAATGCTGTGAAAAATATTGCCACATAAGCAGATGGAGTGTTACCCACTTAGAAAAAAACAATTGTCAGTGTATTTCAGCTTTGAGAAGGAAAAAGTATCTCGAAAGTGAGCCAAACACTAAAGCAACCACTTACTTTTCTCCCAACCCCCCTCTCCCTTTTAAATCTCTGAAGTACATTCCTAGACACTGACTCTCCTTGACTTGGTACTGAATCTTAGGGGAAATAACTATTCTTACTCCTCTAGTAATGAGCATGCTCTCCTCTCTCCATTTCCACGTGCACTGCAAGCACAGATCTGTTCAAACTTGACCTAAAGTTTCGCTTCATTTATTCATTCAGTCAGGAGGACTAGAGTCAGAAAAAGGGTAGAGGGGCAGGGTCTGGTCCTTTGCCTTAAAAAAAGTAACTGTCCACTGAGAATTAGGTGTTTTGAGCGTGGCCGGTGCTTCGGTTATGTCGCTCAAGTACACAGGCAGTGGCTTCGGTCAGTAGATGGCCTGCTTGTCCAGAGTCTAACTAGTAAGGTGGGAACACACAGTGCCACTTTATTTCTAACTCTGGGAAAGGCCAGGAGCCTGACCAGAACTGTCTACCTCCTCTTCCTCCGCCCACTTCTAGTGACCCCCAGCCAGGAGAAGCATGTTTATGGGGAGCTGGGCAGCAGGTGCACAGATGGGCCAACAGAGCATGGTCCTCTCACAGCCAAGCTGCCTAACTATGTTTCCAAAATCACTTCATCCTTTTAACCAGTGATTTACATTTACTTGATTGTTTTTTTCTTTAAGTCTCTAAATTTTTGCTACGTGTATGAAAGGAAGCATCCTATAGGTAGTGTAAATTAACATCACATATCAGGAATGGAATTTGTGCATTTTCTAGCTGATTTTAGCAAAATTTGTTCTTCAAAAAAATTGTTTTACTGACATATTTTTGAATATAATTTCTCACTTGTAAAGTAGAGGGAAGGGGGGATAAAAAGGCCACCCTTAACAGTGCTATCCCACTCCAAATCAAGGTCAAAACTGTAAGAAACTGGCAGATGGTAAACCTCTTGACCCTTTGTAGCACAATGTATTATCAGAAATTAAATGTGATCTTTTTATCTGATCTCTGGTCTGCGCAGCTGTCAAAGTCTCAAGATTTTATAAGTTTCCATTGTGATGCTAATTTGTCATGATGGCTTTCTCAGTAATTTGTTTCTCAGTTTCAGGGATTATAAAATATTAATCATCCCAGGTGCTGATGGATGCATTAACTAAATGTCTCCACAGCTATGGCCACTCCTTGAGAAGCTTTATGCTCTACAAAGGCCAGCTGAGTATTAGTATTGTTGTTCTGGTGGACGTCATTTTTCCAGAGCACATTCTCTAGCGAGCGCATGCACACTATAGCAAAAATCTCTCTCTAAACAATCCTTTCTCTCTGCCAGAGCTGAGGGCCCTGTTCTGATATCATCCCAGTAATGTTTATAGCTGTGGCAGTGGATATTTTTAATCCCTATTTCACGTGTCTCTAGGTTGCTCTGTAAGAGATATTTAGAAGTGAGCCTTGAGTGCTTGGGAAGCCATTGGAAGGCTTTAAGCACAAGAGTAACAAGAGCTGGTCCTCTTACACCTTCTCTTATACTACTGAAGAAGGGATTTACACTGGTTCTCTAGCTGTCATTGAGTTCACTGTTTCAACATGAGCGATGTTTATTTTCATTTCCATTCTGGTTTAGGTCAGCGGACTCCCAACTCCAGACCTAAGCTGGCAACTAGATGGAAAGCCCATACGCCCTGACAGTGCTCACAAGATGCTCGTGCGTGAGAACGGAGTGCACTCTCTGATCATAGAGCCTGTCACATCACGAGATGCTGGCATCTACACGTGTATAGCCACCAACAGAGCAGGACAGAACTCCTTCAGCCTGGAGCTCGTGGTTGCTGGTAGGCTCTGGGAATCCTTTCTCTCTGCCAGAGGGAGCATCAGGCTTTACGAATGTAAACTAATCCTCCATTATTACCCAACATGGAAAATTAATCTAACTTCTGAAAAAATAGATTTTATCATCAAGATGGCCATTAAAGGCATGTTGTAAGCCCTGGCAAATTAGAAACATTAATTTTTCATACTTCAGTGCAGCCATTATTATTTTTTTCTTTTTCTCACCAACCTGGCTAAGAGAGGGAAGGCTTTAGCAGCTTTTCTGCCTGGATCATTGCTTACATAGGGAAGGGTAATAGGACTCCAAGAACCAAAGAATTTTCTTACACATATACTTCTACATGCACTGTTTTTTAAACTAGGTATTGTTAAAAAAAAACAATATCTAGTTTTTAACATATTGTGCAATGATTTCAAACTTCAAAAGTTTTAAACAACATTGTCATCTAATATCATAGTCCAATTAAACCCAGATTTTGCTTTTTAATTGAGTATACTGTGGATAAATTTGGTAAAAGTATTATATGAAGTTTTACTTCTTGAGATGCCCAAAAAGGAAAATGCATTTATGAAAAGGTTTATACCATCTTTAGGAATTAGACAAAAATAAAGATGCTGATTACCTCATCTCTTTTTTAAAAATAAACATAACAAAATGGAATGTTCATTTTTTAATACAAAGTGCCTCCTGTTTGGCCCTCACACAAGCCCTAAGAAATAATCAGAGCAAACCTCTGACTTTTCCAGGGTTATCTCAGTTTCTCCATATGTAAAATGGGGACCACAATGCCTCATAGAGTTTTTATAAGGATTAAATCTTAAAATGTGTACATATAAACAAGAGGACCATGACATGGTGAGACCCCATCTTAAAACAAACAAAAAATTGGGTCCAACAGATGGCATAATGGTTACCTTGCTGGACTCCTACATAGTCCACTGCAGTTCGAGTCCTGGATCTGGCAGCTTAAAATTCCCACCGGGTGTGTGTGCATGCATGCCCAAAATCCTGAGAGAAGAATGGAGGAAAAGGGGTTGTGGCGTGGCCATCCTCCCTGGGGAACGACTTCTCACTTTCTGTCTCTCTAGCAAGCACATGCACCCTATAACAAAAATCTCTCTCTAAACAATAAAACAAAAACAAAAAAATGGGTATTGAGCTATGCATATCCAGTACCCTACATAGCAAGGCTCCAAATGGTCACTGTTAATTGTACTGGTGAGTTGCTATGACGTTAAGGATTTTACACATTTTATGTTCTTTTCGAGATGGGTCCAGAAAGAATTTGAAATAAGCTGTGGTTCCCACTTCTCCCAGAATACCCTACATCCAATAACCACATAAAATCCAATAAAATTACAACCCTCTATGTGACTCAAGGCCTTCAAGATTCTTAGACCCTTGGAAATTTCAGGTAGAATGTCTATCATCTTTGGATTCTTTCCTAGCTACTTTTCAGTACCACGTTTGTCGTTCCCAACGAGGGGGTGGTGGTAAAGGCCTGCATCCTTAAATTCACTGTTGGTGCCTCAGAAGAAAATAAACCCTAATCCTCTGAAGTGGTTTCCACCACTGATCCAAGAAACCAGTTTGCCCATTGAATGGTAACATTCAGAGCATTATTAACAATCAGTTCTAGCTTGTTCAGACATGTAATAAAGGTATCTTTTATTTATGACTTCCTTCTTTCAAGGTAATAATAAAGTTGTCTGTTTATAGTCTCCTTTGAAAAATACAAACAAATTTATAATGTATAGGATATACAGTCCTAGTTCATAGGAAACCACTTAAAGCTGCCAAATTTACATAAAGATGTCTCCCCTTTGTTTTCTCCTTTAAGCTTTTTGGAACGTGTCATTTAAACCAAGAGTTCCAAATCTTCAGGGTTCTTCAGAGCCAGGGGTTCAGACAGCAGCGAGGGTATCTAAGTGGATCAAGTTCCTAGAAGCACTTGTCCCTCTCAGTGTCACCAGGTGGCAGTGGTTGGTAAAGGCTGTGAGTGAATCGTGACATAATTAGCAGTGAAGCCGTGTTAGCAACGACTTAGGAGTCCCCCGCAGCCTGTCTGACAGGCATTCTGTGGAGCAGATGGCCAGTGGACTGTGTGGGCCCATCAGACTTGAATTAATTGAGAAAAATAAATGAGTGGAATGAAGCATATGAACCTCTGCTTGGTAAAAGACTAATTTGGAGACAGGACTAGCATCTTACCACCTGAAGTGACAAATGGCATTACAGAATAAAAGATCTATTCAGGCATTGATTCTAAAGGCTTCTGACTTCTTTGTAGTGCTCCTTTTGTGTGTCATGGATGGATAAATTCATCTCATGTTTTCTTAGCTAAGGAAGCACACAAACCCCCCGTGTTTATTGAGAAGCTGCAGAACACAGGAGTTGCTGACGGGTACCCAGTAAGGTTGGAATGCCGTGTTGCAGGAGTGCCACCGCCTCAGATATTTTGGAAGAAGGAAAACGAATCACTCACTCACAGCACTGACCGAGTGAGGTAAGACTACACAGTGACTTAACCTATTCATCACTGCTCGGTCCAGAGGGTGTCAGAAAAGATACGCTTCATATAGCACATAAATCCATATATGTGTGAAAGCCATGTTCTTGACTGCATCAAAGGCAAAAATCACTCTGTACCCTAGGTAGGATTAAGGTCTTGAAGGGACGCCTTAATGGTATGTGAATGAGGCGTATTCTGAACTAATCTACTGATTTTTTTAAAGTATTTATTTCCAAAAGAAAAGGTAAGTTCATTTGCTTCAATGGTGACAGACTATTCAGAGATTTTTGTAAAGGCAGACTCTCGACAAGGAATTAAGTGCACAGATTTATTCAACCTCTTGACGTCTGATCTTCTCTCCCATTAACTTTAATGGGGCTAGCAGCCTCTCCAGAATAAGTATGACCCTATTAGCTGCGACGTGCACCATTCTGTTTCTAATGATCTCATTAAAAATGCCGCTTTGTGTCTAAAGCCGCTTGTTAGAAATGTAGACCCCTAATGACTTTATCTTCCTTTCCAGCATGCACCAGGACAATCATGGCTACATCTGCCTGCTCATTCAGGGAGCCACTAAGGAAGATGCTGGGTGGTACACAGTGTCAGCCAAGAACGAAGCAGGGATCGTGTCCTGTACTGCCAGGCTGGACGTTTACAGTGAGTGCCACTTCATCTCTTTGCGTCACATCGACTCACAAAACTATGGACGGTTGGACATCTGGACAGCAATCAGCATTGCTTTGATATAATCTGACAATCAACTGTGGTGTTTTATTTGCCAAAAAAATTCATATTGCTCTCTCTCTTTCTATTTATAGTTTCTCGACATAAATAGTGAACCACACCAGGAGAACAAATACCCAAGTATCACTCAGGAACTTTGAATTATTAGCAAAATATGCATGTGATTTCTTGTACAATGGCTAGGCAGTTATGGCTTCCTTAAGTTAAGCATCTTTAGGAATTAACAGAAGGCAAAGGCCTAACCACATGTTCTTCACATTTTCTTGTTACTGTGTTCTGCAAGTGAGTGCCTTTTAACATTTCTTCCTCGTTATAATCCCGATCGTAATCCTATCACAGTGTCCTAATGCACTCTGAACGTGTGTCCATTGATCCTGGAATGCATCTCTCTGTGGCTTAGCGCTTTCCTCATTAATACATCTGAAGCAGCTCAGCAATAGACTAGTGAGTGTGTGTGTATGTGTGTGTATTTGTGTCCATGCATCCAAAATTTAAAGAAAATTGTTCCTATGGAATTTACAAACTAGTGGGTTATCGGCAAAGTCATGACACATTTTTGCATAGAGAACTACATCATGACTTTTTCAACAACCCAACAGTATGACAGCATTATGTAATCCATTGACATAAAGTCAGTAGAAAAAACAAATTAAGAACTGGTTTCGAATTTACCTCTTCTCAAAAAGAGAAATAACTTTGTTGGGCTCTTTGTGAAATGAGTGGCCTCAACTTTCTCTACTGCCCAATTACTTTTAACTGACTTGTGTTAAAACATCCATCCAGAAGTCTTAACTTTTCTACTTATTGGATATATATATACATATATATATATATTTACAAAACTGAAAAAGGGTAAGGACTAGGAACCTATCGAGCATTTTGAAAGAGTCACTATACTGCTGTATTACTTTAAAATAAACTACTCTTGGGGCCAGCAGGTGGTATAGTGGTTAAGGAGCTGCACGTGACTGATAGTGACTCGAGTCCTGGACCCGGCAGCTTGAAACTCATGCTGGGCACATGTGCATGCATACCCAGAATCCTGAGAGAAGAGTGGAGGAGAAGGGATTGCAGCATGGCCATCCCTCCTGGAGGGATTTTTCACTTTCTCTCTTTCTTTCTCTCCAGCAAGTGTACACTCCCTATAGTAAAAATCTCTCACCAAAAGAAAACACTTATTCTTGGGACAAGCAGTTGGCATGGTGGTTAAGGCTCTGGACTCCCACATAGCCAGCTAAAGTTTGAGTCCTGGACCCACTGGCTTGAAAGTCACACCAGGCACATGTGCATGTGTGCCCAAAATCTCAAGAGGAGAATAGAGGAGATGGGATTATGGTGTAGCCATCGCCCCTAGGGGGGTGATTTCTCACTTTCCCTCTCTCTGTTTCTCTCTAGCAAGTGCATGCACCCTATGGCAAAAACCTAAAACCCTAAAAAAAAAAAAAAACAATTTCTCTTGGTCTTTGTTATCTAGCTGTTATTGTCCCAATACCCTTTATAGAGAGTAAATCGATACCTGAGTAAAATGCAAAAAAAGCCTACATTTTCCATGTTCTACCATGGATGTACTCAGTCATTCACAAAGAATATGTGCTTGATATATAGCAAAAAATAAATTCTGTGTTTACTTGAAACATCTCAGGGTTTTCCAAGTCTACCTTCGTTAAAAATCTTAACTTCCTTTTTTTTTCTTTGTAGCCCAGTGGCACCAGCAGCCACAGAGCACCAAGCCAAAAAAAGTACGGCCCTCGGCCAGTCGCTATGCAGCACTGTCGGACCAGGGACTCGACATCAAAGCAGCGTTCCAGCCTGAAGCCAGCCCATCTCACCTGACACTGAATGCCGGCTTGGTAGAGAGTGAAGACCTGTAATCCGACGTTCTTGTTAAAACGGAAACACTGAAACAGCCATTGCCTTGACCAGCATATTCCTTTTGTCGCATTATGTAAAAGGCAGAAACATCCTTTTGACTAGAAAAACAAAATTTTTTAAACACCAAAATAATATTTTTTTTTCTTATTTGATATACCAAACTTAGAGCTTAGGTGATGCTAATAAAAATATACACATTGCACAGAAAATTCACATTTACTGTCCAGTTGAAAAACTTTCAGAATTGCTGTCATTAAAGTGGTCTGAAATGTCAAAATGCTAAGAATCAGTTAGTTGTTCAAAGGTAATCACCATTTGTATTATCTACAAGTGCCTTTAAACACAGGCTATAGGTGCTACATAGTGTGAGATGTTTAGCATAAGGCAATTGTACCATGAATACACTATACTCAGCAGTGTGTACAGACAGCGACGGTGAACCAAGTGCAATAGGGAAGGCGGGAAAAGGAAGAGGGAACGACAAAGAAATCTAAGTAAATGCCTTGTCTTTGCTAGCTGCTTTCTGTGAAACCATCAGGAAGGAACTCCTTGCCTTAAATTTTATTCATATCCAGAGTTTTCTAACAAGGTTAATACCTTGGTTCTTAACTTTCTTCTTTTTATGTGTAGTTTTTTTTCTGTTTTTTTTTCCCCCCCCTCCAACCTTGGTAGAAGGCTTATTTACAAACCATATTAAGAGGCTAATTTAAATCATAGAAAATATTGGAAATAAAGCAGAAATATGTTACAATTCATTCCACACTTTTGTCTAAACCACCTAAATGACCACACCAGGTAGTATTGGGAGGAAAGAAGTTTAGATAGAAATAGGAAGAGCAGGAGAGGTGACAAAGGCCAGGCTTTTCTTTGGTTTTCTTCAAAATTAATTTTTCAAAATAGGTTTAGAAAAAGAACTAACAACACTGCCATCCACAAGTCGAGTCAGCTGGCGGTTTGGAGCACATGTGCTATGGGGATTTCAGTGTATCTGGAGTTTGTGTTGCAGTTGAAGATTTTAGATGTGTAGAGCAAGTTGAAAATGGATTGAGACTGCAAGAGTGGCCTAAGTGAGAAATTGCCTGTAGGATCTAGTCTGCTGGAGGGAAATGGAGACTTGAGCAACAGAAACAAGTTTGTAACATATTATTTTCAATGACGTCAAGATACGGTGAATGGAAATCGTGCGTTTACTTCCCTGCTGTCATGAAACCTTACCTTAAAAAGGTGCTGGGTTCCAAGCAGGTTTAAAGGCATCTCAGCAGAGACTTCTTGTGGAATGCATGTGATTCTGCCTCGGCTAGACTGAGTTCATTCTGACCAGACTTGATGGTTTTAAGTCGGAACCAATAAATTCTGAAAAGGAGAAAAAATAATTTGGCCAGATAGTATAAAACATGAGGCTTTAATGGTACTTTGCTATAAAAAGAAAACACTGTGTTCCTTATGCAAAACACATGTATCTTTCATTATTTATAATAAAAGTGTTGAACTCTCTTAGCTCAGTTACTCAATTCATATGTAGTATTTTTTAAATAATTTTATATCTGTGTACCACCCCATATATTTCATATTACTGCTTCACGTGTACAGCTTTCTACTTTGTAATAACACCAACCAACCAAGTTTTAAGTGATTAACAGGCTCAAGCACCGGGTGGCAGATACTCTATGTAGTGTGGTACAAATTTCTTGGACCATACTTACATGCGTTGCTCATACGGAGTTTAAGATCCCATACAAAGTCTCTCATAGACCTAGGTTGTAGAATGATGACTTATGTCATACATTACTTGCCAAATTTTTCTGAATGTGACCTGCTCATTTGCTGGGTTTGGGGTTAACTAGCATTATTTTGCCTCCTTTTATGTTGTATTTATATTAAAAAAAAAAAAGTACTATCATGCTACTTTGGATTGTTGTGCTGGTGTAATATGGATTTCACATCAATAAATATTTAACGAATAATAGTTGCAAGTTTGTGAAGCAAAATATTCCATTGTTTTAGTTTTCTGTTGCTGCTGTAATAAGTTAGCACAAACTTAGACCTCAGACATCACTCATATATCACTCACAGTTATGTGGATAAGAGGTTTATGCATGATGTGGCTGAGTTCTCTAATATATATAGTTAAAATCATTGTATCAGGGGACCAACAGGTGGCACAGTGGTTAAGACACTGGACTCCCACATAGCTGACCATGGGTCAAGACCTGGACCTGGTTGCTCAAAACTCATGCCAGGCTCATATGCATGTGTGCCTAAAATCCCTAGAGAACAATGGCAGAGAAGGGATTGCAGCATGACCATCCCCCCCACCCCAGGGGATGATTTCTCACTTTCTCTCCATTGCTCCAGTAAGCACATGCACCCTGTAGCAAAAATCTCAAAAAAAAAAAAAAAAAAGTCACTGTGTCAGCTGAGTTGCATTCCCATCTAGAGCTCAACATCATCTTCAAAGCTAAATTATGACAAAATTCAGTTTACTGCAGATACAGGACAGGTCTCCTTTAGTCTCTCAGCCAGGAACAACTCTCAGCTCCTGATGGTCACCTGAATTCCTTGTCAGGTAATCCCTCCATCTTCAAAGACAGCAGTTAGAATCTCCTCATGTTGTGATACTCTCATTATGGCCTAGTCCCTTTTAGTTCAAGCCCACCCAAATACTCTCCCTTTGTTAAAGTCACCTACTTTGAAACCTTAATTACATCTGTTAAATCCTTTCAAAGAAGTGACTAGATTCTTTTTTTTTTTTTTTTGGAGAGGTTTTTGCTATAGGGCACGTGCGCTCACCAGAAAGACAGAGAGACAGAAAGCGAGAAATCATCCCCCAAGGGGGATGGCCATGCCACAATCCCTTCTCCTCCATTCTCCTCTCGGGATCTTGGGCAAGCACACATGCACACACGCCCGTGGTGAGTTTAAGCCACCGGGTACGAGACTCAAACCGCGGTTAGCTATATGAGAGTTCAATAACATAGCCATTACACTAACTGCTGGTCCCTAGATTCATTTTTGATTAGATAACTGAAAATGTGTGTATGCTAGAGGATGGGGATATTGAGGACTGTCTTGGAATTCTGCCTATCAGTTTACTGTATGTATGTATGTAAATACAATGCCACAGCTTACAGGGTACATGAACTACAATGAGATGATGGAATTACAAACAAGACATCAAGGAAGAAAATATGGGTATAAATAGCACAATGAATAAGGCTGTACATGCACATGTAAACATACTATTCATATATACACACATGTATAGCATTAGCATCTGGAGTGTTACAGCAGATAGACAATATGTTTGATCCTAGATATTCTGCTACAAGAAAAAAAGAAAAAAGATAAAGCTGGTCATTTATATAATTCGCAGCCTCCATAAGGTAAAAACTTTTTATCCTTTACGTAAGTTATCTGATGGAGCTTTGAAGACATTTGATTTAGACCAGAACTGTATTTCACATTGTCCCCTACACCTCATGACTTCTTCCTTGCTATGTAGCTTATAAAGTCCATATGTATTGGTTGTCAGGAAAGTCATAATGCATTTTTTTTTTTGTTTTCTTTTTTTGGAGAGGTTTTTACTATAGGGCGCGTGCGCTTGCCAGACAGACAGAGACAGAGAGACAGAAAGCGAGAAATCACCCCCCAGGGGGGGATGGCCACGCTGCAATCCCTTCTCCATTCTCCTCTCATGATCTTGGGCGTGCACGCACACACACCCGGCGTGAGTTTAAGCCACTGGTTCCAGGACTCGAACCGCGGTCGACTACATAGGAGTCCAGCGACATAGCCATTACGCTAACTGCTGGTCCCCATAATGCATTTTTGCATAGAAACATGCATTGTGATTTTCCAGACAATCCAGTATTTCAATATTGAATTGATTTTCCCTATGACCTTAAGTAACACGTGACAATTACTTTATCTTGTTCAGTAACTGGAAGTTACTCTATGATAATGTAAATCTTGATTCCTTTAAACTGTAGAAATATGAATTCTACAGTATGGTGATAACCTGGATTTAAAAGAACCTGGTTTTGAAGTTGGCCAACCAGGATTTGAATCCTGCTCTGTGGATCACAAGTGACCCAAGAGCAAGTTACTTTACCTTCCCAAGCTTCAGCTTCCGTATCTGTAAAATTGACATAAAAATACTATCACTAGGGGCCAGCAGGTGACATGATGGTTAAGGCACTGGATACTCCACATGGCTGACCACAGTTTGAGTCCCAGACCTGGTGGCTTGTTTTCTCACTTTCCCTCTCTCTCTCTGTCTGATCAAATTAAAATGAATGAATGAATGAATAAATAAAATTAAATAATCTTTTTTAAAAATAGTATCTCTGTTGGAATTGTGAAGATTATAAGAGATATTAATATGTATAAAATTTTAACATGGTATCAGGAATATACTCAGCAAAAAATGTCGATATTTTAATGCAGTTGGAAATGAAGATAATTTGCTAAAATTATTTCAGTTATAAAATGTGGACTTCCAATAGGTGGGCAGATGGTAAAATTTGTGAAATTAGATGGGAAAGAAAAATTATTAACCCCTCATTGAAATTTAGAAATCCTGGGACCAGCAGTTGGCGTAATGGCTATGTCGCTGGACTCCCATGTAGTTGATGGCGGTTCACGTTCAGGACCTGGTGGCTTAAAACTCACACTGGGCACATGTACGTGTGTGCCCAAGATCCCAAGAGGAGAATGAAGAAGGGATTATGGCGTGACCATTTCTTGCTTTCTGTCTCTGTCTCTCTCTGTCTTTCTGGCAAGTGCATGCGCCCTACAGCAAAAACCTCTCCAAAAAAAAAAAAAAATAGAAATCCCCTAAACTGTGAGCATACGCAACAAAATAAAACTATTATAAAAGTACCTGTGATTATCTCAGTAGTTACGTTACTGATATTATAAATATCTGAAACACTATTGGGTCATCAGAAAAGTCAGGACACATGACACATTTTTGCATAGAAAAATATATCATGGGATTCCACCATGGCATACCGAGGCCAGGGCCAGAAAGTGCAGAAGGTGATGGCGCAGCCCATCAACCTCATCTTCAG
The DNA here is from genome assembly GCF_000334495.1 of Tupaia belangeri chinensis. Taxonomy (NCBI): domain Eukaryota; kingdom Metazoa; phylum Chordata; class Mammalia; order Scandentia; family Tupaiidae; genus Tupaia; species Tupaia belangeri. The sequence goes on along the minus strand of NW_006198494.1, from coordinate 599,492 downwards.
ATACTTGCAAAATAGATCCCGGATTCAGCTGTGGCTCTATGAGCAAGTAAATATGCGGATAGAAGGTTGTATCGTTGGTTTGGACGAGTATATGAACCTTGTATTAGATGATGCAGAGGAGAATCATTCTAAAACAAAGTCAAGAAAAACAACTGGGTTGGATCATGTTAATAGGAGATGCTATAACTCTGCTGCAAAGTGTCTCCTACTAGAAATGATAAAGGAAGTGAGAACTTGCTGAGAAGAGTAGTTTGTTCCCTTCGTGGAGAGTATAGTTCTAAAAATTTGTTCATATTGTTTTGATTACCCTTACGTTATTACTAGTTGGCAATAAATGCTGTGGGATTGTTTTTATTAAAAGAAAAGAAAAATATATCATGACTTTCGATTACCCAATATTTATACTCAGTACTATTTCAAAATTACAATAGTAAATTTGATGCTTGATTTTATAAGCATGTGTATTATTATATCATAAAGGTTGGTTTTTTTCATAGTTTGATCATTTAATACTTTGATAGGTACTATCAAATGTTAAAATTTTCATATTATAATTTTAAAATGTTTAATTTGTAAATATATTTATGAATTTAAATATTAATTTTCAAATAATTCCTTTTCTACATTTTATGCATCTATAAGCATTATTTTGACAAGGGCTCCATAAGATTCACCTGAATGTCAAAAATATATATGGCTGGGACCAGCAGATGGCATCATGGTTATGTCGCTGATCTCTCATGGATTCGACTGCAGTTTGAGTCCCAGAGCCAACGGCTTAAAACTCATGCCAGGTGCATGTGTGTGCATGCCAAAATCCCGAGAGAAGAATGGAGAAGGGATTGTGACATGGCCATCCCACCTGGCGGCAGGGGGGAGGGGGTGATTTCTAGCCTTCTGTCTCTCTGTCTCTGTCTCTCTGGCAAGTGCATGCACCCTATAGCAAAATCTCTCTCCAAAAAAAAATGTATATGGCACAAAAAAGTTAGAACTATACTCTAGGACTGGCCCCACAGCCTTTTGGGTAAAATAGCTGGATACCACAGAGCCAAGGGCAGTAGGACTCTTGACCCCAGTGGCTTGAAAAACACGTCCAGCATGTGTGCACGCATACCCAAACCCCAACAGGATGGAGAGGAGAAGGGATTGTGTGACCACTCCCCTCTGGGGGTGTGCTTTCTCCTTCTTTTTCTGAGGCTACCTCTAGTGCATGCACACTCCCTCTGGCAATTAAAAAGAATAAAAATTTTAAGATAAAAATTAAAAACTGCCCTAGAGAAAGTCAAATGTGCAGAAAAGGATACATGACAAGAATGTTCATTCCAACATTGTGTGGGAAAAAATTGAGAAAAGTCTTATTGCACATTAGTAGGAAAAGAAAGAAACCATAATCTCACACAATGGAATATTACTACTCAGAGGTAAAGTGAGGAACTGAATTTATATCTATCAACATAGATAAATACCAAGAATAATGGTGACAAAAGGATATTACAAAAAAGATGTGTATAGTATAGGTTGATATAAATCAAGTATGCACATTTTTTAAAAAAGCTTTTTTTTAAGATGCATGGAAATAATGCCAATTTCAGGACAAAGCTACGCTGGAAGGAATGATGAATAAGAGGAACTTCAGAAATATCTATGTTTTTACTTTTTAAAATTGATTATATGAAATACGGGAAAATGTCACCATCTGTAAATGGAGATAAGTAGAAATTTTTTATGTATGTTCTTCATGTTTGAATTATTTCATTATGAGAAATTACCTTTCTTTTTTTTATAGTTTTTGCTATAGGGCATGTGTCCTTGCCAAAGAGACGGAGAGAAAAAGGGAAAGTGAGAAAGCACCCCACAGGGGCAGTGGCCATGCCGGTGATCCCTTCTCCTCTGTTCTTTCTCAGGATTTTGTGCATGCACGCACATGCACCTGGTGCGTTTTTCAAGCAACTAGGTCTGGGACTCGAACTGCACTGTCAGTTGTGAGATCCAGCTGCCTTAATATTCATGCCACCTGCTAGCCCTGAGAAATGATCTTTTCTCTCTCCTTTTTTTTTCAATTTGCTGGAGGGAGTATGCACCCACAGGAGTGAAACAGAAAGAGGGAAAGTGAGAAAGCACTCCCCATTGGGGACGGTCACACCACAGTGCCCTCTCCTCCATTTCTCCTTTGGGATTTTGAGCAGGCACATACACCCACCATTTTCAAACCAACAGGTCCAAGACTCCAAATGCGCCATCGGCCATGCAGGATCCAACTGCCTTAACCACTACACCACCAGCTGGCCCAATAAATTCTATTTTTTTTAACTGCCAGAATGCACAAGCATTTGCCAGAGGGAGAAAGCATTCCCCAGTGGGTGCACTACAACCCTTTTCCTCTGTTCCTCCATCCCATCAGGATTTGGAGCATGCATATATGCACCCAGTGAGTTTTTCAAAACACCAGGTCCGGGACTCCAACCACAGTCAGTTATGTGAGACCAGGCTTCTTTAACCACTGTACCACAGGGCCAGCCCCTTAAATGTTTAAATATTTAAGATGTTATAAATATATAATGAGCTGAAGGTTCATGATGGGAAGCAGTTGAAAGGAATTTAAAAATAAGAACATTATGCTAAGATCCTCACAGACAAATGCTACAATTCCACTTAGGTGAGGTACCTAAAATAGTCAAACTCTTAGAAACAGAAAGCTGCCAGGAGCAGGGGGGGAGGAGGACCTGTTCAATAGATAGGAGCTTCAGTCATGGGAGAAGAAAAAGTTCCAGAGCTCCACTACACACAGTATGCACAGGGTTAACAGCACTGCACTGTGCCCTTAAAATGTGTTCAGAAGGTAAAGACGTACACTGATTAAATGTAAATAAAAGAATAAATTTAAAAAATTAAATAGGGACCAGCAGTTAGCATAATGGCTATGTCGCTGGACTCCTATGTAGTCGACCGCAGTTTGAGTTCTAAACCAAACTCACGTCGGGCACATGTGTATGCGTGCCCAAGATCCCAAGAGGAGAATGGAGGAGAAGGGATTGCAGCGTGGCCATCCCCCCTGGGGGGTAATTTCTTGCTTTCTGTCTCTGTCTCTGTCTGTCTGTCTGGTGACTGCATGTACCCTATAGCAAAAACCTCTCCAAAAATTAATTAGTTAATTAATTAATTAATTTAATTAAATAAAGACTACCGCGGGGGGGGTGGGGGGGGAGGAGAAGGTAAGTATAATATTGTGGGGTTTTAATTCTAATTTTAAAAAATAAAGCCATACATAGACAGGACAAGAAGTCTGTACTTTACAGGAAATGAGAAGCTATTGAACATTCTTTGCAGAAATTCGTTGATATATTAGAAAAATGTATGGAGATTATACTGGTGGGTATGTGATGAAGCAATGACAGAAGTAAAGACTAGACCTAAACTAATGAATGAGAAGAGAGTTGTAATCATGTAATACCAGAAGAGGATTTTGGAAAGAGAATGGGAAGATGAAATATAAAAGAAGAATCAAGATCTGGTGCTGAGTGGTTATAGATGGTGAGAGAAGAAAATAAGTTAAAATGCACCAGGAGTTCAACACTGAGTAGGTAGGATGGTGGTGACCAGACCAGCAAGGTCAGGAAGAGAATCTAGTTTGGGAAAGGAAGTGGTTTTCGTTGCATACTCATTGAACTCCAAGTGGAAGCATGCACCAAGTAGTAGGTGATACAGCAGGACACAGGAATGAAAGACTACCAGAGACCACGGCAAATACTCAAATTTATAAATTCCACTATTGGGACCAGCAGTTTGTGTAGTGGCTATGTCACTGGACTCCTACGTAGTCTACCGCGATTCAAGTTCTGGACCCAGCGGCTTAAACTCACACCAGGCGTGTGTGCGTATATGCCCAAAATCCCAAGAGGAGAATGGAGGAGAAGGGATTGCGGTGTGGCCATCCCCCCGGGGGGGTGATTTCTCATTTTCTGTCTCTCTGTCTTTCCAGCAAGTCCATGTGCCCTATAGCAAAACCACCTCCAAAAAAAAAAGAAAGTGTAAATTCCATAAATATTTGGGAATCATATGCTAAAGGTTGCAATTCAAACTGTAAAGATAAGTTCTTTGAGAATGAAAACTCTTAGAAGTTTCTGGAGCCTAGAGCCTGGGAAGTGCTCGGTTGTTATACAAATATGAAGAAGGCTCAAGTTGTGCCAAGTGATGAAAGGTATGGCTACTGATTGACTGATTATGAAAATATAATTTCATATAGGTTTTATCTAAGAAGAAAACAGAATTTATGGGGAAAGAGAAATAGCACACACAAAAACACTCCAAAAAGTCACATAAATAAACTACTGTACCTAATTCAGAAAAAAACCTCCTCCTCGATTGAAATGGATATAGTTGTTGACTATAATTTGGGTGAACTATATATTCTTGCCTTTGATGTGTGAAATAAGAAAAACCATGTCAAGAGAAAATTGTTCTGTATATATAGTAAAATCTCCCCACCCATAAGTTTCTGTTAAAATTTTTATTATACTCAGATAAGATCCATTATCCTTTCCTAAAGCATGAGAATTTATCTCAAAAGATGTTAAACCACTCGTGTGGAGGATAATTACAAAAAGAATGGGCAAATGAAAGCCTGAGTACAAATAAAGACTGACAATGCAGCTTTGTGAAGAATAAAAGAAAGCCGAGAGAGGTAGTTAACCCTGAGGACCATCGGAGGCTTCAAAGAAGTCGGAAAGTTGGCGGGTGTCAGCACCCTGCTCCACTGACAGGCTCTCACACACAGTTATCTCAGGTAAAACCAAAAGGCCATCCATAACCCGGCACACGGAAGAAGGCTTGGGAAAGCTTGCCTCGGCCATCGTAAGTTGAGCAGAGTTTTAAAAGGTCACTCACAACCTTTCCTATCATAAAAATCAAAGTATAGTTGAAGTCAACAACTTCAAGTCATTATGTCAGAGAGAAGTTGACCACATGACTGGGAGACTCAACTAGCACCACAAAAAGCCTCTGAGAACACATGGTTTTACCAGAATCTGACTGAAAATATTCTGCATAGACTAAAAGATTTTAAGCAATCAAAGGCTAAGAAATGCTCTTTAAATGCATAAAATGTTGGCATTCCTTTTGGGGGAAAAAAAGTGTCTTTATTATTCTAGTAAAGAAAAATATTTACAGGTAACCAAAAGCTTAAACAGACAAGACCAACAAATAGCGTACTGGTTACATCGCTGGACTCTCAGAATAGTCAACTGCAGTTCAAGTCCTGGGCCTGGTGCCTTGAGACTCACACCAGGCACATACGTGTTTGTGCCCAAAATTCAGAGAGGAGAATAGAAAAGAAGGGATTGTGGCACAGTCATTCGCCCTGAGGGGGTGATTTCTCACTTTTCCTCTCACTGTCTCTCTCTCGAGTGAGTACATGCATCCTAAGGAAAAAAAAAAAAAGAAACCACAAGACACAAGACATAGTTCAATAATTAATTTGGATAATACATGTTCTCTAAAACTAATTCATTCTTCTAAAAAATTAGTATCTCGGGTCAGTAGGTGGCACAAAGGTTAAGGCACTGGATCCAACATGGCTGACTATGCAGTTGGAGTCCTGGAATGAATTACTTGAAGAACATGCTGGGTATGTGTTCATGTGTGCCAAATTCCCAAGAGAGGAATGGAGGAGAAGGGATTACAGTGTGGCCATAGCCTCTAGGAGATGTGCTTTCTCACTTTCCTTCTCTCTCTCTTTCTCTCTCTCTTTCTGTCCCTCTCTAGCGAGTACACATGCCCTATAGTAAAAACTTTAAAAAAAAATTATTTCTCCCATAAGCAAGAAAGAGAGAGGAAGATAGGAAAATAAGACCCCTGATAGAATCTTTTTTTTGAGAGGTTTTTTTTTTGTTGTTGTTGTTTGTTTTGTTTTGTTTTGTTTTGCTATAGGGTGCATGTGCTCACCAGACAGACAGAGAGAGATAAAGAGACAGAAAGCGAGAAATCACCCCCCCCGGGGGGATGGCCATGCCACAATCCCTTCTCCTCCATTCTCCCCTTGGGATCTTGGGCACGCACGCACGCACATGCACCCTGCATGAGTTTCAAGCCACCGGATCCGGGACGCGAACCTCAGTCGACTACATGGGAGTCCAGTGACATAGCCATTACACTAACTGCTGCTCTCCCCTGATAGAATCTTGATACCTCGCCTACCCACAGCACAGCCACCTTTGATCATGTACAAATGCATACCCTGTGTTCTCAGGGGGTCTCCTAAAGGAAACCCAGAACTCTCCCATGGGTCAGGCTTGCAGAGTGTCACATTTTATTGCTATACTATCATCTGGCACCACACATTACAATTCTTCAGAAGAAAGAACACCGGGGGTCGGCTGATGGTGTGGTGGTTAAAGGCTCTGGACTCCCACATG
>NW_006198494.1:513934-592065 GCF_000334495.1 Tupaia belangeri chinensis | reverse complement strand
AACCACAAGACACAAGACATAGTTCAATAATTAATTTGGATAATACATGTTCTCTAAAACTAATTCATTCTTCTAAAAAATTAGTATCTCGGGTCAGTAGGTGGCACAAAGGTTAAGGCACTGGATCCAACATGGCTGACTATGCAGTTGGAGTCCTGGAATGAATTACTTGAAGAACATGCTGGGTATGTGTTCATGTGTGCCAAATTCCCAAGAGAGGAATAGAGGCGAAGGGTGGCCATAGCCTCTAGGAGATGTGCTTTCTCACTTTCCTTCTCTCTCTCTTTCTCTCTCTCTTTCTGTCCCTCTCTAGCGAGTACACATGCCCTATAGTAAAAACTTTAAAAAAAAATTATTTCTCCCATAAGCAAGAAAGAGAGAGGAAGATAGGAAAATAAGACCCCTGATAGAATCTTTTTTTTGAGGAGGTTTTTTTTTGTTGTTGTTGTTTGTTTTGTTTTGTTTTGTTTTGCTATAGGGTGCATGTGCTCACCAGACAGACAGAGAGAGATAAAGAGACAGAAAGCGAGAAATCACCCCCCCCGGGGGGATGGCCATGCCACAATCCCTTCTCCTCCATTCTCCCCTTGGGATCTTGGGCACGCACGCACGCACATGCACCCTGCATGAGTTTCAAGCCACCGGATCCGGGACGCGAACCTCAGTCGACTACATGGGAGTCCAGTGACATAGCCATTACACTAACTGCTGCTCTCCCCTGATAGAATCTTGATACCTCGCCTACCCACAGCACAGCCACCTTTGATCATGTACAAATGCATACCCTGTGTTCTCAGGGGGTCTCCTAAAGGAAACCCAGAACTCTCCCATGGGTCAGGCTTGCAGAGTGTCACATTTTATTGCTATACTATCATCTGGCACCACACATTACAATTCTTCAGAAGAAAGAACACCGGGGGTCGGCTGATGGTGTGGTGGTTAAAGGCTCTGGACTCCCACATGGCCAACTGTGCTTTAAGTTCTGGACTTAGTGTCTTGCTTTTTCACTTTCCTTCCCTCTCTCTCTCTCTCTCTCTCTGTCTGATCAAATTGGAAAATAATAATAAAGTTAAATAAAATAATTCTTTTAAAAAATTAAAAAGAGCAGACCCTGAAGAATTTAACAGGAAAAACTGTCAGAAAACATTCTTTTGGTGCTTATAAAATAAAGAACTGGACAAGATGGTGTTTAATGTCACTGTGACTATAGTGCAATAAAATTTACATGTATTCATTTATATTCCTATGTGTCTAGTTCTCAATTGTTTTTTATTGACTCTTATAAATAGAGCCTGGGTAGCAAATATAATCAAAAATAACAATCAGACATCTGTGCTACTCAAAGCATGTAATACTTGAGGATTTTACCTACAGCTTATAACATTATTTTTTCCATTCATATTCATTTATCTATTCTTGATGTTAAATTTTTAATCTAATTAAAGATTTGTCTTACTTCCCTCGAAATAACTGTATTGAACTCTAACCAAGCTCTCACAAATTCCTTCTTTGGGAAATTTCAAAGTTAGCTGTTAGAGCAATTCAACCGTGATCCCAGACTATAAGGAATGTGCTAGAAATGCAAATTCTTTCTTTTTTTTTAATTTGCTGTATGGCATGCATAGTCATCAGAGAAAGTGAGAGAGAAGGAAAGTGAAAAGCATTCACCAGGGGGATGGCCACATCACAATCCATTCTCCTCTTGGATTTTGTACATGAGCAGGTGTGTTTTTCAATCCACTGGGCTCAGGACTCAAATCCACAGTCAGCCATGTGAAATCCAGCTGCCTTAACCACCATGCCACAGGGTGGCCTGAAATGCAAAGTCTTGAACCCTACCTCAAACCTACTGAGTCAGTAACTTTGAGAGTAGAGCCTAGAAATCTGAATTTTAACAAGCTCCTAGATGACTCTGATACATACTAAAGACTATATCTGTTGTGTTTTAAAAAATTTTAAAAAGACTCAAAGAATCTCTGTAAAGTTAGTAACAATTTTCCCTCAGAAGAGGGAATAGTGAGGTCAACAAGTAACATGATGGTTAAAGCATTGGACTCCCACATGGTTGACTGCTATTCAAGTCCCGGACCCAGTGGCTTGAAACTTGCATGGAGCACACATGCATGCATACCCAAAATCTTGAGAGGAGAATGAAGGAGAGGAATTGTAGATTTCAGGTTCACATCCAGAGACCCCCCTGAGTACATACAGACCTTTCCTGGGCATGTGTGTGCTTCTGATCCAGAGCTGACCGAGGCTGGATCACAGTGTTGAGATCCTTTTGGAAGTGCTGTCTTCTGCCTCTCTCCCTCTCTCTCTGTCTCCCTCACTCATAGGAAAATAATAAATAAATCAGTAGGTATAAAAAAATAGGAATTAGTGGGACCAGCAGGTAGCATGGTGGTTAAGGTGCTGGACACTCCCACATGGCTGACCATGGTTCAAGTCCTGGACCTAGTAGCTTGCTTTCTCACTTTCTCTCTCCCCCACCCTGGTCAAAATTAAAATAAATGAATGAATAAATAAAATAAATAAAGTTAAATAATTCTTTTTAAAAAAATAGGAATTAGACTCTCTCATCCTCTCTGACACCTTGCAGAAGAGACTGAATCATAAAACACAAGATGCTTGTACTAAGAGATACAGGAACAGTTATTATAGAACACTATGCTAAAAACTGAGGGATAAAGTAAGAGTTTACAGGTTTCTTCCCCTCTAGGCTCCAGAATGCTGGCAGTCAGGAGAATGGTGGTCAGGAATGTTGACAGTCCTCATTACAAGCAGGACAGTCTTCTGTGGAAATCTGACCAGCTCAAAAGAAAAGCAGCTATAACCTCAGTTCTCACAGTATGGTCCAGGAACTCTCGGGAGAGGGTGAGGGGGGGCCAGGACAAATCTACTTTCAAAATAATACTACCATGCCACTTGCCTCTTTCACTCTCATTCTCTCACAAGTGTACAGTAGTGTTCAAAGGCTGCAAGACACTGAAAGCAGAAACAGATACTGATCCAGCTGTTCCACTAAGTGGGACATTAAAAAGATGTACAGAAATGTAATGTCACCTTTCTTGATGGTCACACCGCAATCCCTTCTCCTCCATTCTCCTATCGAGATCTTGGGCACGCATGCACACGGGCTCAGCGTGAGTTCTAAGCCACCGGGTCCGGGACGCGAACTGCGGTCGACTTCATGGGAATCCAGCGACACAGCCATTATGCTAACTGCTGGTTCCCTATAATATTTTGTTTTTAAAAGGTCATTTTTTCATACAAACAGACATTATTTACATTTCTATGTAATAGGTTTACTATTATTTTAATTAATTAATAAATATTTTTAAATAAATTTTAACTTCTATTACAGTAAATATTGATAGATATAACCCATATAAAGAAACGTTTTCAGGACCAGCAGATAACATAATGACTATGTCACTGGACTCCCACATATACGATTGTGGTTCAAGTCCTGGACCTGGCAGCTCGAAACTCACACCAGGTGCATGTACATGCATGCCCAAAATCCTCAAAAGAGAACGGAGAAGGGATTGTGGTGTGGTTATTTCCCCTGAGGGTGATTTCTTACTTTCTGTTTCTCTATCTCTCCTGCAAGCACACACGCTCTATAGCAAAAATCGCTTTTCATAAAAAAGAAAGAAAGAAAGAAAGAAAGAAAGAAAGAAAGAAAGAAAGAAAGAAAGAAAGAAAGAAACCTTTTCTGTGGTCTTTACCCATTTTTAAGCATGAAAAGGAATCCTGAGAGCAAAACATTTGAAAATTGATGAGCTTAAGAAATTGACATTGGTGAGTCCGTCAGTGAGCATGACAGTCCAGACACATGATCCTGCAGTGAAAATCATAGCCCATAATCTCCAACTAGGCACATGAAGCTTCAAATATTTTTTTAATGTTTTAAAATAAAAAACAGATACATAAAACAAATGTATAACTTAGCGAATTATTCTAAGGCCAACAACCTCAACACCACCAACTGGGTAGAAATAGATCCTTCATCAGATATCCCCAAAATCCCTCCATGTGTCTCACATAGTTTCGTTTTGTGACTATTTTTCTGTTGTTGTTAACTGTGGTAAAATATTCAGAACATAAAATTTACCATATTAGTCCATTTAAGTGCACCATTCAATTTGCCCCCATCCTTTTTTGGCTGGTTGTTTCATTCTTTGTTGAATTGGCAGAGGGCACATGTGTTCACCAAAGGAGAGACTGGGAAGGAGAAAGCACCTCCTAATGAGATGTGGTCATGCCACGATCCTTTTTTCCACCATTTCTCCTTCCCTTCAGGATTTGGAGTAAGCACACAGATACATCTACTGTGTTTTTTGAGCCACTGGGGCAGGGATTCAAGCCATAGTCAGCTATGTGGAACACAGATCACTCACCTCTGAGCGACAGATCTAGCCCAGATTTGCCCCTGTTTTTAATTCGGTATGCTTTCAAAGTCTCTTTTCATCTTTTCATCTAAAGATTCCCCTTTATCTTTTTTTATTATTATTACAGTTCATCTCTTGATGAAACCAAGATGTTTGAGCCTCTAGGATGTTCTGCAACAGAGATTTTTTTTACTAATTGCATATTCATGATGCAATTCACCATGTTCCTGTCCTCAATATTTCCTGCATATGCACAGTTGGATTCAGAAGTGGATTCAGAGGCGGGACCAGCAGGTGGCGTGGTGGTTAAGGCAGGCACTGGACACTCTTCTCTTATAACATGGCCAACCAGGGTTCAAGTACTGAATCTGGTGGCTTGCTTTCTCACTTTCTCCCTCTCTCTCTCTCTCTCTCTTTTTTCTCTCTCTTGCTCTGTCCCTCTGTGGTCAAATTAAAATAAATAAATAAATAAATTTAAATAAAATAATTCATTTTTAAAAAAGGCAAAAAATGAAAACCATGTGGTACACCTGCTGCACAAAAGTTATATTTCACAGCTCAAGGTCAGTAGCTATCTCAGAAGGGCCTGGGTTTTTGCCTCTCCTAAATGGAAGGGGAAAAAGGCAAGAATTAGCAAGACACAGGGGGGGCTTGAGAGCCAAGAAAATACCTTACCTTAAAAAAATTTAATTAAAAGACATGGAGAGACAGAGAGGATACAGAGCTTGCCCTACCACTCTAGAAATGTGTCTGGAGGGTGACGTCTCAGCAGAAAATCTTCATTTATAGTCCCTGAAACAATATTTCACAGCTAAAGTTCAGTAGCCATCTCAGAAGGGCCTGGGTTTTGGTCTCTTCTAAATGGGACAAGAAGAGTATTTTTTAAAATAATCTTCTCTTATAACAGAGAAAAAGAACAAAAATAGACTACTTATATTTGGTATCTACTAGATACACAGTACTTAATATAATTTATTTCATTTATTCCTAAAAAGTATACTACTCATTATGAGTATTAGGAAACTATCATTCAGATATGGTAACTTCCCAAAAACTAACTATAAGTGCTGAAACATAATTTTGATTTAGCCCTCAAACTCCACGTTCTTCCCACTAAAACTAATGGAAAGGATTGAGGAAGGACTTAGAAGATGAAAGATGGTCAACATAAAAAGGAGTGCATTTCAGATTCAGGAGAGACTAGTAACACTGGGGAAAGGGAAGTGACCCTGGTCCTCTGTAAAAGAGCCAAAGTCACAATCCATCTGCTGCCAAAAGCCATTTTTTATAACCAATGTGCTGTGGTATCATTGATTTCAGTGATATCATAGCACACTGGCTAGAAAAAACTAAAATGTAATAATTTTTAAACTCCAAACACTATACCATAAATTATTCAAGTGTTCCTTGAAGGTATCAAATGGATAACCGTTGGGAGTATTCATCCATAGAAAATAAAGAACACAGACGTCTTTCTCCATGGACAATGGCTTGATAATTACACAGCACTTGAGTTCCCAAGAGCATTAGAAATTCACAAACTCCTGTAAAAGCTACAAATAGCTATTGTAATATCAGCCACAGAGTAGGATAGAGAGTGATGTTCTGGACTAAAGAAACAAAGGGAGCCTCCGGGAATATAATTACTTTGTCCCAATGTACAATGAAGAAGACAGGATGGCGATTTTGAAAAGCTGTTTTCTCTTGTCATGCCAAAGAACACTTAGGGAACACCCACATTCAAGCAAGGTGAGTGGCAGTACTCCTAGGAAGGAATGATTAAAATGCAGTTGATGGAACATAATAGTAACCCATCAAGAAAAAAGGATGCCAAAATGCATGAATGGATCTGGCACTGGGGAATTTTTGCTCTGACCAGCATAATCAAGCAAGTACATGTATTTTTGTGGAAATAACATCTGAGCCATCATTGCACAATATCTTGGCCATTAATATCATTCAGTAATAGCTTTTGTTTGTACTCTATAATTAGACAGCCATATGATCAAAATTTCTGGCTATTATGAAAAACAAGGGTCTGGATATGCATATATTCTCTCATACTTTCTTTCTTTCCTTTAGCTTTGACTTTGTTGTAGTCATTCAGTTTTGTCTAAATAAATCAATATTCTATGTCATGGTGCCAGACACAAGGCTAGGCAATAATAAATAAAAAATAAAAAATATCCTCAATCTAAGCACACAGTCCAATGGAAATAGGTAAAGACTAACTTTATAAAATAAAGCCAGGAGACCATCTCTCTTTCAGTATGCAGTGCCAAAAATGTCACAGAATAGTACTCTATATTCTTCATATCAGTGCAACCCAGGCACTATAGCAACCACCCAGAGACCACTAATATCAAGACAAGGGAATATCAGCTATAACTCCCCAAACTGAGGTATAAGCATTAATATAAGAAATCATTCAATAGGAAAGGGAAGAGAACAAGGAAGACTTCTGAGAGGATATGGTATTTGACAGTAGTCTTTAAGAGTAAGTTCTCGGGGGAAGAGCAGATGGTGTAATGGCTATGTCACTGGACTCCAACGTAGTCGATCACAGTTCGAGTCCCAGATCCAGTGGCTGAATCTGGTGCACGCCAGGTGCACGTTTGTGTATATAAGATCCTAAGAGGAGAATGGAGAAGAAAGGACTGTGCCATGGCCATCCTACCTGGGGGGTGATTTCTCATTTTCTGGCTCTGTCTTTCCAGTGAGAGCACAGGCTCTATAGCAAATATCTCTCTCTCTCTCTCTCAAAAAAAAAAAAAAAAAGAGTAAGCTCTCAGTAAGCAGGAAAAACTGTTAGGAGAGATGGACTCCAAGGCTGAGAAGACATACTGATTTAGTAAATCAACAAATATTTATTGTGCATCTATGTGTCAAGCGCTGTGCAGCGCTCTAGAGTTACTTTGAACCAAACTCTTAAGTTTCCAAAAAATATTTAATTTTTTTTTAAAGTTTGCTGTAGGTCAAGTGTGCTCACCAGAGAGAAACAAAGAGTGGGGACAAGTGAGAAAGCAAGGCACCAGATCCAGGACTTGAACCATGGTTGGTCATGTGAGAGTTCAGCACCTTAACCATCACACCATCTGCTAGCCCCTAAACTCTTAAATTTATTTAGTATTGGTCAGAACTTAGTCACATGACCATACCAAGCTACAAGGCAGTTTGGAAAATGTAGTTTTTATTCTTTCCATAGTACTAACTAAAAACCAGGGTTCTACTATTATGAAAGAAAGGAAAAGAAAATTTGGGGGAACAATCAGCAATCTCTGTTACCTAAGAATTAAGTCATTCAGGACAGAAATAAGCCAAAAGAAATGTGTAGGAAGGGATGAAGGAAAGTCCTACTTTAAAAATTATGCAGCACAGAGCCAGCAGGTGGTGTGAAGACTAAAGCACTCATCCTAGATGGGAAACTACACTTGGTGTGTTGTGATGATACTCAGGGAATGAGTGTTAGGCAATATCATTTAATATAAAAAAATAATAATAATAATAAGCAGGAGGAAAAAAAAATGCACATTTGATGACTGAAGAGAGGTGTATGGACACAACTGGGGACTACTTTATAGTATGTGCATTCTACTCCCTGGGGTTTATGCCTAGGATCAGATTTGGATACATGTGTAAGGATATGTCAGCTGTGCTAGCTAGTGGATATATTTAGACTAATTGAGTTCATTGGTAGAACAATTGAATGGGGGGGGGCGGAAGCCATTGAGGGCAATCATGAATGTCAGGGACAATGGAGGAGGAAGATGGGACATGGCAGAGGGTGGGGATGGGGAACCTAGGATGGCAAAACAAAAGGCAAGGTATGCAGGACACAAAAATTGGGAAATCATTTGCTGAGAACATATATGTTGATGTGCTTGATTGAGCCAATGCACAGTGTATTTTGGATGGAAAATTCATATGTGTGTTGTGATGAGAAAAGAAAAAAAAATTTATAATAATAAAAAACTCTATAATGAAAAAAAAAAAAAAAAAGACTAAAGCACTGGCTCCCATATGGACAACTCCACAGCTCCGACCCAGAGGCTTGAAGATCATGCTAGGAGCATGAGCATGCATTCCCAAAATCCCAAGAGGAGAATGGAGCTGAAGGGGTTGTGGCATGGTCATCCCTGGGGTGGTGGGGGGGGGGAAGATTTCTCTCTTTTTTTTTCCTCTGGAGAGCATATATACCCTATAGAAAAAAAAATTATGAAGCACAATAAAAGCATTTCATCTAGACCAGAGCAAGTATTTTTCGGTGGATGTGGAAGGCACTAGGAAGTGTACCTTAAATAAACAAAAACTGATAGACCATGATATTAAGAGGAATTCTAGAATTCTGTTGAAGAGTTTGGGGATAAACTCATGACAGGTATATTTCGAACTAAAATGTAAAACAAAGCAACTTGAGAAAATCTCCAAAAATAAGTACAGGAAGAAACATAAATATAGAGTACTCCATACCCTAACCGAGTAGAAGCCAGTCTCCAAAGATGTTCCTCAAGGGGCCAGCAGATGGCGTGGTGGTCAAGACACTGTACTCCCACATGGCCAAATGCAGTTTGAGTCCTAGATCTGGTAGCTTGCTTTCTCACTCAGACTTTCTCTCTATCCCTTTCTGATAAATTAAAAATAATAATAATAATAAATAAATAAACAATTCTTTTTTTTTTGGAGAGATTTTCACTATAGGGCACGTGCGCTTGCCAGACAGAGAGAGAGAGACAGAGAGACAGAAAGTGAGAAATCACCCCCCAGGGGGGATGGTCACGCCACAATCCCTTCTCCTCTATTCTCCTCTCGGGATCTTGGGCACACACGCACACGCACCCGGCGTGAGTTGTAAGCCACCGGGTCCGGGACGCGAACCGCAGTCGACTACGTAGGAGTCCAGCAACATAGCCATTATGCTAACTGCTGGTTCCCAAACAAACAATTCTTAAAAAAAAAAAAAAAAAAGGCATTCCTCAATTCTACCTGGCATTACACTCCCTCCCTCTGTTCATCTTTCTCTCTCACACTCCATTCTGAAAAATTCAAACATCCTTGACTCTCTTCAAATTCTAGTCCTCACTCCTGACCCCCAAAAGAATAGCAATTCCTCAGAGAAAATAAAAGTTATCATTTGATGTCGGTAATTATGCACTTAGCATAGAAACAATCTGCCCTCAGCTTTTCTGTAGGCACAAAGAAAGCCAAGAGTTGACCATGGCTTTACAATATATGGTTTTTCCAGACAGGTGTGATAAAATGCAAAGGACCGAAGGAGTTCAGTACACTGTCAGGATGGTTATTGACTAAGTTATCATTAATAGAGTGGTTCACAATGTTTTGCTGAATGTCCAGTCAACATCCCTTTAGACTATAGTGTAATAGTAAGAGTTGATATGGCCCAAGAGCATAATAATAAATGTGTATTTTGTCCATTCCAAGGGTATGAACTTTTTCTGATCCTCCTTCCTGATAAGTACTCTATACCAATATAGAAAAGTATTCCCATACCGTGGTTGCATGTACTGATCTAATCTAGACAAGGTGCCCTTCTGGCAGAGCCCAGATGTGTCAGGAAATTGCTTGGTCGAATGTGTAAGAGTTCATCATCACCTACCATGCTCCATCAGACCTTCCCAGGTGCAATCTCATTAATAAAAAGGAAATACGATGGGAACCAACCATCCCTCAACCATTAAGCCATTGAAACTGGCATTAATCTCTGTCATTCTACCAGGATGTAGTATTTTTTCTGAGTTACATTTGCACAGGAGGAGAAATTTCTGTAGTTACTACTTGTCCTTTCCTACCATGTTGGCTTCTCCCCATAAATCAAAGATGGTTTTTGATGATTCTTGCCATTTACTAAATAATATATTCATGCTGATTATGCATTCAGAAATTTGGGGAATGGCCACAGGGTGGGCCTAGGGAAACAGTAAACCCCAAAAATGGCAAGGAATCCATATGTCACTTGGCTTCCATATTTCATTTTCCCATGGAAGCCATAATGGTCTTTTGTGTCCCTGGAGCAATGTTAGCTTGACTCTATTCCCAATAAACCTTGAATGATCTAGTTAGATTGCATTATCCAGTGTTTTAGTACTTGGGCAAATGCCCTTAGATTCCTTTGAGAAAGGATAAGAAATTGTCTGTATACATTGGCCATTTTTCATCACAGGGACAGAGCCTCTCTTCGATTCATAAACTTAGAGTCTAAGAACTGGGTCAGTCTGGGAATTGAGTGAAGGATTATCATTTTTGGTTGGGATAAACAGAATGGTTTCTAAAAGAAACCTGGCTCCTATACATTTTGCATGACATGGTTAATGGAATATTACAGATAATAATTAAGGTTACAGACCTTGAGATATGGAGATTATCTTGGATTATCTGGGTGGGCCCAATCTAATCACATGAGCCCTTAAAAGCAGCAGGGGGTCAGAAAGCAGCAGCAGAAGAGAAAACTGGAAAGCTTCAAGGCATGAGAAGTACATGACCTGCCTTTACTGGCAGCCTCCATGCTGCACATGGAAACATGGAAACATGATAAAGAATGCAGGTAACTCTCAGAGCAAAGACAGACCTCCAGCTGACAGCCAGCAAGGAAGAACAGCCCTGAGTCATACAATCGCAGTGAACTGAATTTAGCCAATAACATGAATGAACTTGGAAGCGGATTTATTTCCAGGGCCACCAGTAAGGAATGGAGCTCTGGAATACCTTGATCTTGGCTTTGTGAGACTCTAAGCAGAGGATACAAGTGAGCCATGTTGTACTCAGTCTTCTGACCTACGGAATTTCGAGATAATAACTGGATGTTGTTTTAATATGCTAAGTTTGGACCGTGGTTCACATCCCGCACCCAGGGGCTTAAAACTCACGCCGGGCGCGTGTGCGTGCGTCCCCAAGATCCTGAGAGGAGAATGGAGGAGAAGGGATTGTGACGTGACCATCCCCCTGAGGGGTGATTTCTCACTTTCTGTCTCTATGTCTCTCTCTCTGTCTGGCGAGCGCACAGGCCCTATAGTGAAAACCTCTCAAAAAAAAAAAAGAATAATTTTATTCTATTTATTATATTAAATTTGCTGTAGGGCACATGCACTCACCAGAGACAGAGAGAGAGAGAAAGTGAGAAATCAAGCTGCCAGGTTTAGGACTCAAACCACAGTCAGTCATGTAGGAGTCAGTGCCTTAACCACCACACCACCTGCTGGCCCCACTAAGCATTTTAATAATGACCATCAGCCCCCTTTTCCATCTTGAATTGATCTTGTATAATGTAAAGATCCAATTTCAAAGTCTTCCACTTGCTTTTGCCTTCTGTTCCCATTAATCCACAAAAAACAATTTTCATCCAAGTAACCAATAATTTCCATATTACCAATTCCTCTTTTTACTTGTCATTTAATATACCCAGCAGCTTTGATATCAAGGATGCCCCTATTCAAGAAAATTTTCTTCCACTGGCTTTAGGACATAGCCCTTTCCTAGTTTTCTATCTGACTCTAACTAGTTCTCGAATCCTTTGCAGGTTCATCTATCTCTAAACACTCATTAAAAATGAGTGTTCCACAAGGCTCCATCCTATGCGACACTTAGACCGTACCTGGCACACAGTTAAGTACCCAAAAGTACTTGGTGATTATCATCATCAGCTCACTCTAAACTCTATCCAAGGCAATCTCTTCCATTCCGTAATGTTCAGGGTAAATTGCCATTTCTACAAAAATCACTTACAGGGTATCTCTTTCCCAGACCTGCCCTCAAGGTTCCTGACCCAAACATGTGTCACATCTCCTCTTAGATATCTCCAAAACGCCTCAAATTCAGCATGTTTAAAATTGAACTCATAACATCACCACCACCAAAACCTCCCCTTATTCAGTGTTTTCTGTGAAATAGCACCACTAACTCATCCCGCCTTATAAATCAGAAATACATCTGCTTCTTAAATCCAATTCTACTCCAAGTTCTGCTGATTTTATTTCCTAAATCTCAAATCGGACCATTGGTCTATCTCTCTGTTCCCATCACCCTAGATCAATCTTCCATCATCTTTACCTGAACTACCACAAACATGGGTCTTCCTAAACTATTTGCACCCCTTTCAATTTTTTTGCCACACTAGAGTCAGAATATTTTCAAAACACATCATGTATCCTCCTACATCTTTTGATGGCTCTTAGCATAAAGTTTAAAACCCTTTGCTTTATGGCTGAATAGTATTCCATGGAGTATATGTGCCACACTTTTTCAATCCATTCATGTTTGTGGACATTTGGGTTGGTTCCATGTCTTAGCAATCGTGAATAATGCTGTAATAAATGTAGATGTGCAAGAACTTTTCTGAGTATTCTCCTGTACTTGGGGTAGATACTCAGGAGTGGAATTGTGGGATCATATGATGTATAGAGATTGAATACATAAATCATAATAAGCAATAATAAAAAAATAAAAACCCTTTGCATAGCCTTGAAGGGTCTGTAGGGTCTAGACTTATCTCATACTACACTTGCCTCTGCTCTTCATTCCAGGTATCTGCTTTCAATTACTAATTCACCATGCTCTTTCTCACCAAAATATCTTTACACATGCTTTTCCTCTGACTAGAAACCTTTGCTTTAATATTAGCTCAGCTACCCTTGCCTTGGAGAAGCCATTGCTGACATTCTAGAATACATCAAATTCCCTAACAAGATTTAAAAGTAACAAGAGCTTCTCGTTCTTGTAGTGCTTATCTCAGCTGCAATTTTACATTTGTGTGATCAAGGTCTGCTTGCCTTCCTCTCTGTGACCCCCCCCCCAATATCCTATTAGTCTGTGAGTGTTCCAGGAAATCAGGGATCATCTCTCTTCTCACCATTATACCTCCCATGACTAGCAGTGTCTGATATGTAGTAGGAATAAATATTTATTTAATGAAGGGATGAACAATCTGAATTATTAAAAATGTTTCCTAAAAGTATCTCCACATTTCCCTTAGCCTATTACATATAAAAATTTTAGGCAAGAGGTTCCTGACATGTGTTATTCAAAAAACAATAATTTTAAAAAGTTCTTCAGATGATACTGACACCATCCTTATTTGGATTATTAGCTTAAAAATTCTAAATTAGGGAACCAGCAGTTAGCGTAATGGCTATGTCGCTGGACTCCCACATAGTCGACCACGGTTCGCTTCCCGCACCCGGTGGCTTAAAACTCACGCCGGGCGCGTGTGCGTGCGTGCCCAAGATCCCAAGAGGAGAATGGAGGGGAAGGGATTGTGGCGTGACCATCCCCCCTTGGGGGGTGATTTCTCGCTTTCTGTCTCTATGTCTCTCTCTGTCTGTCTGGCGAGCGCATGCGCCCTATAGCTAAAATCTCTCAAAAAAAATTCTAAATTAAATTGGTGGTAATTACTCAAACCTGAAGACATATTGCTTAAGAGAAAATTGTCAAGTGGCTTAACATTGCACATTAAGTTATAAAAGAGAAAGCAATAATGCCACAGTGACAAATGGTCAGAAAATAGAGGTGAATCACAGGGATATGATCGAGAAAGAATATCCCATGAAATGTATTGGGAAAACAGAATTATCTCAGCAACCCTCCCCACTATAGCACAATGTAATGACTAATAATCCTGAATCATTAAAGAATGATTGACTGGGGGCCAGCAGGTGGCAGGGTGGTTAAAGGCACTAGACTCCCACATGGCTGATCACAATTCAAGTCCCAGACCTGATGGCTTGCTTTCTCACGTTTACTCTCTCTTTCTGTCTCTCTCTGATAAAACTGGAAAATAATAATAAATTTTAAAAAGTTAAATTAAAAAAAATGATTGACCGATCAGTGTATTTACTGAATATATCCAGTGTACTCAGAGCTGAGGAGGCAAGGTGGGGGCATCAAAAGAAGTACAAGATATTTAGTGGTAGTCAATAAATATTTGTTGAATTACTTCATTAGCTAAATGAATGAAAACACCACATGGTTTCTGATCTCAGGAGTTTACAATGTAGTTGAAAAATAAAACTAACATAAAAGTATGTTTAAAATTATTAAATACTTTATTCAAGTACAGTATGTTTCTTAAGCTAGGATAGTGGTATGATTTCTCAATTTACATGTATTTCCATTCAAAAGGTTGTAAAACTGTTTCAACAATGTAAGGCATGACTCTTGAATATACAGAGGTCTTCTCCCTTTATTCTGAACAATAGAAGCATATAAATTAAATAATCTTCTCTGAACAAATTATTCTCCCATATATATAAATTATATGTAATTTTATAACATATAACTCTGGCTCTGGACAGTTACAATCCCTCTTACAAACTGAATATGAGTAGAAGTATGGGGGGAAAAAAAGCGCAAATGTTAAAATCTTTCACACAAAAATGTTAATACGTTGACTTTAACTGGACACTATTTTTTTTTAATTCCTTTTTTTTTTTTTTTTGGTTTTGCTATAGGGTACATGCACTCGCCAGAAAGAGAGAAAGCAAGAAATCACCCCCAGGGAGGATGGCCACACTGCAATCCCTTCTCCTCCATTCTCTTCTCAGGATCTTGGGCACGCATGCACACGCGCCTGGAGTGAGTTTAAGCCACTGGGTCCAGGACTTGAACCGTAGTCAACTACATGGGAGTCCAGCGAAACAGCCATTACGCCAACTGCTGGTCCCAGCTGGACACCATCTTTTAAAAACACATGCTTTTATTATGGGCTCATAAAGGTCAGATAATAGGTATAGATAACTTTTTGTTGTTGTTGTTAAGGATTCATTGAAGTTCTTGAGCCTCTCTAAACATACAGCTAGCAACTAACTTCAGAAATAGAATACATGATCAAATTAAAAATTCTACCTGATCAGTGAGAACAGGTGGAAAATTTACCTGGAGAGAAGCAACAAAAATTTATTTTACCTATTGAAGATCTCTCTACATACTCCATCAGTTTGAAATAACATTATTAATTTATTAGTATGTCCTATTCATATTTTTACACTTTCAAATAAAATTAAATCTCTACTTACATAATGATTAGCTCCAAAAAAGCTCTTAAAAGATTACTTTTTAAAATTCTTTCTGAAGCATATTTTAAAATATTTTAAATACTACTTTTACAAAATATTTAAGACATTTTGAAAATAATAAAAATTAACATGAATCAAGAGACACTAAAATATCAAACTAGTCCCTACAAAAAGTTAATGCAAAATAGACATGGCCTAATATTTTACATTTGGTTTGTGTCTTTACTGCTATTCTCTGGGAAATAATCTCTTTAAAGAATAAAGGTTTAGGGACCCGCAGGTGACATAGTGGTTAAGGTCCTGGACTCTCACATGGCTGGCTGATTCAAGTCCTGGACCTGGCAGCTTGCTTTCTCACTTTCCCTCTCTCTCTTTCTGGTCAAATTTAAAAAATAAAATAATGATAATAAATAAAATTAAATTAAATAATTATTTTTAAAAAAGAAATTTTTAACAGTTTCTTAAAAAGACACTGAATTCATTGTTATTACATATCTGTTATTTATGATTATTCATAAGCAATTACTTATTATCATTCAAAAATTTTAGAATAATTATTATAGTCATTAATAGAAAATACTAAACTTTTAGACTGTTATTTTTTTGTACTTTTTAAAATTTATTTATTTATTTAATTCCATTTGTTATTATTATTTAATTTGACCTACAGAGCAAGTGAGAAAGGCAAAGTGAGAGAGCAAGCCGCCAGGTCCGGGACTAGACCATGGTCAGCCATGTGGGAATCCAGCGCTTTTAACCACCATGCCACCTGCTGGCCCCATCTTGCACTGTTTTTAAGTAGCTCACTATACTGAGATTTTCGTGGATAAAAAACCTCCTAATCTATATACCTTATTATTGTATCAGATATTAAAACCTTAAAAGAATTTCTAAAGAATGGGTCAATTGTATCAGATTTAACATTTATAGATTATTTTACCCAGTGGCTCAATTTAGAGTAATACCACTCCAAGAAATAAACTCTAAACTTATACCTTATTCTAACTGACACTATTTTATCTGACGTATATAAAACTGATCACCCAACATATGCAAAAGGAATACAATGTTGATCTCTATCTAAAGTACTGACAGCAGGTCAGTGTCCTGTAAATACTCTTATTTTGTCAATAGCCCAAAAGGTTAAATTCCAGAAAATTCAGTCTGATGCAATAAAATAACTCATCACAACGAGAAGTATAATTTTTTCCATTTTTGAAGCAAAATATATAAATGAATACATGTACCAATGTATATGACTTGCAAAATGCCTATATACTCACACTGCTACAGCCTTCAGATAACCAAAGATAGATTACACATACCCTTTGGAAAACATAATTGGTCACATTGTTCTGTTTAGATATATTCATGTAAAGACAGAAATCAACATCTGTAGCATCAGTAGGTTTGAACTGCAAATGTCACCTATGTAGGTATGATTGTCTAATCAACAGCCAAACACAATGTGTGTCCTTCATGCTAACCCCCATAACAACTGAAAAACATGGACATTATATCATGAGCTGTAATCCCCCATCCACTACTAGAACGTGTCCCGTAATATATGGTGACTCCAAAAGAAACACAACCGCATGTGCCACCTCAACAGTTTCTCCAAACCTCCCAAGAGGAATATTTTTCTTTAAATGTTCTTCTTTCAAGTCTTTTGTCATATCTGTGTGAATAAATCCTAAAAAGAGAAACATTGATCTATTTAGTTGAAAAGGATAAACACTAAGACATCTGCTTGTTTTTTTTTTAATTAATTTGCCCCTGAAAATTTGAGATTATTAATAAACCTTGTTTAGGAAAAAATACAGAGTTTTCTTAGCAATCAAGTAACCAAGTATACAACCGTATTCGATTTAGCTCTGTGCACATTTATTTAACTCCAAAACATGTGACCCTAAGTACTTGGCTCAGCTCCTAGCAAAGTCAAAGTGGGGAGATAAAAGCATGAATAAAACAAACATCCATTCCTTGGGGGACCTATAATTTATGGAGGAGACAGTTACTTGCACACCCAATTATGATGTAAGACAGTATGATGAATATTCATATGGATGCATGTACAAGAATATCAGAGAACTGATTAATTTTTCACTGGTGGTGGTAAGAGTGAAATCAGTATAGAGGAAAGGAAAGTATTTTCCCACAAACATGGTCACATGAGCACATTTGACAGTTCTGACAAAAATTAATTCCACTTGCTATAGCTAAGAGGGCTGATGATTGCGAAGACCAGTATTTACTATATCCATCTAAGAAAAAGAGCTCATGTTTATATCCAATTCTGGTGCAAGTATACGCAGAAAATTCAAGATTTAATGTGTTACTGCTGTCTGTACTAAAGCTTGACAGTATAAATATATGTGAAGTAACTAGTTCTTTTTTTTCTTTTTGGAGAGGTTTTTGCCATAGGGCACGTGTGCTTGCCAGAAAGAGTCAGAAAGCAAGAAATCCCCCCACCAGGGGGGATGGCCACGCCGCAATTTCTTCTCCTCTATTCTCCTCTCGGGATCTTGGGCGCACACGTGCCCAGTGTGAGTTTAAGTCACCGCATCTGGGACTCGAACCATGGTCGACTACATGGGAGTCCATTGGCATAGCCATTATGCTAACTGCTTGTACCTGAAGTAACTAGTTCTAAATAATTACAGATACATGGCAGGAAGATCTCTAGACTTACTAAGAAAATCTTAAAAGATTGGTCAGAGACATATAAAAACATATTACTAATAAAATGATTAACTCATGGGACCAGCAGTTAGCATAATGGCTGTCGCTGAACCCCCACGTAGCTGACCGCAGGTCGAGTCCCGGACCCGGTGGCTTAAACTCATGCTAAGCGTGTGTGCATGCGTGCCCAAGATCCCAAGAGGAGAATGGAGGAGAAGGGATTGTAGCGTGGCCATCCCCCCAGAGGGGTGATTTCTTGCTTTCTGTCTCTCTGTCTCTGTTCTTCTGGCAAGTAAAAGTACCCTATAGCGAAAACCTCTCAAAAAAAAAAAAAAAAAAGATTAACTCATATAGTTATTATTCTGTCCCCATTCAATCCTTTAGGTTTTTTTTTTTAAAGAGCAAATATTAATCAAGAAAGTAACGTTAGAAAAAAAATTTTTGAGGTTAAAGTCATAAAAGTAGATGGACTAATAGTCAGACATGATGTTTGAAGTGAAAGTTTAAGATCCAATCTCAAAAACATAGTTTTCAAATTAGGTTATGCTAACACTAAATCATTTATCACTCAAATGACAAACCAACTTAAATACTGGGTTTTGGGGAAAGTCATGACACATTTTTTGCATAGAAAAATATGTCATAACTTTTCTGACAACCAAATATATTGTCATTAAAATATCATGACAGGAGCCTACAGGTGGCCTGGTGATTAAGGTGCTGGGCTCCCACATGGCCATGGTTTGAGTCCCAGACCTGGTGGCTTGCTTTCTCACTTTCTCTCTCTGTCTCTCTGTAGTGAACACATGTGTCCTATAACAAATTAAAATATAATAATAATAAACAAAATTTAATAAGTAATTCTAGAAGAATTTAAGTATCATGGTATGAACCACACAATGGAGAAAGAATTAACATTAGGACATGGTTTATTATGCAATAGTATAAAACTATTAACTTTATTTTTCCTTAGAGCTTCATTTATAAATATGTAAACATTTTCCTAAAAGACTTCTAAGAGAAGCCAGCAGTTGGCATGGTGATTAGGGTGCTGGACTCCTACATGGCTGACCATGGTTCAAGTCCTAGACCTGGTGGCTTGCTTTCTCGCTTTCCCTCTCTCTTTCTCTGTCTCTCGCTGGTGAATGCATGTGCACTACAGCAAATTTTAAAACAATAAGAAGTAAAAATTAGTAAGTAATTTTTGAAGGAAAAAAGGCTTGTAATAAATAACAATAAATTTTACTATCAGAGAGTCTATGACAGTGAGTTTTATTAGGAAAAAACTGGAAACACACTGAAGGTCTTTCAATAAAAAACTGGTTAAATAAGGTACGATACAGCCACATAAAATTATATGCAAACATTGAAAGTGCTATAGAAGGAGGCCAGGAGGTGGCACGGTGGTTAAGGTGTTAGACTCCCAGACAGCCAATTGTGATTCATATCCCAGATCTGGTAGCTTGCTTTCTCACTTTCCCTCTTCCCCCGACTTTGGTGAGAACTTGTTTTCTATAGCGATTTAAAAATAATAATAATAAATCATTTAAATTTTAAATTAGAGAGTACTATAGAATATTTCATATAATTTTTTAAATTGTATATTAAAGGGTCAGCAGGTGATGTGGTGGTTAAAACACTGAACTCCTGCATAGCCAACCACAGTTAGAGTCCTAGATCTGGCAGCTTTCTTTCTCAGTTTCTCTCTCTCTCGTTGGTCATATTAAAAACAATAGCAATATATAAAATATAATTTAAAAACTGTATATTTAAAAAGTTGCAAATTAGCTCAATTTTGCTATTATTAAAAACAAACAAAAAACTAATAATACATACTAATTATTAAAAAAAAATATATATATATATATATATACATGGGCTAGGCAAAATACGACCCTGTGAGACTGACCCACACAGGTAGGTTTCAGGTCACATCCAGAGATCTCCCTAAGTATACCGAACACATGTGTCCATGATCTGGAGCTAGCTAAGGCTGGGGGTGGACTGTGGTGTCAAGACCATTATGGGGGTACTTTTGCTTTGTCTCTGTCTCCCTCTTTCACACTCTCTCTTGTTCATGGAAAAAAATTACCTTTTTCGAAAAAGTTTTTGCTATAGAGTATATAAACTCACAGAAAGATAGAGCGAGAAAGAGGGAAAGTAAGAAATCATCCCCCAGGGTGGATGACCATGCTGCAACCCCTTCTCCTCCTGTCTCCTCAGGAGATTTTGTACATGCACATACATCAAGCCTCATGGTCAGAACTCAAACCACAGAGTTGGCCATTTGGGATCCAGTGCCTTAACCACTACACTACTTGCTGGCCCAAGAAATAAACTTTTCAACTATTTTATACATATATATATTATATATGTATAATATATAATATATCTAATAGTCTGGTGTGTGTGTATATACATGTGTGTATATACATATGTGTGCGTATATATACATGTGTATATATACATATGTGTATATACATATACGTGTGTGCGTATATACATATGTATGTGTGTATGTAAATATGTCTGTGTATATATGTATACACACATAAATGTGTATATACATAAATACATCTGTATATATTTATATATATACACACACATATATTTATTATATATTTATACACACACACACACCAGACTATTAGATAATGGAACTACAAACGAAAGATATTTATTTTCTTCTTTGTACTTTGCTCTTCTTTCCAAACTACCTACAACGGATATATCTCATTTTGTACTCAGATAAAAAGTTACTTCAGATAGTCTGTAATGAGGGCCTAGAATAACAAAACTAATTTCACTGTTGGATTACACTGTGAAATTCAATCTCCTCTGTCATAAAATCTCACTACATTTATTTTAAAAGTCAGTTGGGAAAGCAGGATTCCACATGGCCAACCATATGGTTTTATTCCCAGAGGTTTGAGTCCCCAGGGCTTGAAAATCACACCGGGTACACGTGTGTGCATGCCCAAAATCCTGAGAGGAGAACGCAGGGGAAGGGACTGTGGTATGATCATCTCCCGAGGGGTGATTTCTTACTTTCTCTCTCTTGGTCAATCTGTCCTCTGTCTGTCTCTCTCTCTCTCTCTCTCTCATGAGCATATGCGACCTACAGCCAACTAAAAATTTAAAAATTAAATAATAAAAGCAACATTTCCTTTCATCTTCAAGAACAACAAGCTGGCCAGAAGGAATGCAAAAATAAAAGCAGCAGCAGCTGACACAGATAATGATCATTTCCAGTGAAACAACATACAGTGGAGAGCCATAATAATCAACAGGCAACCCAATCATCTTAAGAACACTATTGGAGTTCCTGATAACCAAAATTTTTCTGCCTTTGAACAGACTTATTATCAAAGGTGCCATAGAGCATATTCTAGGAAGAAAATTCACTTCACATTTGTTATATAAGTTACGTAAGTTAAAATTATGAGTGTAACATTTAAAATTTCATCTTTTCAAGAAACCAGCAGATGGCATAATAGTTACATTGCTGGACACCCACATGGCTGACCATGGTTCAAGTCCCAGACTCAGTAGCTTGAAACTCATGCTGGGCCTGTGTGTATTTGTGTGTGTGTGCCCAAAATCCTGAGAGGAGAATGAAGGAGAAGGGATTGCAGCATGGCCATCCCTCCTGGAAGGGTGGTTTCTCACTTTCTGTCTCTCCACCAAGCACAGGAGCCCTACAGCAAAAATCTCTTTAAAAAAAAAAAAAAAGTTTATCTTTTCTTTTCATAGAGTTCATGACACAATTATCCTATACTCTATGCCTTTCTGAATTCTAACAAAATTGGCATAAGATACTTCCTACTAATACCTCAAACTCTCAGCAGAAAAATCAATGATGCATTTTAATAAAACTACTTTCTTTTGTAAGAAAAACCTTGTGACTATAAGCTAGAAAATTCCATGCTCAACTTCTTACTAGCTCCAGTAGGCTTTTCTCAAATGCATTTTGTGGTAAATGGATTAGGACACATTAAACTAAATTCCAATCCCTGCCTTGCTAATACTATTAAAGCTATGCCCTGGAGAAAAGTCATGTACTACCTAAAACTCCATGGCTCTTCATGTATTATAAATGAAGCAGATTGAAAATGATAGATCTTTGTGCTTCTTTTAGCTCTACAACACTAAGATTTGAAGATGAAAAGAATAACTCATTAAGTAGACTTCATGACTCTCTTAACTTTACTTGACATTTAGGAAAGCAAACTCCCCTATAAGGACGTTTACGTCCTATAGTGGTAGGTGTGTGAAGTTTAGAATAAGTACAAATTCAGAAAGCATCGATGCTAATCTGGGTTTTCCCACTCACCCTGTGCCGAAGGGAACTGACCTGCCCTGCTTCTGGGTAGATGCTAATCCTGATGTGTTTGTCCTTTGAGAGACAAAATAGATAAGGGCACATGAGCTATGAGAGGCCAGCTGAAGGTATTTTCATCTTGGGGGGCAGGGGGGGAAACAGATCTAGAGCAAGACATGTAGAAAGCAAGCCTCAGACAAGGGGACTTAGGCAGAGAGGAAAGTTGATGGACAACGCCAATGCGACAGGAGGATGCCTCTGCCACATAAGATACAGGATGGGTGGTGGTCCTCTGAAAGCAACTGAGCTGGGTCGATTAAAAGCTAATATCTTGAAGCTTTTAATAAGGTCTTTTGAAACACTACATTCTACATTCACTTCTACTA
Source organism: Tupaia belangeri chinensis (assembly GCF_000334495.1). Taxonomy (NCBI): domain Eukaryota; kingdom Metazoa; phylum Chordata; class Mammalia; order Scandentia; family Tupaiidae; genus Tupaia; species Tupaia belangeri. The sequence continues at coordinate 569,261 of NW_006198494.1, read as the reverse complement.
TCACCTTGTTCACTTTAAACCAGGGTTGTAAAGCATGTGGTGCCCTCTGAATCTGACATGAGGACAAGTCCAAAACTGGGATTGACGTTTAACCCCCTCCCATGAAGATTCTACCTCCACTCACTGTTCAAGCTTGGAAGATAAGGGTATTATTTCATTAGGGGAAGCTTGCCACAATTTCTCCCCAGACCAGCGAATGAATGAATGTGTGTATGTGTGTGTGTATACTTTATTATTGTTTAAGAGAGATTTTTGCTATAGGGTGCATGCTCTTGCCAGAGAGACAGAAGAGAGACAGAGACAGAAAATGAGAAATAACTTCCCAAGGAGGATGGCCAGTCCACAAACCCTACTCCAGTCTCCTCTCAGGATTTTAGGCAAGCACGCACATGCATCCAGTGTGAGTTTTAAGCTGCCAGGTCTGGCCTCAAACTGCAGTCAACTACAAAGGAGTCCAGCAACACAACCACTGTGCCATCTGTTGGTCCCAGTGAATGAATATTTTGACTGAAAAACCCCATGGGACAGCTGTTAGCCATTACTGAATTCTCCAATAAAAGTATGAAGCACATGCACACACCTGGCGTTTTTTCAAGGCAACTGAGTGGAAGACTCAAACCACAGCCCACATCTGCTTCCAAAGCCTGGGCACAAGAAGCCCAGCTGAAAGGAAAGGATGAACTCATCAATATCAAGTTTTTCCTCTTCAACTATGATGCTCGATGTGGAAAATAAGAACACATCCAAAAAGCCTTTCATCATTAAATGCAAGGTCTTTTTTTAATTAATATTTTGTTTTTAAGAGTCATTTTAGACATGGATTCTGAATTTAAGCTGTGAAATATTGTTTTCAGAGACTTAAAATGAAGATTTTCTGCTGAAACTTCTTCCTCAATTATTTCTAGAAAGGCACAAACCCAAGGCCCATCTACATATGGATCCTGAACTTCAGCTTTGAAATATTGCTTGCGTGCTGCGTGGTTTTCAATTTTTGCCCTTTAAAATTAAAATCTATAGTTTTTATCCTTTTTTTTCTATTTTCTTCTTTCCTTTTCTCTAATTCTTTTCTTTTTCTTTATCTTTACTATTGGCTTCTCAGCTCCTACACAGTAAATATTTAGACAGGTCCAAGTGAACAGGATCTAAAATCCTGGATAAAATTAGGGTCAGAATATTCCTCTATTCCCACTGATTCTGATGCACAAAGAGTGAGAACAGATCGGAAAGGAGATTGCAGATCACCTCCTCCTGCATGCCCCTGAACACTCAGATTGAACTTCAAGAATGAGAAGAAATGCACTATCCATCAGATGACTGGAAGTCCCGCAGGCTCACAAGAAATATGGAAAAACAAGAAAATATCTCTCTTCCAAGGAAAAATAATTCTTCTTCTTCATCCTCACATAGTATGATGAAAATCATGGAAATGTCAGATAAAGAATTTAGAATTTTCATGGTGACAACACTCACAGAGATCAAAGAGAAAAAAGACAATGAACTGCCAAAGAAGCAGGGGAAAGGAGCTGACGAGCTTCAGGAGGTGGGGAAATTTTTGCAAGGTCTAAAAGAGGAAATTCACACTATAAAAAATAATCAAATGGACATGATAGAGATGAAGACTATAATACAGGAAGTCAAAACTTCTTCTGAAAGTATTAAAAGCAGACTAGATCATACCAAAAATTGGATCTCAGATGTAGAAGACAGAATCACTGGCCTAGACTGAGAAAATTGCCAAAAAAATGAGAATATTATACGAGAAATAGTAGATACCATCAAACGTCCAAACATCTGGATAATTGCTATCCCAAAAGGGGAAGAGACCCTTAAGGGCATTGACAATATATTCCATAATATCCTGGAAGAAAACTTTCTAAACCTAGAGAGGCATTCAAAGATCCAGTCCCAAGAAATACAAAGGATCCCCAATAGAATCAAACCAAGAAGATCTTCTCCACATTATAGCCAGATTGAGCAAAACCACAGACAAAGACGAGATACTAAGATTGGCAAGAGAGAAACATCAAGATACCTACAAAGGATATCCCATCAGGCTGACAGCGGATCTCTCATCGGAAACAATGCAAGTGAGGAAAGAATGGGACAATATATTCAAAGTGTTAAGGGAAAAGCAACTGCAACCAAGGATACACAAGATTATCTTTCATATGGGAAGAAAAGACAAGACCATTCTCAGATTATCAAAACCTGAAAGAATTTACCAACACCAGACCAGATTTCCAAGAAGTTCTGCAGAGAGTGCTATACCAAGACAATTAAATACAGTCACACAGAAATAAGAGTTCAAAAACTAAGAAAATGACCAACTTAATCATGGGGACAAGACTGGAGTTGAATATTATATCCCAGAATTTAACTGGGAAAATTGAATCACAACAGAAGACAGATTAAGCACATGAGACCGAACTGGTGAAATAGAATTTTATGACTTTTGACTAAAACATTGCTGATTTTCTTCTAGGCTTTGTTTTCTGGTTTTAAGGATTTTGTCTTACCTTGAGCTGCCAATAAGTCCATGTACCTACTATTTGAACAGAATCCCAACCTGTATCCTGGCTTTCAGTTTTAAGCATATTTCCTTAGCATTTCTTTTATTTATTAAAGCTAAATCTGCTTTTCTTGAAATTAAAAAATATAGTAAAAAATAAAAAAGAGTAATTTTAGGTTTATAGAAAAATTGAGCAGAATGAACCAAGTTTCCATATACCCCTTTATCACCATCCCCATTTCCCCTTATTACTAACATGCCTTACCAAGGCACACCCCTCACAACTGATGAATGGTACTAAATGCACTGTTAAATAAGACTTCCTATTAGGGTTTGCCAGACTGCACAGTTCTACAGGTTTCAATAAATGCCCAAGACCCTCATCTGCAGCTTTTAAAAACTCTTATATACCTGTCTCCAGTTTATCAGAAACAAAATAAAAATTGTGAAACTGGTCTCTAATGACAAATTAAGCTTGTACCAAGTTCCAATGTCATTTTATGCTACAGGTCATGAATCATGTGGTCCTCATTTATAAATAAACTGACAAGCCAGAGCACTACATATAAGCAGTATGCTGCGTTCTATACTATATATTGTAGTATAGACCAGAGGAGAGAGACTAGCAGTCCTTAAACATCCCACACCCACCTTTGGGCTTCTGTTGCTTCCCAGCTTGTGCTCTCCTCTTGGCCTCTGAAGGACTCTCTTCCATATCATTTTATCAGTTTGTTTGTAAAGATCTGGAAATGTTCTTCTTCTCCTCCTAAGTCTGTATTTATAATATCTTTCAAGCTGGGCTACAAAGATTATAAACTACCAGTAGGTGCCACTGTCCAACAAATGATGCTACTATGTCTTAAGTCAATGAACAGTCACCAAAATAACAAGCAAATTATAACAAAGGTATTTCTATTTTAGTCCCATACATATGATGAAATATCTAGTACACTCTTTTTGAAAATATGAACTCTAAGAAAAGGGATACTCTTGCTCATAAAAATAAGTGCATAGTTCTTGTCCTATAAGATTTTATAATTGATATAAACTCTACAAGAAATATATTTCCTTTATCCTTTTTTGACTAGCTATCTAGTACAACAGCAACATTCATTTCTATATTTCTAGGTTGCTATTTTAGTTTTCAGCATGTTTATATACAGTAGACTTTATATTTAAATGAGGCCAGGAGTTTAGCCTGTCACCAGTATTAACAATTTTGAGATGTGATGTCTTAAATTGGATATGTCTACCAGTTATTTGATATGTCTACCAGCTCTGATTTCTATTTTCTAGTGTAAGTTTCTAGGGCCTAGAAAGAACTAAAATAATTTCAGACACTTTACTAAGAGAAGAAACAAGGTTCTTGCCAAAGACTATACTAAAATTTTACCCGGCACAAATTTGTATTATGTTTACAAAAGAAAGCAGTGTGTGGTGCCAATTAGCACATTAGACTATGGATATTTTCCAATCAGTAAAATGTATCTATGGTAAGAAGTTCATTTTTCCTTTTATCTTTTTTATTCATCATAGAGCACACAAATATATAAAAGAGAGTAGGACAGAAAGACAGAAAAAGAGAAACACCCTTCACACAGCTCAGTCATGCCACAATCCCTTTCTTCCAGTCCTCTGTCCTACCAAGATTGTGCATGCGCACACACTCCTGTGTGTTTTCAAGGCAACCAGGTGAGAGACTCGAACTGCAGTCAGCACACTGCTTCCAGTTCCACAGTTTAGTATGCAATCAACTGCACCACAGAGACTGGGACAAGAAGCTTCTTTAAAGTAATACCAGAGCTTAGCAACCACTGATCAAGAGTCAACAGTATTAAACAATGAATGACACCCCATTTATTTTTTTATTCATTCCTTGTTTTTCCTGTTATGATTTTTTTAATCAGAAGTTTTGCCAATTAGAACCCCCATTTTAAAGTGACCAGGAAAACTGATATATATATTTTTTTTTTAACTATTTTTAAATTTTGATGTCCATTAGCTCTGTAGAAAAATCGGGTTAAAAAAAAGCCTGGAATTACTATCTAAAATAAAGTTAATAAGTAATCTGCAGAGTTGATTTAATTTTACTATTTTGATTTGTACTTTGCCTCTAAACTATAATATATATTCAGACTATGAAATCTGCTAGATATATTGAACCAGTAAAACATAATAAAAGTCATCCTATTAAGTAGCCAAATTTTTAGCAAGAGATTTTCAGTCTGTAGTATGAATGGCACTGGAGAGTAAGCTCCTGAAGAGAAGCTACACCATACATCTATAATGCTCCTAAAATTTTCCTTTTGGATATGAACTGGATTCCCACTTACTCAGCCCATTACCTCGTCAATTAATTCATTCTAAATAAAACTATGCGTTACTTCAGTGTTTCCATGGCATCATATATGTACTTCATATTCATATTCATATTCACCACATGGCATGATAATTTGCTTATATATCTGTGCTTCCCACTATACTTAGCTCCTTGTGGCAGATATCTATGACTCGTTTTTGTAAGTGGGGACGTAGCAAGCCCCTACACACAGGAGACCACCCCCCAGAAGTGTGCTGCATGAGTTATCATGAGTTAGAACTACTCGCATTGCCCCTCCACCATTCAGCTTTTAAATCATGACCAAAAATTCACTCTTCATTACCTACACTATTCCAATCATGAAGAGAAAGGGAAGCAAACACATGTATTTCCAAACCACCAGTAAGTTATTATTCCACAGATGGTTTGCCTAGGCTAACACTAAGATCAACTGGCTTTCACACAGCACGCACGAGAAGAAAGCAGTGCCAAGACAACGACAAGGCAGCTTTGGGTTTCCTTTCCTTTTCTCTTCTCTTCTCTTCTCCTTCCTCCCTCCCTCCCTCCCTCCCACCCTTCCTTTCTTCCTCTTTCTGTCTCTCTCTCTCTCTCTCTCTCTCTCTCTTTCTTCTGACAGGTAGATACATCTAAACCACAGTAATTTATCAAATTTTCATGGATGTGGCCAGTCTCTGTGCCTAAACAATCTGTTATGAAGGCACATTACATAACAGGACAAAAACAGGACATTATGATAAATCCCTGATACCTGCTGGCCCAACATCACTGTCCAGAGAAACACCAACTCCAGGCTGCAAGCTGGAGCCATGAATGACTGGCAAAGGAAGTGAAGGTCTATGTCAGCCCACTCTTTCTTCAAATAATCAGTATAATCAGTGAACCAAAATAAACTGTCTTAATATAAGTTATTTTATTTTGTTTTATTTTAGGACAGGGTTTTGCTCTCTTGCAATCCTACTGTCTCAGCCTCCAGAAGAGCTGGGACAATGGGAGCACACCACCACATCTAGTTTTCAGAGTAGACTGGGATTCAAACCCAGGCTTCTCACTATCAATTAATAGGCCAATTGAGGGCTTTCTTCTTTACAAAACAAAAATTATAATCAATAATTATCTTAACAAAAGTTTCACTGACCTGAAACCACATGCACTCTGATTTCTTGCTACCTCTTTAGCGAGAGCACAACTAAACCTACAGAGCAATGGCGTCTTACCAGTGCATGCCACCACAGGTAGGTTTTTAGGTAACTAATTCTTAAAAACCTGCAGTGAGCTAAAACAGAGATGGCTAATTGGCATAAAATGAGTGAAAACACTCATTTTATTCAAAAATTGAGAAAATACCTATTCAAAATTTCTACCACACCAGTTAATCAGTGATAATGCAGATTTGAATTTTAGCATCTTTTCACCTTCTTCAAATCCAGGCAGTTTTATCAACCAGTAACTTGGTAAAGGACAAATAATATAATGGTAAAAGTTAAGAATTTAGGGGATCAGCAGATGGCATAATGGTTACATTGCTGGACTCCCATGTACTCGACTGTGGTTTAGGTCCCAGGCCCAGCAGCTTAAAACTCACACCAGGCGCATGTGTGTGCATGCCCAAAATCCCAAGAGGAGAATGGAGAAGGGACTATGGCGTAGCCATCCCCCGTGGGGAGTGATTTCTCGCTTTCTCTGTCTCTCCAGTGAATGCACACGCCCTACAGCAAAAAACTCTCTTAAAAAAAAAAAAAAGTTAGGAATTTGGAAGGTTCCAGATAGTTTAGACGGCTCACAGAAGCAAAAGGGCAAAAAAGACCTAATGCTTGTAATGATACAAAGAAAATCTAAGGGAGTTTTTTTTTTTAGAGGTTTCTGTTATAAGGAATGTGCACTCACGGGAAAGACAGAGAGACAGAGAGACAGAAAGTGAGAAATCACCTCCCAGGGGGGATGGCCACGCATAATCCCTTCTCCTCTATTCTCCTCTTGGGATCTTGGGCACACACACACTCATGCCTGGTGTAAGTTTAAGCCACGGGGTCCGGGACTCGAACTGCGGTTGACTACGTGAGAGTCCAACGACATAGGTATTACGCTAACTGCTGGTCCCAGGAGCATTATTTTTAAGATTTACCTTAGGTAGAAATCAAACGATAAAGCCTTTAGTAATAATTCTGCCATAAACTATCAAATAGCTATATAGTCTTGGGCAAGAAACTCTAAATCTTAAGTCTGTTTTCCAAATTGTGAAAAATGACGAAAAATCAACTCGAGTTCCTCTACCTTAAAGTATTCCATAATTAATGTAAAACTTAAAGAACTTATGTAAAATATGAGGTACAAGGAATGTTTTTCTACTCACCAGTTCATTACTTCTTTTCACAATGATTGTACAACAATTCTATTTAGGGAACAAGTAGATAGCATAATGGTTATGTAGCTGGACTCCCACGTAGTCAATTGCAGTTCGAGCTCTGGACCAGTGGCTTAAAACTCACACCTGGCACATGTGAGTGTGTGCCCAAGATCCCGAGAGGAGAATGGAGAAGGGACTGAGGCGTGGCCATCCACCCTCAGGGGTGACTTCTCGTTTTCTGTCTCTGTCTCCCCAGAAAGAGATGTACCCTATAACAAAAATCTCTCTCAAAAAAAAAAAACAAAACAAAAACTGCTCTATCCAGATGATGATTAATGACTATTGATTAATAGGCCAATTATTGGCTTTCTTCTCTATAAAACAAAATTATAATCTGCAATTATCTTAATAATAAAAAGTTTCACTGACCTGGTGCAACCACATTCACTCTGATTTTCTTTCTTGCTACCTCTTTAGCAAGAGAACGAGAAAATCCAACTAATCCTCCTTTACTAGCGCTATACACAGACTGGCCAGAATTACCTCTTACACCAATAATACTTCCTAGGAAAGAAAAAAGAAAAAGAAGATCAAATTCAAACAAATTAATAAAGTTATTTGGAAATTCAGATAATTCATAATAAAAAGATAAAAACTCATTTTACTTTGTCCGTTGCTAAAATTAGAAATTCTAACCATTGCAGTTTGAGTCATAAAATGTTAAGACTCCAAGTCTGCTTGGATTCATACAGAAAATGAGATCTAAAATAGCAGATGCAAAACCACAAATGCCAGGCAGGAGACTTGCATATTGATCCAGCAAGTGAAAAGGACCCACTCTAAGATTTGCGTGGATAAGATATGATGAAAATTCTGTTGTTTATATTATAAAGGTCTCTAACAGAAAAAGGTAAAAACCAGAAAAGGGCTGATTAATTTTATGATTCCACACCATTGACATAAGAATGTCACTTCCATATAAAATAGTTCATTTGAAGATCACTCACTCTAAATTTGAGTTACTGTTGATCTAAATTAATTAGCAAAGCTTCGATTTTAAACATTTTGTAATTTTGTTACTTTCAGCTATATATTGTGACTTGCATTGCCTACTAGATTCTTCAGTGACTTCATTTAATAAATATGTAAGAATACTTTATAATTCAAATATCAACTATATGCAAATAAATTCTTACAAAGCAGAAATAGAAAAGTAATTTTCTGCACCACTGACTTGTATACATACTATAAAAATTAATCAACAACCACACAAAAAAATTTTATGTAATTTTATTTTAGAAAAAGAAAACATTCCAAATACGTTTTCTATTATAATCAAGTCCAATATTAAAATATTTGCCCACATCATAATATCATATGCCAGTTACTGAAAAAGGAGAACTGTGAAGCACAGAGTGGAGAGACATCAGACTGGAAATACAGATGGATGGAGAAAGGGGCATAGGAGAGAAGGAGAATAGAAGGGAGAGGAGAGGGCACAGGAGGTGAGGACCGCCAAGCCACAGAGTCAGCCCTAAAGTAGTCTTTTCTGTTAGAAGATTCTCTTAAGTTATTTTCAGTTATGTACTTATCTATTTTTACTTACTTTAAGAATTTCCTAAAAGTTGTGAATAAATACACATTTTTAAAATATACCTAAATGGGAAATATTTTAGAGATAAATATATACCATGTTATCAGATGATCAAGACTTGTGTGCCAGTTTATAAGAACTCAAAGTCATTATCTGGCTCTGTGAGAAGCTAACAGTCAACTCATTTACTAATCCCCTTTATAAGAAAAGTGATCCCTAACACTTTCTTGGTTTTTTTCTTTTTCTTTTTTTTTTTTTTGGAGAGGTTTTTGCTATAGGGCGCCTGTGCTTGCCAGAAAAACAGAGAGAGTCAGAGACAGAAAGCGAGAAATCACCCCGGGGGGGATGGCCACGCCACAATGCCTTCTCCTCCATTCTCCTCTTGGGATCTTGGGCACGCACATACATGGACCTGGCCTAAGTTTAAGCCACCAGGTCTGGGACTCAAATCGCAGTCGACTACATGGGAGTACAGCGACATAGCCATTATGCTAATTGCTAGTCCCAATCCTTAACACTTTTAAAGAAATGTTGGCCAGCAGGTGGCATGGTGGGTAGGGCATAGAATTCCACATGGCTGACCAAGTCTTGGACCTGGAGACTTGCTTTCTTACTTTCTCTCTCCAGTGAGTGCATGCGCTTGACAGCAAATTAAATAATAATAATAATAATAAATAAAATTAAATAATTCCTTTTTAAAAAGAAATGTCAAAAATATGCTAATGTCCCCTTAGTTTATTAGCCTGGTTATTCTTTCCTCATTTTCAAAAGGGATAAAACTTAAATTGTGGCCTGGAAAGTCATTTCCTATATTGAAAAGAATAAGGTCACTGACTTTAACGGAGCAGCATCCACCTTTTGTGGCCTTTTAAACTCTTTCCACTTAAAAATAAAAAGTAGATAGTGTGCTACTAGACTCAAATTACCCAACTGAAATAAATTTCTAAGATGTTTTGCATTTTTAATTTTATATGCCCAGTGAGTCAGAGGAACTGAAGACTAGGAGTTACTTATACTCATTACCAAAAGCAAAAAAGTTTTAACTTCCTTTAAACCTCTGCACTAGATTTATCAGTGGCCCATGCAACTGCTGTAAACATTATTTTTTAGCCTCCCTGATCTATTATTTTTAAATTCCTTGCCAAATATTAGGTTTCGTATAAAAAAAAATGGAACGTCAAGATGGTGTAATGCTTACATTTTCTAGACTCCCACGTAGTCAAAAGGAATTCGAGTACCAGACCTGATAGCTTAAAACTCATGCCGGGCACATATGCCTGCATGCCCCAAGTCCTGAGAGGATAACAGAGAAGGGACTGAAAAGCAGTCATCCCCTGTGGAGGGTAATTTCTCACTTTCTGTCTCTCTTTCTCTCCAGTGAGTGCACGTACCCTATACCAAAAATCTCTCTCAAAAAAAAAAAAAAAATTAGAATGTCAAATTCTCTTGAAATGTCAAAATTGCAGGCAAAATGGATCTCATTTCATGCATTACAACAATCTACTGGATGTGAACAGCGGTGGCCTCTATGAGTCTACATGGCCTGTGAACACTGAAGCCAAATGTCTTGACATTTACCATGTGGCTTGTGCTGTCATTTCTTTAGTACTTGGTAGCATTACTCATTTAAAACCTACCTGACCTCTGCAGGGATATGGATTTGTGATTTTTGTGTTAATCAATAATTGGTTAATTAAATCCTTTTTTCCATAATTAATAAAAAGATAAAATTTTATCCAAGTTTGCAGATGAATAAACTCCAAATTAGTGGATTAAATTTTTTAAGGGGCAATTATCAATGCATGGAAGTGAAGACTCACCTACATTAACGATGGCCCCTCCCTGTTGTTGAATCATAGTCCTCATGGCAGCTTTACAGGTCAGCATGGAGCCCAAGAGGTTGGTATGAAGCTGAGAGAGCATATCTTCAGTTTTTGTTCTCACTAAAAGACTATCCCTTCAAAGAGAAAGAGTGTTTTTTAATTAGATCAAATAAACCATAAGTAAATAGATTTTTTTACTGAAGGTAGAGAGGGGTGTGCTTTCTATATCTAAGCTAGAATGCCTAGAGCCATTTTGAACTTGCCTTAAAATACCACTGTTTTTAAAAAAATAAGAATAATTTTTTTTTTTTTATTTTAAAAAAGCATTAAAATACTACTGATTGGGACCATCAGCTAGCATGGTGGTTAAGGCGCTGGACTCCCATATGGCCAGCCACAGTTCCAGTCCCAGACCTGGAAACTTGAAAATCATGTGAGCACATGTGTGTGTGTGCCCAGAACCCCAAGAAGAGAATGGAGGAGAAGGGATTGCAACATGGTCATCCCGCTAGAGGGTGACTTCTCACTTTCTCAGTCTCTCTCTAGCAAGTACACACACCCTGTGGCAAAACCTTAAAATAATAACTACTTATGAATCAGAAAAGATCTATTTGGGAGACCAGCAGTTAGTGTAATGGCTATGTTGCTGGACTCCCATGTAGTCGACCGCGGTTTAAGTCCTGGACCCGGTGGCTTAAACTCATGCCAGGCGCGTGTGCGTGCATGCCCAAGATCCCGAGAAGAGAATGGAGGAGAAGGGATTGTGGCGTGGCCATCCCCCCTGGGGGGTGATTTCTCGCTGTCTCTCTGTCTCTCTCTGTCTTTCTGGCGAGTGCATGCACCCTATAGCAAAAACCTCTCCAAAAAAAAAAAAAAAAAGATCTATTTGGAAGACAGGTTCCTAACTCCTCTCAACTAGAGTACTAATTGCTAAAAGCATTACCATGCAGACCAGCAGATGGTATAATGGTTACATCCTTGGACCCCCATGCAGTTGACTGTGGTTCAAGTCCTGGACCCAGCAGCTTAAAACTCACACCAGGTGCATGTGTGTGTGTGTATGCCCAAGATCCTGGGAAAAGAATGGGGGAGAAGGGATTGTGGCATGGCCATTTCCCCTTGGGGGTGATTTCTTGCTTTCTGTCTCTCTGTCTCTGTCTGTCTGGTGAGTGCACATGTCTTATAGCAAAAAAAAAAAAGAAAAAAAAACTCACAAAAAATAAAAATGAATAAAGCATTACCATGTATGCAAACAGTTTGAATGACCCAAGAAATACCCATTCTATGCCTTGCTTAGTAAAAGAATTAATAAGTTATACTAAATATTGTTTTCTAAATTTATCATTTAAAAAATTAGTCATCTTATAAATTCATCAATATTTAGTTTATGAACTGGCAAAACTTAAATATAGTGACAGAATTCAGAATAACAGTTCACTATAAGGAATTTTTGTTGTTTTCTCAAATGGTACATGTGCTCACCAGAGAAAGAGACAGGGAGAGGAAGAAGGCATCTCCCAATGGAATATGACCATGCCATAATCCCTTTTCCTCCATTTCTCCCTCCTGTCAGGATTTGAAGCATGCAAAGCCCAGTGAGCTTTTCAAGTCACCAGGGCCAGGATTAAAACCAAGGTCAGTCTCATGGGATCTGGTTTCCTTAAGTACTAGACCATGGGGCTAGCCCCAAGGAAGTATTAACTGAGAAGAAACTAAGAAAGCCTTCTGGAGTGTTGGAAATATTCCATAGGTCAAAATGGTTGAAAAATCACATCACCATTGGCACAGCAACAGCACAGTGTTCTGCAACGTTGGAAGCTATATGAAATATCGGGGTCTAATTCCCCGGTCAGCCTGTACATGCCAGGCATACACAAATGTCCATCATCTTGGCTGAATGGAAAGGCTGGGGAAGATCATGGCATGAGAACCTGTTGAGGGTGATCCTTTCTCAGGAAGGAAGTAAATATACTTTGAAAACAAATAAATAAATGTGTATAGATACACACAATATAAACACACACACACACACACACACATATATACACATTTATATGTGTGTGTATATATACACATTGATATAGTTGTGTGTGTGTGTATATATACATGCACAAGTGTGTGTGTGATTACATTATTAAAAGTTATCAAATTGGACACTTAGTATATATCTCAGCACAAAAGAAAGATTGTCAGGCAAACTCATAAAATATATAGTTTTTATTCCAATTTGAAGTAAAACAATATGTTACTCATACTAATCAGACATTGGGAAGGGAAATACAAAATCAATAAGGACTTTAGAACCGGACTTAAATCTGTGACTAACCTGTTAACACCAGCTGCGTTTACCAAGAAATTTACTTGACCTAAATGTTTTTCCATCTCTTCAAATGTATTTTGAACATCGTGTTCTTTAGCAACATCACAGCTAAACGCCAAATGATCTCCTACACAACAAGAGTTAAACTAGAATTACTGATAAAGTATAACTTGAATTTTAAACTTATACAACACATTTTAAGATCTACTATATGGTTTGCCTATACTAATCTAGAACCTAGAGATAAAAAATGAATATATCATGGGCCCGGCTCTCATGTCATTGTCTAATGAAACTGGGTACATAACAAAGAATAAGAAATAAAGTAATATTAAAGAAACTTCACTTTAAAACTATGTTTTTAATCAATAAAAAGTACGGGAAGAAACTGTACAAGTTTATAATGCTTTTTTAAAATTTATCTAATATTTTATAGTTTTTTTTTTAAATATTTTATAGAGTTTTTAAAAGAATTACTTTATTTATTTATTTATTTATTTATTTATTTATCTATTTAAATTTGACCAAAGAGAGACAGAGAGAGAGAGAGAGAGAAAGTGAGAAAGCAAACCACCAGGTCCAGGACTCAAATCACGGTCAGCCATATTGGAATCCGCACTCTCGACCATCACACCACCTACCAGCCCCAATATTTTATAGCTTTAACACTGAACCCATGCTACCCAATTCAACACATTAATTTTTTGAAGTTTATGTCTATTAGGTTTTTTTGAGTTGGTTTCTTTGGCCAATGAGCATGAACTCTAGGGTTTCCTCATTTTTCCTTTTGTATTTTTGTTCTTTCTTTTTTTTTTTGGAGAGGTTTTTGCCATAGGGCACAGGCACTCGCCAGACAGACAGACAGAGACAGAGAGACAGAAAGTGAGAAATCACCCCCCAGGGGGGATGGCCATGCTGCAATCCCTTCTCCTCCATTCTCTTCTCGGGGTCTTGGGCATGCACACACACGCACCCAGCATGAGTTTTAAGCCACCGGGTCCGGGACGCAAACCGCAGTCAACTACATGGGAGTCCAGCGCCATAGCCATTATGCTAACTGCTGGTCCCTCCTTTTGTTTTTTTGCCCTAAGGTGTTCACCAGAGAGAAACAGTGAGAGGAAAAGAGAGAAATCACACCTAGCAGGGATGGCCAACCATAATCCCTTCTCCTCCATTCTCCTCCTGAGATTTTGGGCACTATTCATTATGGGGACATATAGCTGACCATCAGGAGAGATGAGACAACCTAGGATGCTGTAGAAGTACTAAAACTATAAATTTCCCCCAAAAAGGTCCTATTAGGTTGGTGCAAAAATAATTGTGGTTTTGTATTGTTGAAATTTGCCATTCGCTATTGGATACATTCTTAAATCAATGTGGTTATGTTACACATCATTTTAATGTGCATTTACTTTTCACTAATGATGCATAACCTACTGTTTATATGTAATTTAGATTATGGAAATGCTAGAAAAATCAAATTTGAGCAATTTTCTTATTTGAATTCAAAACAGGTCATAAGGGGGCAGAGACAACTAGCAACATCAACAAGCATTTGGCCTAGAAACTGCTAACGAATGAACGTACAGCACAGTGGTGGTTCAATGAGTTTTGCAAAGGAGACGAAAGCCTTGAAGATGAGGAGTGGTGTACAGCTATTGGGAGTTGGTAACAAACAATAGAGAGCAATCATCAAACTGATCCTCTCACAACTACCTGAGAGGCTGGCGAAGAACTCTACACTGACCACTCTAAGCTTCGTTGGAATTTGAAGCAAATAGGAAAGGTGGAAAAGCTCGATAAGTGGGTGTCTCATTAGCTAATCGAAAATCAAAACGTCAGTTTTAAAGTGCATCTTCTCTTATTCTATACAACTCTTTCTCGATCAGATTGTGACACGTGACAAAAAGTGCGTTTTATGACAACTGGAGACAACCAGCTCAATGACTGGACTGAGAAGCTCCAAAGCATTTCCCTAAGCCAAATTTACACCAAAAAAAAAAAGGTCATGGTCACTGTTTGGTGTAGTCTGATCCACTACACCTTTCTGAATTGCAGCAAAACCACTAGATCTGAGAAGTATGCTCAGCAAATGGGGATGAGATGCACGGAAAACTGCAATTCCTACTGCTGGCATTGGTCAACAGGAAGGGCCCAATTCTTCTCCACAATAATGCTTGACTGCACAGAGCACAACCAATGCTTCAAACGCCGAACAAGGGGCCAGTAAGCGGCATGGTGGCTAAAGCTCTGGACTCTCTCATGGCCGAATGCAGTTTGGAGTCCCAAACCTGAAGGCTTGAAAATCATACCAGGCATGTGTGCATGCATGCCCAAAATCCCGGGGCGGGGGTGGGGGGGATGAAGAAGGGGTCTCACTGTCTCTGTCGTCTCTGTCTCTCTCTCTCTGGCAAGTGCTCACTCTATGGAAAAAAAAATTTTTTAATATTTTTTTTTGAAAAAGCTAAACGAATAGACTAGGAAGTTTTGCCTCAACCCCTATATACATCTGACCTTTCACCAACTGAATATCATTTCTTCACACATCTTGACAACTTTTTGCAGGGAGAATGCTTCCACAACCAGCAAGATGCAGAAGATACTTCCTAAGAGCTCTTTAAATCCCAAAGCATGGATTCTTTACACTACAGAAATAAACTTATTTCTTGTTGGCAAAAATGGGTTGATTTTAACAGTTCCTATATTGATTAGTAAAGATGTGTTTGAGCCATTTTACTTAAAATGCACAGTCTAAAATTAAAATTGCTTTTGCACCAACTTAATACTAAAAGCAACCGTGGAGTCAGACTGTGGAGCAGCAGGAAGATCCAAAGGTTGATCCACATGGGAAAGTTTCCAGTTCACGTCCAACATACTCCCTGAGTATACCTGTGTGCTTACAATTGCAAGAGTAGGGTGAAGCTAGGGATGGATCAAGGTATCATGACCCTGACAGGGGCTACTCTCTCTCTTTCTCTGTCTCTTGCTCATGGAAGAAATAATTTTTTTTTTTTAGAAAGAAAGCAACTGTTAACTCTCAAAAATGTACACTTTTTACAAAGCATTTGGTGACAAGGGCCAGCAGGTGGTGTAGTGGTTAAAACAATGGACTTCTTGGGGCCAACAGATGGGGTGGTGGTTAAGGGAACGGAACTCACGCGTGGCTGACAGCAGTTCTACTCCCCAAACCAGAGGTTCACTTTCCCCCTCTCTCTAGCTCTGTCCTTCTCTGGTCAAATTAAACATAAATAAAGTTAAATAATTTTTTGAAAAATAAAACAAAACACTGGACTCCCATGTAGCCAACAGCATTCAAGTTCCAGGCCTGGTGGATTGCTTTCTAATTCTCTCTCTCTCTCTGCTAAGCACACGTCCTACAGCAAATTTTAAAACAATAATAATAATAATGATAAATAAAATTAAGTAAGTCTTTTAAAAAATGCATTTGGCAGGGCCAGCTAGTGGCTTAGTGGTTAAGGTGCTGGACTCCCACATGGCTGGCTGCAGTTTCAGTCCCAGACCTGGTGGCCTGGAAATCACACTGAGCCTGTGTGCACATATGCCCAAAGTCTCAGAAGAATGGAGAAGGGACTGAGGCATGGTCATCCTTCGCCTTGGCCCCAGGAGTGACTTCTCACTTTCCCTCTTACTGTCTCTGTCTCTCACCATTGAGCACACTCCTCCTATGGCAAAAACCTTAAAAAAAGAAAATCTAGAATAAATATTTTGTGCCTGACTTTGCCAAATGGTACGCATTAACATTACTCCCTCAAGTCTTTCAAACAGTAAGTTACATTGGAAATCACATTTTCTAGATGAAAACCAATTACTCATAAAAAAAAAAAAACATTTCAAGGAAATGAAGGCCTAAAAGCATTTTGTGTCTCATTCTTGACTTGTACCTGAAGACTTGCTGGGTCTGTTACCCTTCAAAGCATAAACAGCTTTAATCTAGTCCAGCAAACATGGATGGCTTAGATGATCAGGTAAGGGGCACCAATTTTTCCCTCCGTTGTTAGAATAGCAATAAATAGGAGCTGCAAGCCTTCACTGAAATTCTGAGCTATAACTTACGCATTTTTTTTCCTTTAGAGATCCCAATATTCTCCCAACCCATGTGAACAATTAGGCTGAATTGGTGACACCAAGCCAATCGATGATATTTTACAGTAAACAACAGGAAGCTCCTCTCCCCCACCTGTCACCTCCAAAAGAAAGACTGCCTAATAGTAAATAAAGTGTGCATATATTCTAGTAACTAAATAATGTCTTAGTATCTTTCAAAAGTTCTATTTCTCCCTACTACCAAGATACTTAAAGGCACAAAATAATGACTAATATATTACAAATAAGGAGGGGGGAAAAAAAGCAAAAAAACTTAAATGCAATAAAAAGAAATTTAGCAGAACAAATCTCAATTGTCCATCTGCAAAATTCACCGAAACAATTTAATAACTTATTATTGAAGTGCTTACGGATATAGCAAAAGCCAACCAGGTAAATCTCAAAACTGGCTGGTAGTCAAGAGGGTTTCTCTGAAATACTGCTTTGTGCCTTGGCACAGGGGCAAAAACAGCCCTCAGCGAAACTGAGCAAGCCCTATCTGGCACGCCCACCTTTCCTGTTCAACTCCTTTCCGCCCCCGGGTCTCTCGCTGCCCCACCGGGATCTCGCCCTTTTCCCTACATAAAAACATAACTATTATGTGGATCTCTCCTAACGGATGCCAAAACAAAGCAGCCCTTTACGATCAGGTTAGCACTAGCCCCAGGGAGGAGGGTGCTTATTAACCGGGCCTCACAAGCCTGCAAGTCTCAAAGAAAACCCCAAGTGTTCACCCTGGCAGCAGGCAGCGCAGCAGCAGGCGGGAGGTGAGGACCAGGAAGGGTTTCTGCACACGCCGGGGTCCACCCTGCAGACCGAGCGCTCCTGCACACGGCTCGGTCGCCAAACTCCAGAGCCGCAGCCGCCAGACTCGCCCCTTTCACAGATGCGGAGACTCCCGGCGCCTGGCCTGCGCCCCACACCTGGACAACTCCAGTTCGGTACCTACCGCCCAGGTCACCTGCGGCGGCCTTGGCCCCTTCGAGATTTCTGGCGATGATAGCCAGTCGGTAACCCTTCCGGGCCATTAACTGGGCCACTGCCCTGCCAATGCCCCGGGAGCCTCCAAAAACAGCACAGACTTTGTCCATCTCGGACTCGGGAGTCGCAAACTCGGAGGAAGGAGGACTAAGGCTGGTGGCCCGTTCTCACGAGCTTTTAAACCACTACCGTTCCAAAAATAAGCGGGGGGGGGGGGGGGGGGCAAAACCGCTGCAAAAATATCAGGTACGAGTCCTCCTGTCGCCGGACTTCGGCAACCTGAGCGAACCAGAAGAGGCGCGAAGAGTACAGCTCAGTGAACTGACGTCCGCACGCATGAACCCCCCCTGACGTCAGCGCGTCGACGCCGGCACGCACGGGCTCCCACGCGCAGGCCCGCTGAGGACCTGCCTGGTCCCTGGTGTGGGGGCGCCTCGCGGCCTGCTGGGACTTGTAGTCTTGATGCAGGAGGGCACGAGGCGTGGGAGCCGAACCCCGCGGGCAGTGTGACCGCGACCCCGAGGGCTGTCTCTGTACCCGCGGGCGCAGAGGTCGGGATTAGAACTCGGGTGACCAGTTCAAGTTTGTTAGGCAAAATCAGAGTTGTCAAGGCCCTGGACTTTCCCAGGCAAAGCCCAATGAGTTGACCACCACAGTTTGCACCCAGAATATGGGCTTGTCGGGCGCCAGTGTTTGCCTCTTCCGCAGGTTTTGTCTTTTCCTGCAGACTTGATCTCCTACCTATTGAAGATGTGGTCAAGTATCAGACTCAACGCCAAAACCTGTCCTGCCTGTTCCTCCCCCACCTCAAGTTACTGCAGAAATGGGGCTCTCCCCACCAGGAGACATTACCATTTATCTCAAAGGGGTCTGTGAAAAATGAATGCCCTGTCAAGGAACGCCACATAATAGGAGCTCAAGAATGTTTCTTGAATGATTGGATAGCCTTGCAAGATTGATGAAAGAACGTAGACTGTAGATCAAAATGAGTCTCTACAATTCTAAATAAGGTGCCGGGAGTTAGACACCTAAAACCAAACTTGTTACAATTACACTGTAAAAGGTTGAATTTCTAGATAAAGTAACATTGACCCAGATAATTTAGAAAAGTATAAACTATGGTCCATACCACTAAGAAGTCTGCAACCTGGGCAATGGTGCTAATACGTGAAAGGCTAGAGTGCAGCTCAGAATTATATTTAGCAAAGTGGAAAAGGATCTTAATGTAAGAGCTCAGAAAAAAGTCAATGAAGAATAAAGAGGGAGTACAGAAAAGCTGGATTTAAGGACTAAGTGAGGTTTCAAAAAAAAAAACAGGAAAGGAGGGCCAATAAGTTGAGATACATGTAGTGGATCTCCCATGGCCAGCTGTGGGGTTTGAGTCCTGGGTCTAGTGGCCTGAAAATCAGGCCAGATGGTATGGTATGCTTGTGTGCCTGCCCAAAATCCAGAGAGGAGCAACAGAAGTGAAGTAATTGCTGTGTGTGAGTGTTGGAGGAAGTGATTCCTCACTGTCCCTCCCTTTCTCTGGGACTCTGGCAAGTGCACGTGCACTATAGCAAAAACTAACAATTTTTTTAAGGAAAAGAAGAGCAAAAAGATAATAAGCAAGTTGAACATTATTTTAAAATTTTTATTTTGACTCTGTCTATAATAAATCCAAAAAGGCTTTGAAATAGGTTGCAAAAATGTATGAGTAAATTACTTTAAAAAGCAAGAAGGACTACCCTCACTGCTTTTCCCATAAGACCAGAACAGTAAAGGGAGGTCAGTGGCACATTTCATATTAAGTCATGGGACCAGATGGTGGCACAGGAGAACGTGAGTTGCTCTGGGAGGCTGATCCACATGGGAAGGTTCTGGGTTCCTGTCCAGAGATCTCTCTGAGTATGTGGGTATGCACATGCACGTAACTCAGATTTGGCTAAAACTGTGGGTAGAATGTGGTTTGGGGATCCTGTTGGGGGTGCTCTCTCTTTCTCTCATTCATGGAATAAACTTTAAAAAAAGAAAGAAAGCTATGTTGATACTAAATCTATTCAGTATTAAAGAACAGATGCTTATGTGACCCTGAGTTTCCTAGTGGCCAAAGCAATAAAGGAAATACAGTTAATTACAAATCTGCCAGTAAGAAACACCATATCTGTGCAGCAGAGATATCTGAGCAAAATTCCCTTCTCATGGATCCCTGTAAAGGCAGAGCAGGAATTACAGTAGACAATAATCTTCATGGAAAGAAAATTGTAAAGCTATTTTTACAATAGCTATTAGATGTTATTAAAAGAAAATACAATAGGATGTTAAACAATACTGTAAGAGAAATATTTGGACACAAAAATGAGTCTTTGTATATAGAAGCAGTAAGGAAAGAAGCCTGGCTACAGGAAAGCTGACTTATAGCAGACATTAACGTCAGATGCAAGCATTAAGTAAGGAGGCACTAGCCCAGCTGGTGGCCTGGTGGTTAAGGCACTCAATCCTACCTGACTGATTGTGTGGTTCAAATCATGAAGTCAATGGCTTGAAAAACACACTAGGGGTGTGTGTGTGTGCATGCCCAAAATCCCAAAAGGAGAATAGAGGAGAAGGGCCCATAGCAAACCATCCCACCCCTTGGGTGCTTTCTCACTCCACAAATCAAACTCTCTCCAGCAAGTATCTGTACCCTACAGCAAATTTTTTAGAAAAATAGGGAGGTACTGTAGGCTTTTAACCCCAGAAGTAAAACAATAAAAGTTGCATTTAAGAACCATTAGGAGGGGACCGGCAGCTAGCGTAATGGCTATGTTGCTGGACTCCCACGTAGTCGACCGCGGTTTGAGTCCCAGACCCAGTGGCTT
Organism: Tupaia belangeri chinensis; assembly: GCF_000334495.1. Classification (NCBI taxonomy): domain Eukaryota; kingdom Metazoa; phylum Chordata; class Mammalia; order Scandentia; family Tupaiidae; genus Tupaia; species Tupaia belangeri. The sequence goes on along the minus strand of NW_006198494.1, from coordinate 548,405 downwards.
CAACTCACGCCGGATGTGTGTGTGTGTGTGTGCCCAAGATCCCAAGAGGAGAATGGAGGAGAAGGGATTGCGGTGTGGCCATCCCCTCGGGAGGGGGATTTCTCGCTTTCTGTCTCTCTGGTGAACACACAAGCCCTATAGTAAAAACTTCTCAAAGAAAAAAAAAAGAACCATTAGGTGATGTTGTAGTGGTTAAGCCTTCTGGATCCCATATGGCCAACTACACAGTTCAAGTCCTGGACCCAGGAGCTACAAGAACACTCCAATTGTGTGTGTGTGTGTGTGTGTGTGTGTGTGTGCACCCCGAATCCCTTGAGGAGAATGGAGAAGGAACTGTGATATAAACATCCCCTGGGGGGATGCTTTTTTCAATCTCCCCTCAAACCCCCCACCTCATCTCTCTCTCTCTCCAGTGAGGGAACCCACCCCAATGCAAAATTGAAATAAATAAATAAATAAATAAATAACAGAAGCAGCATTGCAGTGACACCAGGATGCTTTGGATCAAATTTGTCCAAGCTCCTTTCCTGCTATACACCCATAATCAGTTGTAGAAGAGAAAAACTGTTTGGGACAAATTCCCACTATGTGGGGCAGCTTAAATGCCAATTGTATTCCAGGTACCCAGCAGTTTTAGGGAAAACTGGGGAGGTTCAAAATTGTGGATGGTACTGGCCATTTCATAGGGAAAAAACACATTGTTACTCCATCAAAAAAAATATATTTTTTAAGGTCTATGCTATCTTTCACAAAGATCATTGGCATGTGATGTGAGGTGACATTTCAGAAACCTCAAGACCTTCCAACTTTTCTCTCTGTGTATGAACGTAAGTGTGATAGGTTAAGTTTTTTCTTCATCATGTATTTCACTTTAACCCCCAAGGCTAGTGTTTCGTTTTTCCCTTCTTAATACAATGTCACTAGTATTCTGGGTGAGAATACACCCATAACAACATATCAGCCATTAACTGGGAGAGTTATTGGCAGGGGAGGGGGTCCCCTTAATCCCCTGATAGTCAAGTGAAGGTCTGTAAATTAAACTGGGTCTCCCTTACCCAGCAGGACGTTGAAGAAAGTCAGAAAAATCCACCTTCCGATTTTTCTTCTCACCAAACGTGTTACTTTCACAGTAACATTTTAACCATATTTTATACTTTTCTTTAATTTAAACCCACAGGGGATGTATTTTTGTCTCAGCTCCCATAATCGCAGGAGAAATTTCCTTCTGTACAAGGACTGTTATCCTGTTATCCAAATTGTACATAGACTTATTTTGTTTTTTTTTTTTCTGGTTACTAAAAGATTACTGTTTATTTGCCCCCAAAAGTAGGGGCAAAAAACTTTTTAAAAGTAAATAAAAATTAACTAGGAGCCAGACAATAGCACAGCGGTAAAATGCAACCCTCTGCAAGATAACTCTATATGGAAAGGTTGCCAGTTCAAGTCTGCAGATCTCCCTATGCACAGGGTGCATGCACTTGCTCATAATCTTGGGCTAGCTGAGGCTAGGGTGAATAGCAGCATCTGGATCCTGTTTGGGATACAACCTCTCTCTTTCTCTCTAACAGAAGAAATAAATAAACTTTAAAAGAATTAATTGAAGCATCATACACTCCAGTGGATTGGATCATATGCTATACGAATTATATCTCAATAGAACTGTTAGAAAAAAATGTAACTGAAAGCCTACGATCTTGTATCTTCCATGGATATATATATTTTTTTAGAGGTTTTTGCTATAGAGCGCATACGCTCGCCAGACAGAGAGACAGAAATCAAGAAATCACCCCCCTGGGGGATGGCCATGCCACAATCCCTTCTCCGTTCTCCTCTTGAGATCTTGGGCCCACACGCACACGCGCCCGGTGTGAGTTTTAAGCCACCAGGTCTGAAACGCAAACCATGGTTGACTACGTGGGAGTCCAGCGACATAGCCTTTATGCTAACTGCTGGTCCCGCCATGGATATTTTTGTCATAAGGTTTACAATGCCTTTGATTTCAAATATATAGAAAAATTTAATTTAAAAAATTCGTAATTGGATTATGAATTTTTTAAAAAATCCATATGTCACTGGACTCCCATGTAGTCTACTGTGGTTTGAGTCCCAGACCCAGTGGCTTAAACTCACGCCAGGCGTGTGTGCGTTCATGCCCAAGATCCCAAGAGGAGAATGGAAGAGAAGGGATTGCGGCGTGGCCATCCCCCCCTGGGGAGTGATTTCTTCCTTTCTGTCTCTCTCTGTCTTTCTGGCAAGTGCACAAACCCTATAGGAAAAACCTCTCCCCCACAAAAAATTTCATAGTTATGACTTAGTATTTATTGAGAATTCTTTTATACAACACACTGTACTAAGCACACACAACTCAGCAGATCCGTAATTGAATTGTAACCTTTCCTGCCAAGCAAGTGGTCTCTCAGGATTCTTTAGGCCGTGACGAGTAGCCTGCATTACCCAGACTGCACGTGCCCCAACCTAGTTCCTCAATACAGCCCATGTTTTTCTTTCAAGAAGAGATTAGAAAGCTTTCTCAGTGTGACTGCTCAGATATAACCTTCATGATTAAAACGCAGTGCTGGTTTTCTTGTTGGCATCCTTCTCAATCTCTGGGTAATCTAAGTTGTGAGGAATGTTCATTTTATCATTTACAAAAGCTTATTTCATTTTAAGTGGAAAAAATAATGTGGCCTGTGAACACTGTTATTTCGCTGGATTGGCATCCACGCCTTAAAGGCTGCCCACGGAGACCTGAGGTCAGTCAGTCGTCTAAGGCAGAAGCTTAGAGTTTATCCCTACCCTCTCTCACACGTCCCACATCCCACCAGTCACAAAGTCCTGCTGATGCTACTTTCTAAATACAGGGTGAAGGAACAAGCAGATGGTGTAATGGCTATGTCGCTGGACTCCCATGTAGTCAACCACGGTTCAAGTCCCCGACCCAGTGGCTTGAACTCAACGCCGGGCGTGTGTGCATGCATGCCCAAGATCCCTAGAGGAGAATAGAGGAGAAGGGATTGTGGCGTGGCCATCCCCCCTGGGGGGGGTGTGTGTGTGTGATTTCTCGCTTTCTATCTCTCTGTCTCTCTCTGTCTTTCTGGTGAATGTGCACGCCCTATAGCAAAAACCTCTCAAAAAAAAAAAAATCAGGGTAAATATCCCTTATCCAAAATCTAGAAGTGTTGTAGACTTCTATTTTTTTTTTCTGATGTTGGAATATTTGCATATACATGATGAAACATCTTGGGGATGGGGCCTAAGTATAAACATGAAACTCCTTTATGTCTCATATACACAGAGATACACAGCCTGAAGGTACATTCATAAAGTATTTTTGTACTGCAGCCCTTCGATTGCAACCAGTCACATCAAGTCTGGCATGGAATTTTCCACTGCGGCTTTGTACCAATGCTCTAAAAGCTTCAGATTTTGGAACATTTCTGATTCCTGGATTAAAGATATTTAACCTAGAATCAGGACCACCGAAGACCCTCTGCCCAGACTTCATCCTCCTGCCCCTTAGATCTAGCCAAGGAGCCAGGTTAGAGCACAATACTTATTTTCTTTCTTCGTCTCTCTATATTTTTTAACTTTTAAACTTCTTAGCTCCCTACCGTTCTTTTAAATTCTTGCCTTTCTCCCTGCCCCCATAGGATAAGCCAATCAGCAGTCATCAATATTTGTGTTGTGAGTGGCCCCATTAGCGCAGCGTGCTAGCATGTCGTGTGGTTTTTATTTTTTGTCAAAATATTTTTTTCTTCTTTCTTGCTTTTCTCTCTCTCTCTCTCTCTCTCTCTCTCTTACTTTTTCCTTTTCTTTTTACCCTTCTCACTTTTCTGCTTTGCCTCAGCAAGGTCTAGGGGCTCAGTAGCCAAATATCTGAATACTTTTAGGGTCAGATTAATCCTCAATTTTCATTGAGCCATCTGCAAAAAAGGAGCAAAACAGTTCTGTTTAGAGACTGCATGTCATCTCCTCATGCATTCCTTTGAATGCTCTGATTTAACTCCAAAAACTAGAAAAAGTGTATAATCCATTGGATGACCAGAAACCACCACAGAGGCACAAGAAATATGAGAAACAAAGAAAATATCTCTCCTGTAAAGGAAAAGAATAACTCCTCTTCCTCCAGAGAGAATACAAGGGAATTCATGGAAATTTCACATAAAGTATTTTAAATATTCATAGTGACAAAGCTAACAGAGATGCAAGAGAAGAGAGACGATGAACTCCAGAATGTGCAGGAGAAAAGAGACAAGTTCCAGTGGGTGAGGAAGCTCCTGTACAATCTGAGAGGAAATACACACCATGAAAAAGAATAAAATGTAACTGTTAGAGATGAAGGCTGTAATTCAGGAAATCAAAACCTCCCTTGAAAATATCAAAAGCAGATTAGATCATGCAGAAGAGTGAATCTCAAATGTAGAAGATAGAACCTCTGACCTAGAAAAGTTCATCAAAAAGACTGAGAAAATAATCCCAAAAAATGAGACTAACATACGAGTAATACTAGAGACCATTAAACACCCAAACATCCGTATCATTGGTATCCCAGAAGGTGAAGAAATTAATAATGACATTGATAATCTGTTCCATGAAGAATCCCTGAAGAAAACTTTCCAAACCTAGAGAGGCACTCAAATATCCAGATCCAAGAAATACAAAGGATCCCACATAGATTCAACCCAAGAAGATCTTCTCCAAGGCACATCATAGCCAGAATGACCAAAGCCTCAGACAGAGACAAGATACTAAAATTGGCAAGAGAGAAACGTCAAGTTACTTTCAAAGCATATCCCATCAGGCTAACATTAGCCCTCTCATTGGAAACAATGCAAGCAAGGAAAGAATGGGAAAATATATTCAGAGTGTTAAGTGAAAAACGATTTCAACCAAGAATACAATATCCAGCAAGATTATGCTTTATATGGGAAGAAAAGCATGAAACATTCTCAGATAAACCAAAACTGAAAGAATTTACCAGCACCAGATCAACTCTTTCAAGAAGTGCTTAAGGGAGACCATATCAGGAAAACTAAAGAAAGACAGAAATAAGAGAACAAGAAATGACCAAGAAAAAGGCCAACTTAATGGTAGGGACAAACTCAGAAATATCAATAATAATGTTGAATGTTAACTTCCAGGATTTAAATGGAAAGATCAGATCACAGTAACACTGCAAATTCAATAGAAGAGATTTTTTTTGTTTTTGTTTTTTGTTTTGGGAGAGGTTTTTGCTATAGGGTGCATGTGCTCGCCAGACAGAGAGAGACAGAGAGACAGAAAGCAAGAAATCACCCCCCAGGGAGATGGCCACGCTGCAATCCCTTCTCCTCCACTCTCCTCTCAGGATCTTAGGCACACACGCACATGCGCCCGGCACATGCGCCCGGCATGAGTTTTAAGCCACCAGGTCCGGGACGCGAACCGCAGTCCATTACATGGGAGTCCAGGGACATAGCCATTACGCTAACTGCTGGTCCCAGAAGAGATATTAATTACATGAATCTGAACTCGTGAAATAGAATTTTTTACTTTAGACTAAAACATTACTGATTTTCTTTGATGCTTTGATTTCCATATTTAAGGATTTTTGTCTTCCTTTGAACTGTTGATAGGTTCATCTACCTACTATTTGAACTGAATCCTAATGTTTCTCTTGGCTTTAAGTTTTAAGCAAGTTTCTCTTAACATTTATTTTTATTTTGATCTATTAAAACTAAAACTGTTTTTCTTAAAATTAAAAAATGCACTAAAAAATACCCATTAACACCTATTTAATAACTGCTGTAAGCTATATAGCCCCAGTGAGGTGCTGCTTTATAGTATGTTCACTTTACTCACTCACGCATGACACCTAAAGTCAGACATGTGTTCATAGGCATGTATACATCAACTGTGCTTGCTATCGAAAGTTTTTAACTTAATTAATATCTTTAGTGAATCCATAAAATGTGAATAAAAAAAACATGGGAAAAAAAAAAAAGAGAGAGAGAGCTGTTTAACCTGTCCTTTCAGCCCTCTGAAGTGACATCTTCTTTCACATTTCCATGCTTTTCCGAACACTCTTCTTGAGCTCTAGTTTTTCTACTGCTTCTCCTGGTGAAATCAGATTTATTATTCAAGACATGGCTCAAACATCTCTCTCTTGCAATGGAAGCCTTTCTTCTTCTTTTTTATTTTTTAGAGAGAGATTTTTGCCGTAGGGCATGTGCACTTGCCAGAGAGACTGAGAAAAAGATGGAGAGAGAAAAAGTGAGAAGTCACCCCTCAAGGAAGACAGCCATGCCACAATATGTTCTCCTCCATTCTGCTCTTGAGATTTGGGGCATACATACACACACACCCATGAATTTCAAGTTGCCAGGTCCAGGACTCGAACCATGGTAGGCCATATGGGAGTCCACTCCTCAACCACTGTGCCACCTGCCAGCTCCAGAAACCTTTTCTGACCTGAGGCTGGTGCTCTCTTTTACTCGTCTTTTTACCTTGTATGTGTCTTTAAGTCTGTGTTTCATGAAGGCATGCTGACCTCAGAATCCAGAAATGTTTAGGAAGACAGTGAATGCATTGCCAAGGATCTATGAACCTAGCAAGTTGAATATGAAATCTTGTGTCCTTCTGACGTGGGTAGTTTCTGCCAGAGGGACTACCTCTCTCGTTGTGTTCTCAAGGGAAACTTATCTAAAATGGTTAAGAACACACTACACTATCACTTTAATTTCTGTTTCCCTGTTTGTAGCACAGTTCTTGGGGCTTGTGAATGCTATATAAGTTAATGGATGAATAAATGACTGAATGAAATAACTAATTTAAGAAGAATTTATTGGTATGGGCAAGAGCCAATGCTGGATACAGCTATGATTAAGATAGACCTGGCTCCTGTTTTCATTGGGAAAATAATCGGGCCAAGAAGACAGACATTAAACAATTAATCATGCCATTACTATTTTATTACTATGCTAGAAGGCCTATAAAGAAAAAGAACAGACTGCTTAGAGGGTATAACTGGGGGCTTGGATCCAATGTGGGGGACTTGGGGTCAGAGAGGACTTCTTTGAGAATATTATGTTCATTAAGTAGATGAATAATAGCAAAGACATATTATAAAGAATAACTACAATTACTATCTATTAGTACGGCACAAGGTTAACTAGGAAATAATGTAATTTATACAAGATGAAAATTCTGATGAAAAATTCGCTTTTAATGATGACAGAGGTCATTAATCAAGTAGGGTAACTCCTAGCTGAGATCACATAGCTTGGACGTTTCACCAGGAAACATACCATGAAAGAGGATAATACCTGAAATTGTACAAAATCCCTATTTTACCTGTGAAGAATGTTCTAGTGGTATAGAGCCAGCTCTGGATACTTCAGATCTGGCTGCCAATGGAGCAGGTCTGCCAAGGCACCTATCAGAGGACAGCTCAGTGTTCCTGAAACTGGTGCTAGACTGGCTTCAGTCCACTGAGCCCAGCCCCCTACCATCCATTTCCTTCTCTGGTTCTTTGCCACCATCCCGCTCCATTCCTCTAGATGCCAGGTCTCTCTTGACCTTGCAACTCACCCGCCCTGTTTCCCAGGCTAAAATGAGCTTTTCCCATCTTGGCCCACAGTTCCTCAGGCTGATGGATCTGTATTGCTGCACTGGCTCTGGACTCTGCATCCCCAGAATGAGCTACACCTGGCAGCCTTCACTGCACTCAGGCTCTGCACATTCTGACTAGTCTGAGTTCACCTAGGAAAGCCAGTGTCTTAGTCTGCTATCATATTGCTAACAGAAATACCTCCCACTGGGTAACTTATTTTTTTTAAGAACTATTTATTTAATTTTATTGTTATTATTATCACTTTAAAATTTGCTATTGGGCATGCACACACACCAGAGACAGAGAGGGAAAGTGATAAAGCAAGCAGCCTGGTCGGGACTCGAACCACTGTCACCATGTGGAAGTCCAGTTCTTTAACCACCATGCCACCTGCTGGCAACACTAGTGACTTATAAGAAACAGAAGTTTACTGACTCAAGATTCTGGGGGCTGGCACAGGCTGAGAGGAGAGGGTATGGAGGGCACATGGAGTGAAAGTGAGTGAGCTGTAGGCAGCTCTCTTTTATAACAACCTGCTCTCTCAAGAACTAACCCCTTTTCGCAAAAGTTAGAACTCACTCAGTTTTGTCATGAGACAGCCTTGACCCATTTATGAGATCAGCACCTCTATGACAATGACATGATCTGGTCACTGCCCATTAAGACCAAATTCTGAAACATGAACCTTTGGGGGAACCAACCATTATCTAAACCATAACAGCTAGAATCCATGCCGTATAGTTTACCATTTGAGACTCACCTGCAGCATAATGGCTTCTGCATGTCCAGATTGCACCTGTGTGACTATTAGTTTAACAATCACTGCTTCTTGCGCCTCATTAATAGGACAGAGACCCAACCTCCAGCCTAGATTTTGATTGTATGATTATGCAGAAAAGAAAACTTGAGCCACTCACAAAAATCTTCTTTTTAAAAAGAATTAATTATTTTATGTATTATCACTATCACTTTTCAATTTGCCTCCTACTGGGATTGGTGTGTGTTATAGACTGAATTGTGCCTTCCCATTCTTAATACTCTTATGTTGGACTCCTAATCCTCAATATGACTGTATTTAGAGACAGACCCTTTAGAGAAATGAATGAGGTTAAACAAGACTTAAGGCTAGGATCCTCATCCAATGGGACAGGTGTCCTTATAAAGTGAGAAGGAAGTCCCAGCTGCTGTGATGCAGTGGTAACAAATACCCTGCAAGGCTGAAGCCACATGGCCAACCACAGGTTGGGACCCCAGGCCAGCTTACATACATCCCAGTTATGTGTATAGGGCCCAGGATCCTGAAGAGCTGGAAGGGCTGGGGAAAGGCGATTGCTGTGTGATGAGACCCTGTCAAAGATGCTCCTCTCTTTCTTTCTTTCCCTCTCATGTACACATGTACCCTGTCTATTATAAAAATAAAGAGGAAGGGAACCAGCAGTTAGCGTAATGGCTAAGTCGCTGGACTCCCATGTAGTCAACCGTGGTTCAAGTCCCAGACCCAGTGGCTTAAAACTCATGCCGTGCCCAAGATCCCGAGAGGAGAATGGAGGAGAAGGGATTGCGGCGTGGCCATCTCCCCTGGGGGGTGATTTCTCGCTTTCTGTCTCTATGTCTCTCTCTGTCTCTCTGGTGAGCGCACACGCCCTATAGTGAAAAACCTCTCCAAAAAAAAAAATAATAATAATAAAGAGGAAGAAATACTGGAGACCTCTCTCTTGCCCTCTCCCTCCATGTGCACACAGAGGATCAGCCATGTGATAGCATAGTGAGAAGGCAGCTATCTACAAGCCAGAGGCCTCGACAGAAACCAAGCCTGATGGCATTTTGATCTTGGACTTTCAGCCTTCAAAACTCTGAGAAAATAAATGTCTGTTGTTTGAGACACCCTGTCTGTGGTATTTTTTCATGGCAGCCCTAACAGACTAACACAATGTGACTGTTCACTTTCTTCTCTGCTACAACTAAGCTGCAAAGCCCTGCAAGATAATATCATGTAGCCACTGCTGATTACGTGAGCTGAGCCAGGAAGAGAAATGCTGCCACAGGACTTGTTTCAGAGCAAAAGTATGAAGACCAGGAATCTCACTCTGTACGTGGCCATCACTTGCAGACATCCAGACTCCTCAAGGTCTCTCTCTTCTCCTCTTGCCAAAGATTACTTTCAAGGAGGACTTTGAAATTCATCCCCTCTAAGTGGTAAATAATGTAACAGCATGAAGCATTAAGTCACCTAGGGGCACATTTAACAGAGAGTCAAGTGTTAAGCTAAAGGGATGGCAATCTACCAGTGAAATGCCATCTGGTATCTACCGACCCAACAATATAAACCCACTGTGAGCTCAGGAATGTCCTCAGTACCAGACATGATGCTCTTGGGTTGAGAGAGCAAAAGCCATTAGCTAAACTGTGGAGCTCATGTGTATTGAGATACAGGTACATACATAGGTTATAATGCAGTGTGAATAAAGGCTATAATATAAAATATAAATAAAATGCTTATAGAAATACAGAGCTTCAGACTATAAAAATAAAATAAAAATCTTATTTAAAAAATAAAAATCTTCAGACTATAAAAATAAAATATAAATCTTATTTTTTAAATGGAATATTAATTTATCTGAGTAATTTATTAGACTAACTTCTGAACCATAGCAATTTAAAATAAGTTTGTATAAAGAAGTGAATGATTGTTAACCAAAACTATGAAAAATATCCTTTCTCTCCTCTGCTCAATAGAAATAGAATAAATTGTTTGAGAAGCATTTGCTTAGAAAGTGACAAACTATTATAGAACTTGAGTATTTTCATTTACAACATACACTCAATGTAAGTTTTTTAGACAAGATTGCATAAAGATATATAAGATTCACAACACAGCATCATGTTTAACTCTTGTTTGCTTTGCTATGGGGCATATGTGCTCAATGGACAGACAGAGACAGAGAGGGAAGTGATAAATCACCCCTGGGGGGGATGGGTATGCTGTGATACCTTCTCCTCTCTGGATTTTGGGCATGCATGCACATGTGTCTGGCATGATCTTTGAGCTGCTGGGGCCAGGACCTGAACCACAGACAGCCATGTGGGATCCAGCCACCTTAACCTCCATGTCACCTGCTCTTAAACTACCTGAAATTGGGGACACGCAAATGGCATAATGGTTACATTGCTGGACTCCCACATAGTCAATCACAGTTTGAGTCCTAGACTCAGCAGCTTAAAACTACACCAGGCCAACTTGCATGCCAAAAATCCAGAGAGAACGGAAGAGAAAGGATTGCAGCATGGCCATCTCCCCCGGGGAGGGGTGTGTATGATTTATCTCTTTCTGTCTCTCTGTATTTCTCTGTCACTTTGGCAAACATACACGCCCTATAGCAAAATATATATATATATTTCTCTTAAAAAAAAAAAAAAAGAATAGATCCAGGGTCAGCAGGTGGTGCAATCGTTAAGGCATTGGACTTCTATATGGTCGATTGTGGTTCGAGTCCCAGACCTGCCAGCTTGAAACTCATACCAGGTATGTGTACATATGTGCCCAAAATCCCAGGAGGAGAATGGAGAAGAAGGGATTGCGGTGTGGCTGTCCCCTGGGGGATGATTTCTTGCTTTCTGTCTCTCTGTCTCTCTGGTGAACACACAAGTCCTATAGTAAACATCTCTTTAAAAAATTAATAGCACCTTTATCCAATGGGAATTCTGGGCTTATGCACCAGACAGTTATGGTCTAGCCATCTCTACTGAGACTTGCCTTATAACATTATTCTGGTTTCTCAGGTCAGAAAGAATTTTTTCTTCAGTTTTTTTCTTCTGATGTCTACTACTTCTTTTTTTTTTTTTTTTTGGAGAGGTTTTTTGCCATAGGGCGTGTGTGCTCACCAGACAGAGAGAGAGAGACAGAGAGACAGAAAGTGAGAAATCACCCCCCAGGGGGGATGGCCACGCCACAATCCCTTCTCCTACATTCTCCTCTAGGGATCTTGGGCACGCACGCACACGCGCCCAGCGTGAGTTTTGAGCCACCCAGTCCGGGACTCGAACCACGGTCAACTACATGGGAGTCCAGCAACATAGCTATTACGCTGCTGGTCCCCCAAAGTGGGTCAGATTCTGTAATGCTTCATAGGACATATTGAAGGTTTTCTGGTTTTGTTGTTGTTGTTTTTTTTTGTTTCGTTTTGTTTTTCTTTTCTTTTCTTTTAGAAGTTTTGCCTTAGGGCACATGCACTCGTGAAAGAGAAAGAGACAGACAGTGAGAGGGAAAATGAGAAATCACTCCTGAGAGATGACCATGCTGCAATCCCTTCTTCTCCAATCTCCTCCTGGGATCTTGGGCAGGCATGCACATTTGCACAGTGTGATTTTCATGTCATCGGGTCTGGGACTCAAACTGTGATTGACTACAGGAGAGTTCAGTGACATAACCGCTATGCCATCTGTTGGCCTCCATACTGAAGATTTTGAAATTTAACTTTAAGAGAATAGATAGATAGGAGGGCTTAGATGCACTAAGAAAATGTGAGAGAGTAAGGAATGATACGTAGAAATCAAATAGGAGGCTACTATAATAATCCAAGAACAAGATTATGGAGGATTGGATTGGGATGGCCATAGTAAGGATGAAGAAAGGACAATTTACTTAAGATATTTCACAGCAAAATAAGCAGAACATGGATTTAAAAACAAAACAAACAAAAAAACCCCAAAAAAACAAAACAAGTCAATACAGAGAAAGGGAGTAAGAGCTGACTAGAGAAACACAGTGAGTTTTCAGAACTATATTTAGAGTTCACTTGAAGGTGATGACTGTCATTTCTCCCAGAAGTACTCTGTAGTCCAAGAACAATTAGGATTCACCCAGAGATGTTCATTTTTCAAGCAAGTGTAAAAATGGACAACTAGAAGAATTCACTAATAGGCAAAAGAGTGTCTAAAGTGATAGACCACGGAATTCAAATCGTATTGGGTTGTTGGAAAAGTCATCATGCACTTTTTGCATGGAAAAACATAGAAAAATAAGTCATGACTTGGGACCAGCAGGTGGTGTGGTGGTTAAGGCACTGGACACTCCCACATGGCTGACCATGGTTTGAGTCCCAGACCTGGTGGATTGCTTTCTCACTTTCCCTCTCTCTTCTCTCTCTCTCTCTCTGCCTCTCTCTCTTTCTGGTCAAATTAAAATAAATGGATGAATAAATAAAGTTAAATAAATCTTAAAAAAAAAGAAAAATATGCCATGACTTTTCTGATGACCCAATATAAGAGTGATATTAAATCAGGAGGAGATGATGAGGTAAAACACACACAGGGAGTAACTGGGACAACAAGCTAGAAGGCTAAGAGGTCAGTGTATTCAGAGAAATGATGTCTGTCTGGGTGATTTTCTAGATAATTGTGGGAATGAATGGCTCAGGTAGCTACGGAAGATAAGATCACTGATAGTGAAGAGTTAAAGGAGAGAGAGGCTGTATTGGGAGGTCAACAGACCATGCACACGTGAAAGCCAACCAGACTGATGAGAGGGTTCAGGGTGAAAAGGAGACTAGGAGCCAGATAACAAAGTCTCTACTGAATAATGGAAAGTGTCTAGGATAAGGCCAAGAACACCCATGAGTAGGTGAAAGAAGGCTATTAAGAGCTTACTTACCAACTATTAAAAACTAACTAGAAATCACATTACACACATACACTGCAAGTTATAAAGCAAACAGCTTTAACTGCGTGGCCAAGAAAGAACCAACATTTACTAGACACCTACTATGTGCCATGTGCTGGATATCTACCTTTTGTTTGCCCCTTTTCCCTTTTTAGTTTTGCTAACAGTATCTTCCATTTCTTATGGAGAATGCCATTCCCACTTTTCTTTTGGTCTGGTGAGGCTGCCAATGACTTAGTGCCATCCCTCCAGCTTTATAAGACTAGATGACCTATTCTGGAACAATAAGCATCTCTCTCCTGGGAATTTAAAACTTAAGAGGAATCAGAGGTGATTGAAGATGAGTCCAATCACCCCTGGAGATGATTGCACTCAGAAAATAGTCAAGACTTTATCCTGCTGAGGTCCAAAGTTCCCAGTTCTGAAACATGGTTGTTAAACTCTTCCGTAATTCTAGGGAGAGCTGCAGGAAAAAGTATCGTGGTATGATCAAGCACCCACCGAAGGGTGCTTTCCTTCGCCCCTCTTTCTCACGCATGGATGTATGTGTCCTCTGGCATTAAACACAAAGAATTGGAGTAATCAGGTGGCATAGTGATTAATGTTCTAGACTTCTCACATAGCTGACTGCAGTTCAAGTCCCAGACCTGGCAACTTGCTTTCTCATTTTCCCCTCTCTCTGTGTCTCTCTGTCACTCTCTGGTCAAATTAAAAGAATAATATTAATAATTAATAAAATTAAATAATTCTTTAAAATATTTTAAAATAAAAATAGAGGAGCTGGCAGGTGGCATAGTGATTAAGGCACCAGACTCTCACATGGTTGACCACGGTTTGAGTCATGGACCTGGCTGCTTGCTTTCTTGCTTTCCCTCTCTCTCTCTTTTGCTCTGTGGTCAAATTGACAACATAATAATAATGATGAGTAAAATTAAATAGGAGGATTCTTTAAAAATAATAATAAAATAAAAAAGAGAGAGAAGGCGAATTTTTCCTCAAGAGTTTTACTGTTTAATCAGAAAGTAAAATAATGAAGATAAGAAAAATAAAATAATGGGTGAAAATAAACTAAAAGTTGTGTGTGTGCTGTGATTCACTGTGAAATAATGTTTTTTGTTTTTTTGTTTTTTGGGTTTTTTTTTTTTTGAGACGTTTTTGCTATAGGGTATGTGCGCTCACCAGAAAGACAGAGAGAGACAGAGAGACAGAAAGCGAGAAATCACCCCCCAGGGGGGATGGCCATGCCGCAATCCCTTCTCCTCCATTCTCCTCTCGGGATCTTGGGTACACACGCACACGCGCCCGGTGTGAGTTTAAGCCTCCGGGTCCGGGACTCAAACCGCAGTCGGCTACGTGGGAGTCCAGCAACATAGTCATTACACTAACTGCTGGTCCCAGTGAAATAATGTTTTAAGAAATTAATTGTAAAATCTTAGGGTGGATCTGGAAGAGACACACTTAGGTCTGGGAAAATAGAAAATGGAGAACAATATGCTTGTTTCTGTCCACAAGAAAAATGTATGGTGTCTAAGTAATAACCTAAAATGATAAAAGGTCTCTGTGATATATGGATGACAAACTGTATCTGTTCATCTCAAGGGAGAATTTCCAGAAGTTGATTTTTCAGATTTATAGGACACAGCTTCTGAGTGGTCACTGTAGACACCATGTCATTTTCCTGCTGCTTCTGGCTAAACTAGTGACAAGTTCCCTCACTAATCATGAGTTTATTAAGAAGTGTCATCGTCTCAAGTTAGAAATCTCTCTGGAGAATTTGGAGCTGTTCATTCAGGTTGATTATGTGAGATTTCTGCCCTTAAATGCCAAACTACATATTTAATCTGTCATCGCAGCAGATTATCAAAACCAGAAATGACAACATTTAACACATAGTTTTTCATACCTAAGACTAACAAGAAAAACTGCAGTGCATTTTGCCACATTCAAAGCAAACATGGTATATTCATGGTTTTTCCTCTCTCAACAAATAATTATAGGTTTCTTCTTACTAAAACCAAATTACTTGTATTTCCCTTAAGAAGACTATGATTAATTGTACAAAATTACCCTTGCCTTTAATTGAACAGATTTTCTTCTTTCCTCTGGATTAGTGGGATACAGTTTATTATGAAATAGCTTGGGAAAACCCAAATAAGGAACTCTTTCTCTTTACATCTGAAGTTGGGTTGGTCATGTCTGCTGTCTACTATAGAACCACGTATAAGGGTTAACAACTTTCATTCATTTTTTTTTAAGCTATAGGGCATGGACACTCATCAGTTCATCGAGAGACAGAGAGAAAGTGAGAAAGCACACCCCAGGAGGGACGGTCACACTGCAGTCCCTTCTCCTCCATTCGCCTCTCAGGATTTTGGGCACACACACATGCACACATGCCTGGTGTGATGTTCAAGCCACTAGATCTGGGACTTAAACTAGGGAGTCAATTATGTGGGATCCAGCACCTTACCCTCCATGTCACCTGCTGACCCTCACTCTTTTGTTAAAATTACCTATGACAGGGCTGGCCCTATAACCCAGTGATTTTTTTTTTTTTTTAGAGGTTTTTGCTATAGGGCGCGTGTGCTCGCCAGACAGACAGAGAGAGACATAGAGACAGAAAGTGAGAAATCACCCCCCAGGGGGGATGGCCACGCCGCAATCCCTTCTCCTCCATTCTCCTCTCGGGATCTTGGGCACACACACACACACGCACCCACCATTGAGTTTTAAGCCACCAGGTCCAGGAAGCGAACTGTGGTCGACTACATGGAAGTCCAGCGACATAGCCATTACGCTAAGTGCTGGTTCCCAACCCAGTGATTTTTTTTAAAAAAAGATTTATTTATTTTCAATGTTATTTATTATCATGATTCTTCAGTTTGGACCAGAGACAGACAAACAGAGAGAAACAGAGCATAAAAACAAGCTGCCAGGTTTAGGACTTGAACCATGGTTGGCCATGAGGCAGTCCACCATACCACCTGCCAGCCTCCAGCCCGTGATTAAGGGAACTGATCCCACGTTGTTAACCACAGGTCAAATCTTGGCCCCAGAGGCTTGAAAAAGAGTGGGTACCTGTGTGTACATGCCTGAAATCCCAACAGGATGGAGAAAGAGAGGAGAGAGAATTTCAGTGTGACCATGCCCCACTGGGGGTGCTTTTCCCTTTTCTCTCTGTCTCTCTCTCTCTGGCAAGCACACATGCCCTCTGGCTTTTGAGAGAAGGTAACTTTTGATAGACCAGCCTTGTTGGTGGTCACACAGTCAGCAGCATACCTAGCAGTGCTGGGAGCCGCATGATCGACAGTGGGTTCAGATGCCCAGCTGATCTGAAAGCACACTGGAAGCATGCAAGCCTCAAATCCTGACAAGCTAGAGAGCTGTGGGAAAGGGATTGGGGTGTGTTTATTTCTCTCTCACATGTGCATGTGCTCTTGCTCATGAGTAAAAAAAAAAAAAAACGCCCTCTGACAAACTGAGCCAACAGCCACTTACAGTTCTACTTCTAACTTATTAGAAGCACATTGATATTCACCTAAAGATCAACTAAGAGGACACTAGTCTTAACACTTTTCTTAGAAGTGCACAAAACAGGGACCAGCAGTTAGCATAATGGCTATGTCACCGGACTCCCATGTAGTCGACTGCGGTTCGCGTCCCGGACCCGGTGACTTAAAACTCATGCCGGGCGCATGTGCATGCATGCCCAAGATCCCGGGAGGAGAATGGAAAAGAAGGGATTGTGGTGTGGTCATCCCCCCCCCGGGGGATGATTTCTCACTCTCTGTCTCTCTGTCTCTTTCTGTCTGGCGAGTGCAAGTGCCCTATCGCAAAAACCTCTCCCCCCAAAAAAGAAGTGCACAAAACAAAAGTCAAGTGATATTATAAATATAGTGGGCTAAGGTCTGGGAAGATACAGCTCTCTAAGGTGGTATTTCTTCATCTTAGCACTATTGATATTTTAAGTTGAATGGGGGGGGGCCAACTTGTGCATTGTAGGATATTTGTCAGCATCTACCCAGTAGATGTCAGTAACACACATCTCCCCAGCTAAGACGACCAATGATATCGCCAGACATTGCTAAATATCTTGTAAGCTGCAGAATTGCTCTTGGTTAAAAACCACTGCCCTAAATCGTAACCCTCCTTCCTGGCCCCAAATCTAGAGGACATTGTGCCAGATTGTGCTAGTAACTCCCCAATATCTATATTCGTGTTCTAATTATAGAAGTTCTAACTAATTATGTGGCTATCTAGAATAACGACTGTGCTTCCCAGCTTCCCTTGCAGCTAAGTGGAGCAGTGTCACTGAAGATGGGTTAATAGGACTTAAACAAAAATCATGTAGGTAAATTTCTGATCATGCCCATCAAAAGGAAAGAGTCATTCCTCCTATACTGCTTACTCCCTCTTGCTGAATGGGGATGAACATGATGGTGCAAGCTAGAGCAGCCATGTTGGACACAGGGATTGGACCTCTGTTAACTACACAGATCAAAGACACAAAAGGGAACTGGATATTTGACATGATAGAGTTGCTGTATCAGCTCTGAGCCCTGAGATAAATTTCTCCCTTGTTTAAACCACTATTATATTTGGGTCTTGGTTATAGCACCTGGCATCTGCATTTTAACTAATGCAAACCCCATTACTGTTGCATGTACTAAGTCAAGAAGGCAGCCTTTAGGGACTAGCAGATGGCATAATGGTTATATTCCTATATTCCCATGTAGTAGACCATGGTTCAAGTCCTGGACCTAGTTTACTTAAAACGCATGCTGTGTGTGTGTGTGTTCCCAAGATACGTAGAGAAGAATATAGGAGAGGGATTGTGGTGTGGCTATCACCCCTTAGTTTCTTCTAAAACTAAACATACACATTTCTGTCTCTCTGTTTCTCCAGTGAGTGCATGTGTCATATAGCAAAAACCTCTTTTTTAAAAAGAAAAAAGGCAGCAACTAAAATACAAAGAATTGTTTCTCATTCTTTGGCTAAGATCACATGCAAAATAGGAGGAGATTTTTGTCTCAATAAAGTTTAAAGAAAGCTCTAACTAGGTCTCCATCCTTAACAGTAAAATACTCTTTTTTTCACTCCAAAATTACAACTAGAGGAAGAAACATTAAGTGTGAGGGAAGAAGGAGTTAGTGATGTAGTCGGTTAGGCTAAATTAACAGAGGTGTTCAAACAAGGAAGCAGTGTACATGGGTGGTCCTTTCTGAGCGTAAACTGAAATGTCTGGGCAGGTGAGGCTGGTGATGTTCCCTCTACAGTAGTCCTCATGAGTCAAATTGCTACAGCATGGGCATGCTAGGATATAATTTAACATGAGTGTAAAGACTGAGATAGACGTACCAGTGGAAAGCATGGTCTGGTGTCTGGCCCCATGGACAAGGGCTGAACTTATTGAGAGTGAGGGTTTGCAGGCCCAGGTAAAGAAATGGGTTCAGGGGTGGGGAGGCGTCATCAAACACAGGCATACAATGTGACAACAGGTGCACAAACAGAGAGGATGACCTCTCTCCCATTTTGGCAAGGAATGCAGCCTCCCACTGCTGTGAGGGCTCTAATTCCTTGATAGTGACAGCAGAGGGCCATAGCAGAGGGCCTAGAGGGCCCTGTGGACAGCACCGTATCCAACAGGGACCTGCTAGAGAGTGGTAGGCCTTAGTAGTACTGAGTGGAGCTGGACTTTTCTTATTAGCACACATGAGATGCCACAGGAAAACACCCAGAAATACAAGAGGATGGGGAACATTGCAAGAGGCCCTGAATTATCAGGTAAAGCCCTAAGCTGGAAGAAGGTGACCGTTACTGCAGACTGTCCACAGGACAAGTAATGGCGAATGCATCCCAAGACCCTTCTCCCACAACATTCCAGTCCTAAGGGATTCAAGACAGTGTTCTGGGCAACAAGGCAAAAACAGAATAGCTGTGTTCTGAGAAGACATATTCCTTCCTGATCCAAACACTGCCTCTTCTCATCTCCTCTTTCTGGAGGATGGACAGGATTCCGGAAGCAGCAGTAGTCATTGTTTTTGAGCCTCTGCAACTGCTGATTTCTTGGCTTCTTGTTCTATGCGGAAGATAGTCCCATGTATTTAAGTGACTGTCATTGGATTTTCTATCATTTGGAGCCATTGCTAACTAATATACAGCTACAGGCTGATAAGGCCTACCACATTATTACATCAATGACTGCTGTCAGCCATGGAAAAAGAAAAGTGGCTGATGCTCATATACAAACCAAATATCTCTTTCCACACATTTTAATCAGCCTGTGTGTAGCCTTCATGCGACTTCTTACAATGTTTTGACGTCCATTTACCTATCTGAAAAAGTCTGGAATGAGCAAGGATACAGAAAAATTGGAACCCTCCGATACCACATACTGACAGACATGTAAACTGGCAGTTCCTTCTAAAACTAAACAGACACTTTTCATACAACCTAGCAATTACAGATGCTTGGACATTTATCCCAGAGAAATGAAAACTCATGTTCACACACATGCAAAATAAACCTACACATAGAGGTTCATAGCAGTTTTACTTGTGATAGCAAAAACCTTAGAAAAGCCCACATGCATTTCAAAGGGTGAATGTTACACAAACCCCAGGACATTTCTACAATGGAATATAACTCAACAACCAGTAAGAATAAACTGTTCACAAACTCAACAGCCTGACTGGGTCTCAAGGGTATTAAACTTACTGGAAAAAAAGTCAACAACAAAAGGTTATATATCATATAGTTCTATTTATAGAACATTCTGGAAATGACCAAAGTACATAGATGGACAACAGATTAGTGGTTGAGGCAGGGGAGGGAGGGAGGATGTGAATATACAGAGGGACGATGAGGTATTGGAACAGTTCTGTATCCTAATTGTGGTGGTGGTCACACAGATCTATTCTAGGATCAAACAGCATAGAGATATAAACACACACACAGATACACATAAATGAATCCACATAAAACCAGTGACCACTAAGATCTCTACAGTCTACTTAACAGTGTTACACCGTGTCAATATACGGATTATTTTTTAATTTTCCAGAACACACATGCACTTGCCAGAGAGAGAGGGAGAGGGAGAAAGTACCTCACTCCCTCAATGAGGCATGGTCACATCACAATCCCCTCTTCTTTGTTTCTCCCTGCCCTTGGAATTTGGGGCAAGCATACACATGCATGCTTTTCAGGCCACCAGTGCCAGGATTCAAACCAAGTGGTCAGCCACGTAGGAATCTGACTGTCTTTGCGAAGTCATGGAGCAGGTGCATCAATATACTGGTTTAATACTGCATCGTAGTTATGTACAATGTCACCATTGGGAGCAGTCTGTATATTAGTCTGTACATTAGTTTTCTATGAATCGAAAATGTTAAAAGAAAGTTTCTTTTAAAAAATAATGTTTTTAAATGAGAAAAAAAAAAGAGATATTTGACTATTCGGAGTATCTTTTCTGAATGGAATCTACCAGGTTATCAGGAAAGTCATAATGTACTTTCCTAACGTTTTCAATGCTAAAATGTGTCATGACTTTCCTGATGACCCAATACACTCTTTTTACATTACATTTCTTTTAAAGTTTAAGTTTGATATATATTTTGCCTCATTAACATTAATGTGACATAATTATAGAAAGAGAGAAAAAATTGGTCAGGAATGAAGAAAACATGAAATAATGCTTATCCTTGGTCTTAGAGATGAATGGTAATTAAAAGATTTTTAGAACATTTTAGTTAGAAAATTGAACTGCGTTCCAGCCTTGGCCCCAGACCCTGAAGCTGCCATAATGTTGATGCCCAGGAAGAACTGGATTGCCATTTATGGACAACTTTTTTTTTTTTTTTGGCTATAGGGCACATGAGCTCGCTAAAGAGACAGAGACAGAATGCAAGAAATCAACCCCCCTCCCCCCCCAGGAGGGGATAGGCATGTCTTAATCCCTTCTCCTCCATTCTCTCAAGATTTTGGGCATACACACACATGCACCTGGTATAAGTTTCAAGCCTCCAGGTCCGGAACTCGAACTGCAATCGTATAAGCTCCTTCTTAAGGAAGGAGTGATAGTGGCCAAAAAGGATGTCTATATGCCCAAGCACCTCCTGGTGACAAGAATGTGCCCAACCTTCATGTCATGAAAGCCATACAGTCTCTTAAGTCTTGAGGCTACGTGAAGGAGCAGTTTGCCTGGAGACATTTCTACTACTTTACCAATGAGGGTATCTCCCCGATTGCCTCCACCTGCCTGCCACCCTGCGCCAAAGCCAACCCAGAGGTCTAGAGGTGAGTGACCTGCAAGTCTCACAAGAGGGGAAGCTGACAGAGACACCTACAGACGGAGTGCTGTGCCCCTTGATGTGAACAAGATAGTGTTGGCTGGGCTGGATCAGCATCCGTTCCAGTTTAGAGGCAGATTTGGTCATGGACATGGCCAGCCACCTCAGTGAAGTTGGAGATTATTTTGTGTTGAATAAACTTGTAGCCAGAAAAACTTTTAAAAAAGAAAAATGAACTTAAGAGGCCAGCCCGTGGCATAGTGGTTAAGGCAGCTGACTGTGGTTCAAGTTCTAAACCTGGCAGCTTGAAACACATGCCAGATGCATATGCATGTGTGCCCCAAATCCTAAAGTCAGAATGGCAGAGGAGGGACTGTGCCATGGCCATCTGCCCCACTTCCTGAGGGGTGCTTTCTCACTCTCTCTCTCTTTCTCTCTCTGCCTCTTTCCATCAAGTTTTCATGCCATATAGAAAATTACAAAAAAAGAGAGTCTTATTCATGCATGAGCAATAGGTTTAAAAATAAGGCAAATATAGGGACCAGTAGACAGCATAATGGTTACATTGCTCGACTCCCACATAGTCTGTGGGAGGCTGTGCACCAGCGAGTCTGCCGAGGCCATATTTCATTAGTCTCTTTCTATTGCCATCTTAGGCTCAGAGAGCAAACAATTACAAAAAGCCACAATTGGCTCCCCTTCAAAAACCTCACCTTCAACATCACACTCTGATTGGCCACTTCACATAGCAAATCGGTGAGCTTAGAATCCATCAGATTTGCATATCGGGTACCTCATGATTGGTCCACAAAGCACCCAATCATAACCTACCTTTTGCTATCCTTCATTCAACCAATCACGACCCACCAATGTGTATATAAGCACGATCTCTGGCCCATAATCGCCAGACAACCAGGAAGACAACACAGACAACCAGGAAGAAGACGACCCTGAGCTACGACACCGCGCCGTCTCTGGACGACCCTGAGTTGCGACACCGTGTCTTCTCCGGACGACTCTGAGCTGTGATGCTGAATCGTCTCCGGACGACCCTGAGCTGTGGTGACAGTGTGTCGGCTCCAGATGACCCTGAATACTGTGTTGTCTCCGTGCTGCCTACAATAAAGAGACGACCCTGAAGAGACACTGCGTCGTCTCCGTGCTGTGATAGTGCATTGTTCGTCCCATCTCTCACTCCTTCCCTCAGGAAACCTGTTCTGTTGTCCCACGGGCCGGGACAATAGTCAACCACGGTTCGAGTTCTGGACATGGCGGCTTAAAACTCACAGCAGGAGGGTGTGTGTGTGTGTGTGTGTGTGTGTATGCCCAAAATCCCGAAAGGAGACCAAAAGAGAAGGGATTACGGCATGGCCATCCCCCCAGGGAGTGATTTCTCACTTTCTGTCTCTCCGTCTCTCTGTGTCTCTCTGGTGAGGACACCTGCCCTATAGCAAAAACCTCTCTAAAAAAAAAAGGCAAATATAAATAAAATGCACATGTGGATGTTTAAGTCAGTAACATTGTTTTGAGAAACTCTGGATACAATAACTAGTCTTTATGGGCCAAAGACAGACTCTTGTCCCACACACATAATTAGTCAGAATTTCCTCCACCTCTCTTAAGAAAAAAAAAAAAAATTAAATTAACGAATCGTGACTGGTAAGCCAATTACAAAAACGCCATATGTACTTTCCCCAGAAAGACAAGTTGTACAGTTCACAACAGGGAAAACAGGAAATGCTTGCAAAGTTCTTACACAAACTCTCCCTGAGGAGAAAAAGCTCTCCATGGGTCCTTGCCTGGTTGCCTCCAATGTGGTAGCCAATCAGGACTGAATGTACCAAATGTACCACTTATCCTTAAATATTATCATCATCTTCTTTCTCATCTAGATGGGGTATAGAAGGTATTAGAAAGTTTTCTTTCTAAAAATCAGAAAAAAGAGGTATCTGACTATCCAGAGTATCTTTTCTGAATGTAACCTAGAATCGTTTCCTATCACATTTCTCTCTCCCTATTTTTTTTTCTTTTTTTAAGAAGTTTTTGCCTAGGGCTCATGCGCTTGCCAGAGAAACAAAGACAGTAGCGGGAAAGTGAGAAATCACCCCCTAGAGGGATGGCCACACTGCAATCCCTTTTTCTCCATTTTAAGAGCATTTATCTCGTTATTCATAGACGAAGTTAGATTGGGACAAAATCCCCATGTCAAGGAAAAAGGAGAGTCCAGATGGCTAGAATGTTTGAATAAATGACTGCAGCTGAAGCAGGCTGGGTAATATATAAATGTTGGGTAGTATTATCTGGAGTAGAGCTAGAGGATCCAGAAGGAAAACCGGCTTTAGATGCCTTGCGTCCTGACCCTTTCAGATGCATTGTTTATTGAAGGGAATGGGAAGAGGCAGGCAGGTAAGGGGGCCATCCTTAATCTTGGCAAAGCCCGGATATATTCGTGGGCCCTCACATCTGTATTAGTTTTACCTGTGCTCTCTGGTCATTTGCAAACAGGTAGAGACATGCACACTATTCTGGAAGCACTCACTGGGTTACACAAAGTGAAACATTAACAAGTATCCTTTCCCTGGACATTGTCTGCCAACGTCAGACACACACTGAAATAATGCCAAATATTGGCTGCTGAGTAAATGAAATTTAACATACACTGCTCATTTCCACTCTCCTTTCAAAAGATATCTTGGGATTCCTGTATCATTAAATTCCAATTTTGATGAGTAATTGTCAGAGAATTTAAGAAATACAATGTGAAATGCTGGATGATATATATCACAATTACTTAAAATTATTTATTGGGGTCGAAACTTCTGGGACAAGGAGGAGAGACATTTGGGGATTTTGTTTGTTTGGCATCACGGCTGCAGTAGAAATGCATTTTTTTAAAAAACAGCAAAAAGCTGAATTATGGCATCAATTTAAGAGCCCAAGGTATCCAACTGTTAAGAGAGTCTGGATCAGGGAAGCCCGTAATTGTGACCATAATTCATATTGTACAAACCGGTCAATTCCTTTCTCCTTAACAGTGACTGCAGAAAATGTCAAAGCTCATTTTTTTTTTTCCTTTTCCAACTCCTTCATATTTTGCTGTGTGGGCTGTCCTATAGTAACTCCTGGCTGCTTGAAAGCCTTTCTAGGACATCAATTCCCAGGACTCAATTTTCTCTATCAGATTGTTGCAAATAAATCTCATTTTATATCTCAGCTCATCACCGCAGTGAAAATGCTTCCCTGTGTCTCTGCTTTCTATTGCTGTGTTTAAAGTGACAGAAGAGGACTTGATGGTCCCTCCAAGAGGCACAAAAGATGGGAATGTGATTTCCTTTCCCCCACCCCTCAGCTCCCAATAACAGCCTAGCATTAAGGTAGTAAATCACGCTCATAATTGTCTAGCGATAGCCAGTCAACTGACTTAATGAGACGGGAAGTCGGTTTCGAGAGAAGAGAAATGACATTTTAACAAGACGACTCGCCTCAGACAGTAATTTATCCTTCACAGCACATTTAATTTTTCTGGAAAGTTATCAGAAGCACAATCACCATTTTGAAGATGACAAACTCTGCTTGACCTTTCAAATCACTTCATTAAATCAACAGAAGCATCTAAAACCCTCTTAAAATATTTGAAAATATATGCCAATAAAATGCTGGCTAGCTACCTCATTTTGGGTGGTTATTTGCCTTTAAAATGTAAAATACTCTCTTTGAAAAGTCAGGAGTTTATTATTGCTTTTTTCATTCTGCAAGACTTGGCTAATTCCATACTTGCATTTCCACCTTCTCAAGATAAGAAATTGACTGGCCCTGAACTTTCTGCTCACAACCTCCAAACATCCTTAAATATTCTCAAACCCATGACAGCCCAGCTTCTGAGAGTCTGCTTGGGATTGTACTCAGATCTAGAAATACATTTCAAGGCTTCCCTGGGGATTCTCGGTGCAGTGGTTTCTGCAGGCACCTCCGGGAACGAGGGTGATTGTACTCACCCTGGAGGGAAATGTGGACAGACTGTGTAGCAGGAAAGCAAAGCAGTGGGCATGCTGTGCCTTCAGGCCTGGAAGCTTTGCATGGTCCTATTTCTTTTATTTTTTAAAAAATAAGTATTTAATTTTATTTATTATTATTATGGGTTTTTTTGAGAGATTTTTGCTATAGAGTGCATGCACTCACAGGAGAAACAGAGAGAGACAGAAAGCAAGAAATCAGCCCCTCGGGGGGACATGGGCACACCGCAATTCCTTCTCCATTCTCTTCTCGGGACCCTGGGCATGCACACACTGTGCCCGGTGTGAGTTTTAAGTCTCCAGGTCCGGGACTTGAACTGCAGTCAACAATGTGGGAGTTCAGGAATGTAACCATTATGCCATCTGCTGGTCCCCTGTGTGAGTGTTTCTATAACGCAGATTCCTTGAAGTCAAGTTGCTGAGTTAGAGGGCATGCCCATTTTAAGTTTGGTAGATCCTGCCATCTTTCCCTCCATAAAGAATGTGCCAATGTACACACTTAATAAGAATCCTCACTGGAAATGGAATCCTCTCTTGCAAAGTGGTTCTCTCTCTTCCATGTGTGTCCATCTCTGCAGCCACAAATTAAAATTCAACACACTGGGCCAACACCTTGATGGTGAAGGCAGTCAGATCCCATGTGGCAGATGGCACAGTTGGAGCCCCAACCAGTGGCTTGAAAAACACACCAGATGTGTGTATGTGCGTGCACGTCCCAAATCCTGAAAAGATGGAGAAGAGGAGAAGGGATTGTGGTATGATCACACACTGAGGAGAGGGGTGGGGAGTGCTTTCTCCCTCTCCTTCTCTGTCTCTCTCTCTGGTTAGCACATACACCCTGGGAAAATTAAAAACAAAAACAAAAATCCACACTCTCTCTCAAAGTCCAATTTTGCTTTACTCTCTAACTCAGACAACAGGTAGGACCCGATGGGATTCCTGGGCCCCTGCTTAGTTTGGGAGGCCTCCAAGTTTCCAGCTCCTACATCTACTCGTTCTATCTGCCTCATGCCAAGGTGGCCACTTTTGTTACTTATTTGTTTGTTTGTGTGTTTGTTTGTTTGTTTTTAAATCTATAGCCATCAACCACTCTGTCCTTTTTAGACTATCCCAAAGATTTGGACGGCCATAGAGAAGAGTCACTTCACTCAGTACGTGACACTCAATCATTTCACACACCTCTGTGGGGGCCTCTTTCTGTCTCCTTTTATTTTTCTTTTTTTGAGAGGTTTTTGCTATGGGGCATGTGCGCTCACTAGAAAAACAGAGAGAGACAGAGAGACACAAAGGGAGAAATCACCCCCCCCCAGGGGGGATGGCCAGGCCGCAATCCCTTCTCCTCCATTCTCCTCTCAGGATCTTGGACATGCACGCACATGCGCCCGGTGTGAGTTTAAGCCACCAGGTCCAGGACTTGAACCGCGATCAAGTACATGGGAGTCCAGTAACATAGCCAATACACCAACAGCTAGTCCCCGTTCTGTCTCCTGCTTCTCCCTATCCTCTATCAGGCCAAGTTGCTCCACTCTGGCCTCTGGAAGTTGGACATTGACCTAGTCAGGCCCAGAAGGACTGGTAGAGGCAACTTCTTCTCAGATGGGGCTCTCTCTAGTAGGAATGTTCACAGCTGCTGCTAAAATATGCAAAATTTCAAATTTCATTCCAAAATTGTATAAATTTTTTTACCCTGAAGAAAGAATGTTCTAGATCCTCTTCACGGGAAATGTGTTCACTGCCCCATCTGGTTTACCTTTCTTGGACCTTCCTCCTCCCAGACAGCAGAGGGCATATCTGTTTCTCTGGCTCCCTACATGCCAGTTCATTAATTAGCTCTTTCAGATTATCCTTCATCAGTTTAGTAACACCCACCCTGGTATAAGAAAGTCTCGTCCTTCTCAGTGGGTAAAACCAGAACATTGTTCTCCTTTTCCACGTCATATTTCTGCTCTCCTGGTTCCTGCCTAGGCCTCGTACCATGGCCCAACTCACTGCAGAGACTATGCCTCGTTTTCTCAGGTATCTGAACCATTAAGGCCTAGTCCTCTGCTGTTCACTTGTCCTAAGAATGAAGTCAGTAAAAGGACAGAAAGAAAAGGTCTCCTCCCCATTACCTACATTAGGAAATACAGCATCTTGGTTCTTATCTTTTCTCAGTAGAAGAAAGAATTTTTTTTCTTTGACAGAAAATACCCCAGGAAGTACATCTGTGGTGGAATCTTGCAAAAGTAATGTCATCCAAGAATCCAATTATTCAGGCTCTCCATGACTTGAAATCTTTAACTCTCAAGGGCTTGGGTTTACCCCGCAGGGGCAAGCAGCCAAAAAATGAGAGGCTGGAAGGAGTGAGCAGTTTCCTAAGGGACAGCAGACACCTGTTATATTTGAATCCCCAGAAGCACAAAGGCTGTCCTCTAATTTTCTGAGAGCTAATTGTTCCATGGCCCAGAGGGACCCACCACATCATCGATTTCTGCAGGGACTTCATTCCCTGGTAAGAATAGCCTTTTCTTTTAATTTTTTTTCCCCGAGATTAACCCATTTAATTCCGTCTCATGCTTTAATGAAGCTCTGTTTCCCATACAGACTCACATGTTTCAACGTATCATCTACTTCTTTTTTGTAAGCTTACCTCGAGCTGTACCTACACAATGTCAAAACAAAACAAAAATCTCTCCCCCCCACCCCCAGAAAAAATAAAATGAGTTCATTGGTTTGATCACCAACTGGACAATTAGTTATTCTGATTGTTTTACTGAACTAGCTAGTGATTTGCCCTGTGTAATCAGTTGATTCACTTAAAATCTTTGAACCAGAGCCAGCAGGTGACATGGTGGTTAAGGGCACTGGACTCCCACATGACCAACTGCAGTTCGAGTCCCAGACCTGGCAGCTTGCTTTCTCCTTTTCTCCCTCTCTCTCTCACTCTCTCTCTCTGATGAGCTCACATGCCCTATACCAAATTAAAATAATAAAACATTACATTAAATAATTCTTAAAAAGTATATATATATCAAGCCATGTGGATGGCCACATTCCTGAAACTCTTCTAAATGACTTCAGCAGTTCTTTGCTTCTATAAGCAAGCAGGAAAAAGTCTCTTCTGAGTTGTTTTTTTTTTTGGGGGGGGCGGGTATTCTGCCAACTCCTGATGAATGTCATATGGCTAAGAATTATGCAAAGAGGCAATGTAAAGGCACATGCCATCCAAAATCAAGAAACTCAACTAAGTTCTGATAACTTATTACTGCAGTGAAGAATCTCTACAAAGAGAAATATTCAGGATCTTGAGGAATTTTTAGTTTATCTTGTTGGAACTTCTGCAATTCTGCAGTTAGACTCTTAGCTATTGGGTCATTGGAAAAGTCACAACACATTTTTGCATAGAAAAACACAGAAAAATATGTCATGACTTTCCCAATGACCGAATATGTATTTCAAATAGATTTAATTTTTACTTTAAAAAAAATGGCAAAGGGTAACACGTTTATTTCTCAATATAATCTCAGAGAGGCTTCTTGGTGGCCAGCAGCCTGATCCCTGAATGAAAAACTAATTATATGACCATTCTGGGCAGCAATATGACTCAGATTACGGCAGGAGGGGAGGAGCTGAATCAATTGGTAACCAGGTTTTTTTCTTTAAATTCTCAAAGATTTTATTCCAAGGTACTCTAGTCCAACAGAACTGTGATTTAGGTACTTTTTCATCATCCCCCCTTCAGCTCCAACCTCTGGCTGTCTCAGGCCTCTAGTTTAGTGCTACCACCTTCAGCGAAGGGCAGTTTCTCCAGTGTCCAGTGGATGCATGAAATGCCCTCACCTCTTCTCATCTTTTCATCCTTACTGTTTTCCTGAGTCTAAAACCAAGTGATACTGAAATATGCACATGCACACACATACACATGCATGCATGCAGAAGCATGTACATATTGTATGTAAAATAAAAGAATGCCTATCTTGTTTAAGCAATTTTTTTACTGAATATAAATTATGAGATAATATATAAAAGTAAATATGTGATATGCAACAAATGAAAATGGAAAATATTAATTTAAACAAGGCTTTGAATTTAATCTTAATTACATTCATATGTTTAGATCCAGAGCTTGGAAGAAAAGGGACATGTTGACATATTTCATGCAACTTTCGGGTCAAAATATAGAAAGCTCCAAAGATAGGAACTGAGTTGAGAGAGGGTCATGTACCCTGTCAACAAGGTGGAAGACATTACCCAGATTTTCTAACGTCTGAGGACATGATTCTTTTCACAGTTATGATTGTAGCACCGTGATGTTGAGATTGGAACACGCCATGGTCTTTGAGTGCAGTTAAGATGCCCATTTTCTTCCCGTTCTCACACTTGCCACACATACATGACCCTCATTTGGAAATTATTTTAAGAAGTTGGCAGCTTATAAAAGCAAAAGCTCACCTCCTTCACAGCCCTGTTCATTTCTCCCCTTTGTGGTGAATTTTTTTTTTGGGGGGGAAGAGATTTTTGCTATAGGGCGCATGCGCTTGCCAGAAAGACAGAGAGAGACAGAGAGACAGAAAGCGAGAAATCACCCCCTAGCGGGGGTGGCCACGCTGCAATCCCTTCTCCTCCATTTTCCTCTCAGGATCTTGGGCACACACGCACATGCGCCCGGCATGAGATTAAGCCACCGCAGTCTGGGACTCGAACCGCAGTCGACTACATGGGAGTCCAGCGACATAGCCATTACGCTAACTGCTGGTCCCTGTGGTGTATTTTTATGTACACACAATTATCAGAGCAGCTGAGTAGAAGGAGATAAATATCTGTCAGATGTGATGATCCAGGCACCTTTAAATGTCCTGCAAAGAACACGAATACCTATCTTTCTGTACTTCAGTTTCCCCTTCTAAAAAATGAGGGCAATTGAATCTTCCGGTTGTTTGAGAAGGATGAACAAGATCAGGTTTTAAAAGTCCCTTTAAACATCTCTGCACAATGGTGCCAGCAAAGAACAGAGAATCATTTTCCTTCGGGCAGAATAATTAAAACAAAATCTCCTGAGCCCCATCTCTATGCATGTCTCTCAAATTGATCAAGCAGTGATTTTTAAGAACAGAGCAGCCCCATGTCATTTATTTATAATCGGTTTTCATTGTTACAGTGGGGCATTCAGACACATCACCTTCAGGCTCTGGGGGGCTGTTCACATTCATTAGGGAAAGGAACCGTCTTTCTTTCAAATAAGCAATTTGATTGCTTCAGGAATAGGTCTGTAATTACTGGAGCACTGGGATATGTTTTCGTTAATACAATAAAGAGACCAGGCTCCCAGCCTCTTCTTCCAGAGACTGTAATTAAAAGGGGTGGCGGTGGGTCCCTGTGCCTTGTGACAGGCCTGGCACCAGGTTGCAGACATCAGGTCGGAGATGCTTCGTCCTAGTTTTGTCCTTTATAGAACTGGGCATCCCAAGCAGGACAGCCATTAAACTACCAAGGTTTCGCACAAAGATCTGGAGATCACAGAGTGAATTCTCTTCTTTCATATATGGCAGGGTGGTCAGGGTCTGACTTACATTTATATTCAAAACTGGCTCAGCTCAGAGGCTGAGGCTACGTGGGAGGCCTGGGTTTGGTTCCCAGACCAAGCTAAATAGTCTAGACATAGTGGCACATACTTACGGTCCTAGCTAACTGGCAGCTGGGGCAGGAGGCTCACAGCCTAAAGGGATTCTGTCGAAATCAATGTCTTGGGCCAGCTCAGTGATGCAGCAGGAACATGCTGCCAAGGTGATGTGGGGTCCACGTGGAGGACTGGGGGCTCAGCTTCCTGTCTGAGCTGTGTACACCAGGAGTGTGCGCCCATGATCTTGGGTGGCCGGAGAGAGTTAGAGGGAATTACGGCATGGGCCCTTATTAGAGATGTTTGCTTTCCTCTCTCTCTGTCTCACTCTCATAAAAGAAATAAACTTAAAAAAAAAAAAAAAAAAAACACAAAAAACTGACTAAAGGGAGCCAGTAGGTGGCATAGTTGTTGAGGTGCTGGACTCTCTCATATGCCCTCTGTGGTTCTAGTTTGGGACCTGGCAGCTTGAAACTCACATTGGGCACATGTGCACATGTGCCCAAAATTGCAAGAGGAGAATGGAGAAGGGATTGAGGCATGGCCATCCCCCTCTACCCAGGGAGTGATTTCCCACTTACATTCTCACTGTCTTTCTGGCAAGTGCACATGCCCTATAATAAAAACCTTTAAAAAAAAAAAAAAAGTAAAAAACAGTATCTCTCTTGGGGCCAGCAGGTGGTATGGTGGTTAAGGTGCTGGATTTCCAGCTGGCCAACTGTAGTTTGAGCCCCAGACTTGGCAGCTTGAAAATCATGCTGGGCACTTGTGAGTGAGTGCTCCAAATCCCAAGAGGAAAGTGGAGGAGAAGGGATTGCAGTGTGGCCAAACTCCCCAGGGGGTGATTTCTCACTTTCCCTTTCTCTGTCTCTTTCAGGTGAGTGTTTGTGCCCTATGACAAAACAAAACAAACAAAAAAAGCTGTTGCTCTCTCACAAATAAAAAAAATAATAAATAATCTTTAAAATGTCACAAAATAGGGCCAGCAGGAGGCATGGTGGTTAAGGTGCTGGACTCCCACATGGCCAACTACAGTTCAAGTTT
Source organism: Tupaia belangeri chinensis (assembly GCF_000334495.1). Lineage (NCBI taxonomy): Eukaryota > Metazoa > Chordata > Mammalia > Scandentia > Tupaiidae > Tupaia > Tupaia belangeri. The sequence continues at coordinate 516,211 of NW_006198494.1, read as the reverse complement.
CAGATCTGGTAGCTTGAAAGTCACATTGCATGTGTGTACATGCATGCCCAAAATTCCAAGAGGAAAATTGGAGAAGGGATTGCAATGTGACCATCCCTCCTGGGTGTGGGGGTTGGGGGGAGGATTTTTCATTTTCCCTCTCATGTCTCTTTCTCTCTCTCTTTTTTTTTTTTTTTTTTTTTGAGAGGTTTTTTGCTATAGGGCGCGTGCGCTCACCAGACAGACAGAGAGAGACAGAGAGACAGAAAGCGAGAAATCACCCCCCAGGGGGGATGGTCACGCTGCAATCCCTTCTCCTCCATTCTCCTCTCGGGATCTTGGGCACGCACGCACACGTGCCTGGCGCGAGTTTAAGCCACTGGGTCTGGGACACGAACCGCGGTCGACTACGTGGGAGTCCAGCGACATAGCCATTATGCTAACTGCTGGTTCCCTCTTTCTCTCTTCAGGGAGTACACATGCCCTACGATAAAACTTAAAAAAAAAAAATTTATTTTTAAAAATTTCACAAAATAGTATAAAAGCATTAACTGTTGGAGCCTAATGAGCTTCTAGAATTTTACTTTTTATATCCAGAGGCAACATTAATTCTAATAGAGTAGACAAATGCAGAAGAATTTTATACTTTGAATTGGACAGAAACAAATTGGTTTTGTTTCATTAGTAATGAATGAAGTAGTTTTCTAGCTTTCATTTTATCACTCCATTCAATCATTTGTTCATTCTCCAAACAAACAACTCCCCAGGGAGAATGGCCAGGCCATAACTCCTCCTCCTCCATTCTCCTCATGGGATTTGGGGCATGCAGGCACACATGCCCAGCCATCCCACTGTTTGTGAGAAGTGTCTCTGGTCCACGTAAGTGGACTTCCGGAGATTCTGCCTATGCTATATGACCCATCTCTCTGGCCTCAGATGATTAGAGATGATTTGTTCAATACTCTTATTTGTTCAAAAACATTTGTTTTGTTCCTCTTCTACTCCAGGCCAAGTGCTGGGCTCCAGGCAAAGGGTTACTCACCTTAAGAAAGTCATCTTCTGGGACCAACAGTTGGCATAATGGCTGTTGCTGGACTCCCATGTAGTCAACTGTGGTTTGAGTCCCGGACCCGGTGGCTTAAACTCATGGCAGGGGCCTGTGCATGTGTGCCCAAGATCCCGAGAGGAGAAAGGAGGAGAAGGAATTGTGGCGTGGTCATCCCCCCTGGGGAGTGATTTCTTGCTTTGTGTCTCTCTGTCTCTCTGTCTTTCTGGCGAGCGCCCGTGCCCTATAGCAAAAAAACCTCTCCAAAAAAAAAAAAAAAAAAAATAGAAAGTCATCTGCTGAATAGCTCCTCACCGACAGCTTCTGTTTTTGCTACTTGGGCTATGAGCCTTTCCTTTCCCTTGCTTCTTGCCTTTCTCCTTCACATTTTTTTTTTTATTTTATTATCATCATAATCTTCTTTCTATTACACTAGATTACATATAACTTTACATTGACTTCCATTGCTTTTTCAAAAGGGAATGCCATACATGTCAGTCAATATAGAGACATCAGTCTCCCCACTTTATCATTCAATATCTTTTCCATGCTTTTCCCAATAATTATTATTATAATTTTTTTAAACAATCAATCACTATTTCTCATTTTGCTTATTAAAAAGACTTCACCCATCATGAAATACTTCCCAGACCGGTTCAGTTGAGAATACTATACATGTCATCATCAACAGGTAATAAACCATATCTATTTCTCATTACCATCCTGCCTCTCTATTGTTCACTGCTGTCTTTATCCTCTTCTCCCTCCTTTTTTTTTTTTTATACTTTGTTTTTTATTATAAATTTTTTTTTCTCATCACAACACACATATGAATTTTCCATCCAAAATACACTGTGCATTGGCTCAATCAAGCACATCAACATATATGTTCTCAGCAAATGATTTCCCAATTTTTGTGTCCTGCATACCTTGCCTTTTGTTTTGCCATCCTAGGTTCCCCATCCCCACCCTCTGCCATGTCCCATCTTCCTCCTCCATTGTCCCTGACATTCATGATTGCCCTCAATGGCTTCCGCCCCCCCCCATTCAATTGTTCTACCAATGAACTCAATTAGTCTAAGTATATCCACTAGCTAGCACAGCTGACATATCCTTACACATGTATCCAAATCTGATCCTAGGCATAAACCCCAGGGAGTAGAATGAACATACTATAAAGTAGACCCCAGTTGTGTCCATACAACTCTCTTCAGTCATCAAATGTGCATTTTTTTTTCCTCCTGATTATTATT
>NW_006198494.1:496669-511520 GCF_000334495.1 Tupaia belangeri chinensis | reverse complement strand
CCGGGCCCCCCCCCGCCCGCCGCCGCCGCCGGCTTGGTGGGGGCCCGGGGGGACACACAGAGCCCGGAAGGGCCCATGACGTCCCCCGGCCGGACCTCTCCTTCACATTTAAAGTCTTTGGCCATTTATGGTTGGGTGAAGGATGAGGGTTGGGGTGGGCATTCATTCCGCCCAGTCTTACAAAGTTCCCAGCTATAAACAGACAGGGATATTACACTGAAATAACAGGACTTCTTCCTTCCCTTCCTTTTGTTAACCACATAAAACCCAGAAACAGCATAAAATGCTGTTGGTGGCACCGTACATAGAACCAAGGCAAGGACAGCAGCGATGTTGGTTTGAACTCCATGGAGATTGTTTTAGTAAAGGACGATGCAAACAATTCCCGAGGACTTTTCAGACACGGATATGCGAGAACTACTTTCCATTTTAGTAAGATCTGTTGGACTATAAAGATACAAAATTGTTTTTTTGAAGAGCAGATTCTTTTGCCGGTACCTCAGAGAAACTCTTTTCTAATAAAAGAAGTCAATTTGGGAATAGAAAGGGGTGCTTTCCTTGCCGAGCACGACTGACACAGCGACACACTTGCCCTATGGGTTTAAAAATGATGCCGTGATACCATTCTAGAAGACTCTCTTAATAGTTTCCACTGCAGTGGCAACGGATTTATACTTCTCTACTCATTCCTTCCTGACACTCAAGACCGATGGCAATCCCAGGGGAGACTGTGAAGATTTCAAGTCATGCTAGTCAAGACTCTTTGGTGGCAACAGAAACCAACTGGAGTGTTCAGCAGATGGCATGGTGATTAAGATGCTGGATTTCCCCATGGGCTGACCACAGTTTGGGTACCAAACCTGCTAGCTTGCTTTCTCACTCTCTCTCTCTCTCTCTCTCTCTCTCTCTCTCTCACTATGTTTCTTTCTGATCAAATTTTAAAATAATAATAATATAAAATAAAATAAAATAAAAAACTCATTGTACTTAAGCACGGAAAAGGAATTTGGTATGAGGATACAGAAAGATATCAATGAACTAAGTTAGGAGGACAGCCAGACCTTACTTATGGAGGGCTGGAATTGAGAACAGAAAAGTATGCACATCCCAAAGATGCATCCTTGGTCCATTGCTCCTCTGTTTTTTTGTTTTGTTTTGTTTTGTTTCTTCTTTTGTTTCCTTTTTTTAAAAATTGCATATCTGCTTCATTCTCTGACAATAGAGTTCAGCTTTCTCTGCTTCTCTACCAATAAGATGATATATGGCTGAACCACAGCCAGTGAGTTTAGCTGTGACTGTTCCAGTCATTCACAGAGGAGGACTGGCTGTCTCTATTTCTACCTGTGAAAGAGAGAATCTGATGTGACCTGCTTGAATCAACTGTTGTCCAATCATCTGAGGCCAGGGAGATGAGTCAGAGCACATGCTGTTCCTAGAAGCCCACTTATCTGAACCAGAGACACGTCTCACGATGATTTGAGAGCTGGCATGTTGAGTTTTGATAAAGATACCCTAACAAGTATCTCCAGAGTGGCTATCAAATTGTGGAAATATAGGAAAGATACATTTTAAATCATTTGTATTAATACGTGATAAAATAGTAGGATCTGTGTTTCCAGACTTGGTGGCCACCTTCTGCTACAAAGGATAGACTCTATAGTCCTTGAGTAGAAAGAAGCCACAGGACATGAATCTGTAATGCTGCTGTCAGCCTGGACACTCATTTATCTGAGCTAAATAGTCATAAATACTCATGTGACTCATGTGAATAGTATTCATACATAATAAAGAGATAATTACCTTAGCTTTCTAGTTGCAACCAAATATTCTGTAATTACAGAGAATACTTAGTAAGATAATGAGTAGCATTCATTATCCGCTTCCTAGTCCCCCAAGAATGATTCACACTAAATCCTAAGTAATCCAAATCCTAGTGCTTTGGTTTAGAACAAAGGGAACCTAGAGCTCGAAGGATGACCCCAGAAGAAAGGCCATACAGCTTCGCACAATGCAGCCAGAGGGGGAATTCATTAAAGACACTGAAATAATGTAGAGTTACCCTGCTCATAGGGGCCCAGATCACACATGGCCAGCTGAAGTTCAGATCCCAGCTCTGCTGACTTGAAAAACACACCAGGTGTCTGTGTGTGCATGCCCAAAATTCTGATGGATGGAGAAACGGAGAAAAAGGATTGTCATGCAACCTCATTCCATTGGAGTGTGCTCTCTCTCACTCTCTCTTTCTGCAAAGTGCATGCACTCTCTGACAATTAAAAAAATAATAAAATAGGGACCAGCAGTTAGTGTAATGGCTATGTCGCTGGACTCCCATGTAGTCAACCACGGTTTGAGTCCCAGACCGGGTGGCTTAAACTCATGCCGGGCGCATGTGTGTGCGTGCCCAAGAACCTGAGAGGAGAATGGAGGAGAAAGAAATTATGGCATGGCCATCTGCCCTGGGGGGTGATTTCTCGCTTTCTGTCTCTCTGTCTCACTCTGTCTCTCTGGCAAGCACAATCACACTATAGCAAAAACAAACAGACAAACAAACAAACAAACAAACAAAAACCTCTCCAGGAAAATAAAATAAAATAGGAGCCAGCAGATGGTGTAGTGGTTATGTCACTGGACTCCCACATGGCTGACCATGGTTCCAGTCCTCGACCCAGTGCTTGAAACTCTTACGTGCATGTCTAAGATCCTGGGAGAATGGAAGAGAAGGGATTGTGGCATGACCAAAATCACCGTGGGGGGCAATTTCTCCTTGCGTTCTCACTGTGTCTGTTTCTCTCCTTCTCTCTCCAGTGAGAAAAACCTCTACAAAAATAAATAAAATAAAAAAGAAATAATGTAGAAGAAACCAGACGGTAGGAGAGGGTGAAACACAATGCTCTGTGAGGCTGACTGACATTGGAGGTTTCTGGGTTTGCATCTGGAATCCTCCCTTGCTACACCGAGCATGCCCATGTCCATGCCCATACTGGGCTTGCTGGAGCAAGGAACGAATCAAAGTATCAGGACCTTGTCGGGGGTGCTCTAAGTCTATCCTTCTTTCTTAAAAAGAAAAAAGGGGGAAGGCTGGATGGTGGCACAGCAGTAAAATACCACTCTAAGAAGCTGACCCACATGAAAAAAATCCCTGGGTCATGTCTGGAGACCTCCCTAAGTATGCAAGGCTGTATGGGCACCCATGATCCCGGCCGGCTGATGTTGGGGCTGGGTCATGGCATGAGGACCCTGTTGGATGTGCCTAATTCTTCTTTTCTTTTCTTACTTTCTCTCTTTCACTCTTCTTTCTTTCTTTTTAAAATTTTGTCACAGGGCCCATGTGCTCACCAGAGAGTGACAGAGAAAGAAAGTGAGAAATCACCCTCCATGGGGCAAGGCCACACCACAGTCCCTTCATTTCTCTTTCCTGTTGGGATTTTGGGCATGCACACCCATGCACCCTGCATGTTTTTTAAGACACTGGGGTCAGCTATGTGGCATACAGCCACCTTAACTGCCACACCACCACTGACCCAGAAGTACCTGTTTCTCAATGTCTCTCTCATGAGATGAAAAAAGGAATGAATGAATAAATAACACTTGTTTGCATTTCTTTTAAGACAGGGTCTTACCACATCACAGCAATCCTCCTGCATCAGCCTCTCAAGTCACTGGGACTACAGCCATACACAACTATGCCTCGTCCTTAGGTGGGGCCAGAATTCAGACCACCAACCTTAGGTTCTTGGCTTATCATACTATGTTCATAGAATGGCTGCTGTGTCTCCAGTCATCACATTTGTATTCCAAGCAGGAGAAAGACAGAATGTCATTTATTCTCTGTCACTCTTATAAAGCATGCAGATGGGGCCAGTAGGTGGCGTGGTTAAGGTACTGAATTTCCACATGGCTGACAGTGGTTTGAGTCCCAAACCTGGCATCTTGCTTTCTCACCTCTCTCTCTCTCTCTCTCTCTCTCTCTCTTTGGTGAGTGCACATGCCTTATAGCAAATTTTAAATAATAATAATAATATGGAACCAGCAGATAGTGTAATGGCTATATCGCTGGACTCCCATGTAGTTGACCGTGGTTCGAGTCCCAGACCCAGTGCCTTAAACTCACTCCAGGCACATGTGCGTGCCCAAGATCCTAAGAGAAGAATGGTGGAGAAGGGATTGCAGCATGGCCATCTGCCCTGGAGGGTGATTTCTCGTTTTCTGTCTCTCTGTCACTATCTTTCTGGCAAGCACACATACCCTATAGCAAAAACCTCTAAAATAAATAAATAATAAATAAAACTAAATAAATAATTATTTTTAAAAATAAAAAATAAAGCATGCTGATGACTTCCTCTTAGATTTAATTGTCCAAAATTCTATCACATAGCTCTACCAGGATCTCAGATGACAACTCAAGAAAGCCGAGCAGTCGAGCATGAGTGCAGCCAGTTAAAGCAACAACTCTTAAGCACCTACCGCAACGGTAGAAGCACGGGACAAAGGTTGGACAAAGTGCCCACCTCCCCTGTTTCACCTTCCCCCATGGAATGTGCACTCCCAAAGTCAAGGGTAAAGTGGGTCAGCATAGATGGAGAGGATGCCTCACTCTTCTTATTTATTTTCTTGCTTTGATAATTATTTTATTTAACTTTGTTTATTTATTTATTTATGTATTTATTTTTAATTTGACCAGAGAGGAACAGAGCAAGAGAGAGGGGGTGGAGGGAGTAAAATAGCAAACTGCCAGATCTGGGACTTGAACCACAGTCAATCATGTGGGAGTTCAGCACCCTTAACCACCACACCAGCTGCCCACCCAAGGATGCCTCCCTCTTGAGGGGCCCAAAAGACTTTGACAGTTTTATGGTCTTGGGGGTGGGAGGTGGGGCAAGGCAAAGAACTAAGAGTGGAAAGCACCCAATCAGGGAGAGAATAGACTCTTTGAGATCCCCAAAAGGAGGCTCCTGGGATAGGAGCGAGGAGCAAGGGCATGGCTGGCTGGGGGCCTGAGACCCGGACTGCAATTCCCTTCAGAGACTAGGGATGCACTGACATGCACCAAATCTGGTGTGGGGAGTCCGGCTTTTCCCTGTGAGACCTACCAAGAAAAGCCTTGGTAATTCTATAGTCAGGCCTGGAAATTCATACAAAGGTTCACAACCAGGAGCCAGACAGCTCAGGTTCCAGCCAGCCAGTGAAGCTAGGAAGTTGAGAACTTTCTCTCTAGCCTCTACAGTAAAGGAAGACAGGGCAAGGTTGACTGGGAATGCAAGTCAAGGGATAAAATTCCCAGAAAAAGCACTCAATTTCATCATAAGTATTTGGATATTTGATGATACAGCTACTCATTTTCTGTTTATTTCTTCCAAGAGTCAGAGAGAGTGAGAGGAGACAGTGGAAGAGAGACAGGCACCCCCAACAGTGTCTTCATGCTCAGATCCAGCCCCCGCTGCCCTGAATTGTGGGCATGTGTATGCCCAGCCTGTTCAGAGAGGGGAAGTCCTGGTTTTTATTAGGTTTTATCCATTTTATTCATGACAGAGAGCCTGCACACACACGCATGAGAGAGAGAAAGGCTCCTATGTCAGGGTCTTGTCATGCCATATCTCCTCTCTCCAGCCCTCCTGCTCCTCAGGATCTCAGACAGACATACGCACCCACACCCGCCCACCATGCTTCAGATTGACTACTCAGGGATTGAAACCCATGATCAGCCACATGATTTCCAGTACCGCAGTCTGGTACGCTATCAACTATACCACCTGCACTGGGTTACGAGCAGAGACAAGCCAGAAAAAAAATTGGAAAGGAGGGGCAAACAGGTGATGTGGTGGTTAAGGGGCTAGAGACCCATCTGGCCAACCATGGTTTGAGTCTCAGACCTGGTGGTTTGAAACTCATACAGGGCATATGTGTGTGCATACCCAGAATCCTTAGAGCAGAATAGAGGAGAAGGGATTATCCCCCTGGGGGATGATTTCTCACTTTCCTTCTCACTGTCTCTCTCCGTCTCTCTCTCAAGTGCCTTATGGCAAATATCTCTCTAAAAAAATTAGAAAGGAAGAAATGGAAAGAATGGGTACAGACAAAGATGTATCCTCTGAAGTCTACAAAGATAGGAAGTGAAGTCAGAAAATGGGGACTTTAGATTCTCAAAGTAAAGTAAAGTTGGGTTGGTTTCAGTCAATTGGTAAGGTATTGACAAACCTAGTGGTACCCTATCCTATCTGCCTCTCCTACTTACTCAGCACTGTCTGACAATATCACAAAATTGGTTTTGCTTGTTTTTGTGAACAAAAGAAGGATAACTACCTCATCAGCATAGAGGATGCACAATCCAAAATGAACCTTGCAGTCTTCCAGACTCCTCTTCAAGCAGAAAGTTCTGAAAATGAATGCACCCTAGCTCCGTATGTTTACTTACCATCCCTTCTATTAAGCTTTCAGCAGCTGTAGAATCATGCTCATATTAAAAAAAAGAAAAGAAAAGAAAAGAAAGAGAAAAGAAAAAGAAAAGAAAAAAGAAGAGTATAAAAGTAAAAAAAAAAAAAAAGAAAATTTTAAAAGAAAGGGAAAATAGTTTCCTGCTCAAAGCATTTTGTTACCATTTATTTTATTTTTGCCAAAGTCAGAATGAATTAGCGAATCCTTGGCAAGCCATTTAAAATTCACAGTAAGCTCTTCTTTGACCCTTGGGTCAGAAATAAATTTCCTAGAAACCTTAGGAGAATATCTCTCCTGGGTTTCTTTGGGGTTAGAAAAATTCCTCTCCTACTCTCTAGTTCTCATTTCTCAAATAGGGTGGTGACCAGCCATGTTCCGGAGGCTTTGTTTATGCAACTTTGAGATAACTTTTAATTCCCTACTCAGTTATTTCTCTGTGATTTGGAGCTACAGCTGCCAGTTCTCTGTGAGTTGTGAATGAGAAGCGATGTGATGTGAGGGTTCTGGTTGTCTGTGAGAGGCAGAGAAGAATACCTTTGCCAGGTGTTCCCCGGGTGTGAGAAACATGGGAAAGTTGAAGTGAGTCTTCTCTTCTGTGAGGTAGAGATTCAATTTTAAGGTTTCAGAACTGTAAGTGAATCTATATAGTTAGAAATTCTGTTTTGTAATGTTTAGACCTTCGTGTTCCAACAGGGTTAGAAAACTCAAATTCCTAGCAGTTGACAAAATCATTTTTGTTGACGGTCATTCCACTGAGAAAAGACCATTCTTTGACCTTAAGTCATTAAGAGGATTGGACACATGCAACATGACTTTATGTCTGTATATTTATATAAGAGCAAATGCTTTCCAACATGGAACATCTGTGAAGATAATATGCCATTTCTGATACTATGCTGTCAAAGGGCTAGAAAAAGAAGATTTATATAAAAACAAATGCAAATAGTGCTAGCTAGTTAGCCAAGAGGGCAAAAGGAGGGGAGACTTACATTAACCTGATTTTCACAGTTGCTAAAAACCTGACAGGGGAAATATGAATTTTAACTAGTTGCCAAGCGATTGGTTATTCATGTGTGACATATGAAACAGGGGAGACTTTAATTTTCTCCTTGTCAGTTTTAAACAGAAAGCCTGTCAGTTCAGCAAGTGCAGCTACTAAACATATTACAGGAGGGTAACAGCATCTCCCCCAATCCAGTTTTAATATGACATCAAGCCCCAACCACCATGCCATTACCCGTCCATCATCCTTCCATCACATTTCAACCAACCCTGCCCCAATGATGTGCTCTGTCTTTTACTGGGTAGCACTGTGTTCTCTGGGTCTTGCCATCAGCCTGTATTTCCAGTAAGAAAATGTGAGATGACACTGGCTATTTTAATAAGCTGTCGTTATAAACTCTCTTCTTGGGTCACTATCGGACACTGTCTCAGTCCATTATTAGGTTGCTGATTGAAATATTTGAGACTGTGTGAATTTACTTGCAAAATTCACAGTTCTGGTGGTTGAAAGTCCAAAGGCATGGGCTTATGTCATAGCTGATGGGAGCACAGAGAATGGTAAGCATTTGTAGAGAGAGAGCAAGTTGTAGGCAACTCTTTTAGAGCAACCAAGTCTCCTGAGAACTAATCCCTTCTTATGAGAGCTAAAACTTACTGTATTTCACAAGACATCATTAATCTATTCACAAGAGTGTTGCCTTCACAATACAACCTCCATGACCCAATTGCTACCTATAGACTTCACCAGTTCCCTCAACACCAAATTCTAAACATGAAACTTTGGGGGACAAACCATCATCCAAACCACAACAGACATTATCAGTGGAATTCTTTAGTGACATGTGATTTTTCTAGTCATCAATCCAATGCTAATTTAGTCCAAGTCAATTTAACAACAAAAAAAGCACTATGTTAACACTAGGTATGAGGACTGTGTCAGGTCATGTTTTCAAATATGATTTAGAAAGTCCTATTGAACCATCTGGTAACAGTCATAGACATCTCCAGAAACCCTTTGCATGTTTACTATATGTGATACATAGTAACTCATTCAACAAATAGTTATTGCTATATATTCTTCCTATGAAGAATATAAAATATGCTGAGAATAAAGAGACACAGTGGGAAAAAGGGACTGAACTACTACTCAATAAATACTGGCTAGGAAGGCCCTCTTTGACAAGATATTTAAACTGATCCCTGCATAATAAGGAGCTAAGCAAGCAAGGATAAAGTAGAAAAGAGTTTCAGGTCAACTCTGAGGCCAGGACCAGCTTCTAGAGAAATCAGAGAGCCAAGTGGGGGCTGGACTCTAGGGTCATGTAGATCCTTGGAAGAAGATGAAATTTTATTCAATTGCAATGGGAAGCCATTAGAGGGTTTTCATCCATGCTGTGATAAAATGCTTTGGCATCTGTGTGGAAAACAGACTCTGCAGAGCAAGAATGGAAGCAAAGATTCCCATTTGGAGGCTTTGCAGAAGCTCAGGGAAGTTATGATACTGTTTTTCCCTAATGAATATTCTGTTGTATCAGGTTCATACTGAAATTCCAACTGAGTCTTACATGAATTGAATGCATCATGTATGTTTGGCTGGATGGTTTTCAATCATAAATGGTATCATCATATCCTAAGACTATCAGGGTTCCACTGACCCAGAGTTGAAAACTCTTGACAAATTTACTCTGATCTACTTAAATCTAATGTAACTCTATGGAAACAGCATCAGGGATTTGAGAAATATCTGATTAGGGTGAAAATCTGAGGCCATGAAACAGAGAATTCATTGGTAAGAATGGTACTTAGTTTATGTTACCTCCCTACCACAGAGGCTGGTACACAAATATTTGTTAAGGGTATTAATATATTATCCTAGTAAGAGCACAAGAAATAGCATAATTAAACTCCAGTAGTTCAGTACTTGAGTTCTCTGAACTAAGTAGCCCTGGGAACTAGACTTGGTATTTAAAGATAGTCTTTGGGAGAGGGTGGAAATAAACCCACACTGCCCCCAACTTTTACACACTAGTATTCAAGGCTTATTGCTGCTCAATGCTTTCTGAGCAGAATGGCCATGGACAATCCCATTTCTAGCTGGTCCCCTATCCTAATCCCCCCAACTCTTCCTCCTCAAGAAAGACAACAGCAGAGTAGCATCTTGCTCACATGCAGAGCCCTCCCCAGGGACACCAGCCCTTTTCTCTACTCCCCAGCTGTCTCTTCCTCTATCCTACTTCCCACCCTGCACCAAAACAGGGAAGCCTTTTGTGGGAGCAATCAAGCCCTAAATCACTATTTATATTTCTCAGAGTAAACTTAATGCTGAGAAAAGGTTCTGGAATGACTGCCCTGGGGACTGAAGCCCATCTGGAAACATGAATAATGTGAAATTTATCCCTCCAAGGATCCCCCACAAGACCAATTACGATATCATCCTTTCCGAGAATTTCTGCCAATTTTTTATGGGGTCACCAGAAAGTTATATCTTAAGTGAAAACTGCACAGATTTATATAGGGGATAGTTAACTGGTGGGGTGAGGTATGTGGAAAGAAACTACAGAAATCCCTGATACTCCACAGATGGAAATGTGTGCAAATTTGGCTCTTCACTTCAGGAAGTGGGAAGGATTTAAGCATTTATTGAATGACTACTGTAGGCCAGGCACTCTTCCAGGCACTGGGGAAAGAACAGTGAACCACACTAACAGTACCCTCATGGAGCTGCCACTTTAACTTATTGGAGGATAAACCATAAAAGGCTCACTGAAAGTGGTACCAAAATCGATATGTGAGTTTTAGTTCTGTGTGTGGCATAGACTCACTGAACACTGTGAAGAGACTAAGTTTCTTGCTTTGTTATAGTTGAGAGTGAGAGAGTGCTGCCCCATTTCTTGAGAATGTGTGAGGGAATCCACTCACTGTTGGAAAACTCTTCGAATAACCAGAAGAGACTCGGTATTTATATGTTACCTCATACTTCTCTCCTCACGCTGCAAAGTTCAATGGAGAGGTATTTGGCAAAAGGCCTTCTGCTGAAGTAATCACCTGACAATGTGAGGGGGGATCCGAGTCAGCCAGATTTTAGCTCAACTGGAGCAGTTTGATTAGGTGATGAACACATATTATCATAAAATTACAGAGTGGCTGTAATTCACCCCATCATGGCTGGATGCCTCTGAGGGAAAATGTCAATGAAGGGTCATCTGCTTTAATGTTGGTAGTTCTTAAACTTCAGTTTCCAAGGAATAGCTCGTTGTGTCTATCACAGAAAGATCTCAGTTTCTCCCCTAGAAATTCAGAATGACAAGGTCTGGGAAAGGGTCCAGGAATTTGTACTTTACCACGGTCCCTGCTGATTCTGCTGCCAGTGGCATTACTCCGAGAACCACCACACCGTGTTAAACATAAGACAGAGGATACGGATCTCCAATTTCACTTCCCCAGGTGTAGGAACATCTTGGCCAGGATCTCTTCCTCGGCAGTTTTTTTCTGACTGGAACAGTTTCCTTTACTCATGATTTATTCTTTCTCTGATGCATCCAGCAAATATAGATTAGCAACTACAATGGACAGATTACCCACAGGAGAGAAGATGTTACAACGAGTAAGCATCAGGCACTGCCCCCTGGAGCGTCAGATCTTTTTTTTTTTTCTTTTAAAGAATTATTTTATTTCATTTATTATCATCATTATTATTTGTTTAATTTGACTAGAGAGAAACAGAAAGGGAAAGTATGAAAACAAGCCTCTAGGTCCAGGACTCGAACTGTAGTCAACCACATGGGAGTCCAGAGCCTTAACCACCATGCCACCTCCCAGCCCCAACATCAGATCTTCATAGATGAGGGAATGGAACTCATGGACCTGAGCCTGTCTGACACTCAAGGTCGTTGGTGCTCTCTCTAACATCCTCTCATTTGGTCTACCCAAGTTTTGCTGCTTCATCTTGTTCAAGTCTAAAGTGTCTCTTTTGCAGTGAAACCTTGCGACTGCATCAATCTAAATCAAATTCAACATCAAAAAAATGCCTGATACTTACCCTAACCTATTCTTCCCAGAGCTTTCCCCATCTCAGTAAAAAGCAATTCCATTCTTCCAGTTGGTTAAGCCAAAATTGGATCAATTTATTTCTCTTGTACCGCATATATGAGCCATCGCAAATCCTGTTGGCTCTGCTTTTAAAATACATCCAGGATCCTACCACTCCTCCCCTCCTCCTTAACTACCTACCTAGTCCCCAGCACCATCACCCCTTCCTGAATTATTGCAGTTGTGTTCCAATGCTCTCCTAGCTCCTGCCCTAATTCCCCTTTCCTTAACACAGTATCCAGAGTGACTTTGTTGAAATACAGATCTGATCGGGTCACTCCTCTGCTCCAAACTGGCTTTCCTTGTCCCTGAATAAAAGCCAGAAGTCCTTACATTCACCCAGAGGGCCCAAACCCCCCTTGTTTTCTTTTCCTATCTACCTCTTTCTGCTCTCCCCTCCCTCACTCCTCCCGCCTCTACTAGACGGTCCTACTTTGGCGCCTTCATACTTACTGCTTTCAGAATCCTTTTCTTCCATTGGTGCACGTGGCCTGCCTCCTTTCTTTCTCCACATCTTAATCAACTATGGCTTTCTCAGTACTCTTAGCTGCCTGTCTATTATCCGAGTATGTGTTCCCATCTTCCCCATTTAACTCCCTACATTACCCTAGCATCTCCATGTTTCCCTACTTTTATCTTGTTTCTTTTAAACAGTAGTGTGTCTGGTGAATGCACATACCCTCTGGCCAAAAAAAAAAAAAAAAAAAAAACAACTTTATAGCAACATCTCTCTTAATTTTGTTTGTTTGGTTAATTTGCCAGAGGGTATGTGCATTCTCCAGAGATACCCACCCACAGAAAGAGAAAGAAGGAGAAAGCTTTTTTCGTGACTAGGGTTGGGATTCAAACTATGCAGCCACCCATGTAGAATCTAGCTACCTTAGCCACCAGGACACAGGAAAAGCCCTCTCTATAAATCCTTAAATACTGTAGTGTAGCTTCTATTAGGTCATCAGGAAAGTCATAACATTTTTTTTTTCTATGCAAAAAATGCATCGTGACTTTCCTGACAATCCAATATAATAGTAGCTGAATTAATGCTAAGCTTTCCAAGAATGTGGCTGATGTGGACATTGAAAACTTTTTTTTTTTTTTGAGAAATTTTTGGTATAGGGCGTGTGTGCTCACCAGACAGATAGAGACAGAGAGACAGAAAGTGAGAAATCACCCCCCACAGGGGGGATGGCCACGCCGCAATCCCTTCTTCTCCGTACTCCTCTCGGGATCTTGGGCACGCACGCACACGCGCCTGGCATGAGTTTTAAGCCACCAGGTCTGGGACGTGAACCATGGTCAACTACATGGGAGTCCAGCAACATAGCCATTATGCTAACTGCTGGTTCCGACATTGAAAACTTTTAAACATTGTTTAGAGAGTTAACTTTTAGAAAATACTTAGTAATTTTTTCTTTTTTTAAGAATTATTTTAACTTTATTTATTTTTAATTTGATCACAGAGGGACAGAGAGCAAGAGAGAGAAAGTGAGAAAGCAAGCCACCAGGTCTGGGACTCAAACCAAGGTAGTCCATGTGGGAGTCCAGCTCCCTTAGCCACCATGCCACCTGCTGGTCCAAGTAATCCTTTCCTATTTAATGGGGTAAAACTCTGAGTAGAATAGGATGTGCTTTCTCACACCGATAACATCTGTGGTGCCAGGGCTTTTGACATGGCTGGGATGCATATTAAACCTGTGGACATTTACTGATGGACAAAGATACACAATGGGAGCTTGAGAAAACTTGTTCAAGGATGGAGACAATCACTTCACAGGCAATCCTTCTGGTTGGGGCAGATCTCTGGAATTTGAGTGCTGTGCTGAGATCCACAAAGTTTCTATTGTCTGAAGACTCAAAGGAAACTGCTCTCTATAGTGAGAAATGTACCAGGATTTTACTTGTTTATGATTTTTTGTCTGATAAAAATATATTCAGGGTTTTAATTCTGTCTGTAATTATTAATAATATTTGATACAAAAAAATTTGATGCAAAGGAGAAATGTTAGTATTTTTTTAATTGGGGTGGTAGATACTTGAATATTTGTTATATTATTTTCTGTCTTCTATATGCTTGAAATACAGTATTTATCATTTTTTAAAACTTAAAAAGAAAATATACAAAGCATAGTAGATAATCGGAATTCTGAGACTTAGGCAAGTCTGGGAAGATGACCTGCAGAAGCAATAGAATGACTCCACTTTCCATAGTTCCTGTCCTCTCTAAGAACAAAAGGCTATGGTGGTGACCAGACTGCTAAAGGTCATGGGATAAAGAGGGAGGTAGTAATTCTTGTCTCCAGCTGTGGGACCCACAATGTCTATAATAGTCCTCTTGAGGTCAACCACCAGCTGGGGAAGTCACAGGCCCACCACTGACTGTTAGAAGTCAACATGCTGTCACGTTGAGAACTACTTGTAACCCAACCACAGTTACAGAGGAGCCTCCTTTATGTAACTGTCCCCCACCCCACACACACACACACACACACACACACACACACGCACATTGGTGCCCTTGAGGTCAAGGACACTGTCACTATATCACTTAATATCGTGGGTGCTTTTCTGAGCAAACCCACCAAAGTGTGCTATCAGTCTCAGGGACCATTATTCTCCAACCAGGCCTGTATGTGAGCCAGGGTGGCCTGAGGAAGGTGGGAGGAGAGATTCCCAAGCTCTCCGAAGGTTTCTAGGATTCTGATGTCTTCCTCTGGACAAGTCAAGAACCTCTTTCTGCAGGATCATAGCAGTCCCTCCAAGACTTATGCTTTGGAAAATTCAGTATTTTCCAAAGTTCAGAATGTCTCCTTTTTATGACCTCAAGTTTCTTCTTTCATTCAGGCCTACATTGGAAACACCACTGCCAATAAACACCAACCACATGATAGATTCAATACGGTGGCAGCAATATTTCAAGAAATCAACTTTTTCAGACTAAATCTACCAGTAATCCAACTTGGAAGAAATGCGTCCCTGGGAACAACCTGTGAGCATTAGACTTATACAAGGAGAAGTCATTCTGATAGGAGAGAAAGAGTAGATATTTATTTAATCCTGAATCTAAGTAGAAATCCTCTTTGATAAAGTATTTTTCAGTAAGTTGAAGCCACCATAGCTTGGACTTTAAAGGCTTTGAAAATAGCATTTACTTCCTAGCTTATCCTCTGTGGAAGAGAAGCTCTTCTCATAGTTTCCATGAAAGTCTTCTTTGGGCTTCCCACCCAGCCTGCTGCCCATAGGAAGAAATCAAGTCCATTTCTCTCGACGTGTTGTCCCCTTCCTCTGATCTGGGTTCCCCCAGACTGCTGCTGCTTCTGTCTGAACACACACC
>NW_006198494.1:490497-496638 GCF_000334495.1 Tupaia belangeri chinensis | reverse complement strand
TCTTCCTGTCAGCCCTTCTGATGAGTCCCGTCTTCCAGCCAACACACCACTCTGTGAGGCAGGAGACCTCGTTTTCCCCACTGTGCAATTAGGAACAATTTCAGTGTTCTCAGCCTCCTTCCTGTGCCTGTCAGTTCTCCACTAACACAAGCTGCCGTGCAGGCCTAGTCACAGATATGGCACCATTACTGAGATGGGTCGGACGTATGGTGCTGATCAAATTTGCTGTACCAAGTTGCCAGGACTGGCTGGAACAAATAAAATGTAACATTCAGCTCTTGGAGCACTACTGAAGCCAGACTTCCAAAAATCTGCTTCATTTCCATCAAAGCAGTTAAGTCTTAAATTTCATCCTGGGAGGTGATTGGTTGAAGATTTTAGAATTTTTTCTTTTTTCAGTCGCCAGAGGGCATGTGTTCTCACCAGAGAGAGAGATAAAGAAAGAGAGAGAAAGCACTCCCAACAGGGCGTAGTCATGCTACAATTCTTTTTCTTCCATTTCTCTTTCTTACTGGGACTTTGGACATTTACGCATACACACCTAGTGTGTTTTTCAAGCACTGGGGCCAGGATTCAAACCTTAGTCAGCCATGTGTGATCTGGCTCCCAATGCACAGCACTTAACCACTACTACTGGACTTGCCTGATTAATTAGAGATTTTAAAAACCATACTAACTGTATCCCTCATTTTTAGCTTCCTGGGGTCACTGGCATCAGAGTGCTGTCTAGCATCTTGAGCTTCAAAGGGTGACATTGTTGACTTTCCTTTCTGGAAGAACCCAGGAAAATGACTAACACATCACCATTCTGTCAGAGGCTTACCACTCTGTCAGTCAGTGGCTTATATTTACCACTCTGTCTCTGCATTTTCCTTTATGAGCAACTTATAAGAATGCAAGTTCTCTTCTTCCCTGTGGCTAAGATGGTATCCATCACAAGAGACAAAGTAGATTGGAAGCTCATTGTCCTTCTGGAAGCCTGTTACCAATACAAAATGAACCACATGGATCTATATGGATTATCAAGATATAAGAAATAATCTTCTCGGTGATGTTGTCACTTCTTATTTTGGTGAGCGGGGTATAGGAACAGAGCCCAAGTTAGGTCTGGCTATATGTTTAGCAGAAGAGGAAATGAATTCCCTGTAACAATTTTAGTCTCTCTGGATTACAAAAGGATGAATGTGTCTCCCCCAATACCCAGTCTGCAGAGCACAGAGAAAAATGTAAGAAATGTGTTCTTTTGTTTTTGTTTGCCATAAAGTGCTTACGTTCGCAGGAGAGAGACAGAGAGAGGGAAAGTGAGAAATCATCCCTTGGGGTATGGCCACACAGCAATCCCTTCTCCTCCATATCTTCTCAGGATTTTGGTCACATACCACATGCACCTGGTTTAATTTTCAAGCCCTGGGTCTGGGACTCAAACTACATCAACCATGTGCGAGTCCAGCACTTTAACTACCACACCACTTGCTGGCCCCTCTATTAGCTTTCAAACTGAAAAATGTGTAATCCAGCTGGTTTAGTGGTGAAGCTGTCACATACTGCTCAAGTGATACTGGGTCCATATGGAAGACTGAAGGTCTGTTTCCCAGACAGACCTATATATACATCTATGATCCTGATTGGCTAGGAAGACTTGGGGAGGGATGGGAGTGTGGGACCCTGCTAAAGTTCCTTGGCTTTCATGTCTCTCACTCTCATGAAAGAAAGAAATAATTTTTCCCCCAGAAGGTGCATACAGTCACCAGAAAGAGAGAGAAAGACAGAAAGGGGGAGAGGGAGAAAGCACCTTCCAATGGGGTATGGTCATGCCACAATCCCTTCTCTTCCATTTCCTCATCCTTTTATGATTCTAGGCACATAAACACATACAAACCTGGAGTGTTTTTCAAACTGCTGGGGCCAGAATTCAAACCATAGTCAGCCATGTGGAATCCAGTTCCTTAACCTCTAGGCCATGGGGCTGTGTGTTTACTTTTTAACTTTTTTTTTTCAGTTTTTGCTACAGAATGTGTGCCTACCAAAAAAAGAAAAACTACACAGTTATCCATGTGGGATTTAGTGCTATAACCATCAAGCTACCAGCTAGTCCAAAATAAACATTTTTTAAATAAGAAAAGAAAGTTTTAGCTTCTAAGCTGGCTCTTGGAGGTTGAGTAAAGAGGGACATGGACGTGTGGACATGGTAGCTGCTGCTGTGGCCACTGTGAGAAATAAGCCAGGATCTACTACTATATCTGTTGACTAATTATGGAAGACTATACACATACAGAGACCATTGGGGAAGGTACCTATGGAGTTGTGTATAAGGTTAGACACAAAACTACAGGCCAAGTGGTAGTCATGAAGAAAGTCAGATTAGAAAGTGAAGAGGAAGGGGTTCCTAGTACTACCGTTCGAGAAATTTCTCTATTTGAAGAACTTCATCATCCAAATACAGCCAGTCTTCAAGATGTGCTTATGAGGGACTCTGGGTTGTATCTCGTCTTTGAATTTCTTTCCATGGATGTCAGGAAATACTTGGATTCTATCCCTTCTGGTCAGTTCATGGATTCTTTTCTTGTCCTTATTAAGAGCTATTTGTACCAAATTCTACAAGGGATTGTGATCGTGTTTTGTCACTCTAGAAGAGTTCTTTTTTTTTTTTTTGAGAGGTTTTTGCTATAGGGCGCGTGCACTCGCCAGACAGGGAGAGACAGAGAGATAGAAAGCAAGAAATCACCCCCCAGGGGGGATGGCCATGCCACAATCCCTTCTCCTCTATTCTCCTCTCGGGATCTTGGGCACGCACGCACACGTGCCCGGCATGAGTTTAAGCCACCGGGTCTGGGACTCAAACCTGTCGACTACATGGGAGTCCAGCGACATAGCCATTACGCTAACTGCTGGTCCCTAGAAGAGTTCTTCACAGAGACTTAAAAATCTCAAAAATCTATTGATTTATGACAAAGGAACAATTAAACTGGCTGATGTGGGCCTTGCCAGAGCTTTTGGATACCAATTAGAGTATACACACGTGAGGTAGCAACACTCTGGGGCAGATTCCCATTACTCTTCTCCAGTGGACATTTGGAGCATAAGCATCATATTTGCAGAATTAGCCACCAAGAAACCACTTTCCCATGAGGATTCAGAAACTGACCAGCTCTTCAAAATTGTCAGAGGTTTGGGCACCCCCAATAATGAAGCGTGGCCAGAAGTGAAATTTTTACAGGACTATAAGAATACATTTCCCAAGTGAAAGCCAGAAAGTCTAGTGTCCCATGTCAAAAACTGGGATGAAATGGTTTCGATTTGCTCTCAGAAATGTTAGTCTATGCTCTCGCAGATGAATTTCTGGCAAAATGGCACTGAATCATACATATTTTAATGATTTGGACAATAAGATTAAAAAGATGCAGCTTTCTTTCTTTTTTTTTAAAGAATTATTTTACTTAATTTTTAAAATTTTCTTATTTATTTCAATTTGACCAGAGAGGGACAGTACACAAGAGAGAGAGAAAGTGAGAAAGCAAGCCATGAGGTCCGGGACTCGAACTGTGGTCAGCCATGCGAGAATACAGTGCTCTTAACTACCACACCAACTGCTGGCCCCAAGGAGATGTAGCTTCCTGACAAGAAGTTTTCACATATTGTATCAGAAACATAGAGTTGTACTTTTACTGTTGACTCTATTTCTGTCATGTATATCTTTCTTTTCTTTGTTGTAAAATTTAAGCTGTACTTCATCCTCTTAACCTCAAAAGTATAACTTTAAAATGTAAATATTGTTCTATATGAATGTAAATATAATTCTGTGGGATCAGCAGATGGTGTAATGATTATGCTGGACTCCCATTGTTACGCTGGACTCCCATGTAGTCGATCGCAGTACAATTCCCGTGCCTGCTTAAAACACACCAGGCACGCGTGCGTGTGTGCCCAAAATCCCAAGAGGAGAATGGAGGAGAAGCGATTGCAGCATGCCAACCCCCACCCCAATATGATTTCTCACTTTCTGTCTCTCTGTCTCTGTTTCTCCAGTGAGCCCATGTACCCTATAACAAAAATCTCTCTAAATAAATAAATAAAATTCTGTATATTTGTAGATCGCACTGTAACAAATGTACGTTACTATAATAAAATTATAAATCTAGGGAAAAAAGAAAAGTATATAATGTTCTCATATATGTCCACTACTTTACTTAGTTCTGGATAAAGTTTGTAATTCCATGTATACAAATGCTAGCGTTAACAGCAAAAGCTGACAGGCTGGGGAATACCCTGATTCAGTGTGGCACTCCAATTTGCCTCTCGTTTCAAAAATAAATGTGTTGGTAAACAGCATTTGAGGGACACAAGGAGAATGTCAGATCAAAATTCATTTCAAAGCATAATAATACAAAGAAAAGAAGCAACCTCAGGTGAAAAACCCAAGGGTTACAATTTACATTTGTTTCTTACTTTCCAAAGCCCCATCCTGGCAGCTGTCTTTCACGGACCCTATGGAGCATGTTAAAAACTGCTGGTTCAATTCTAGAGTGTCACAGGACTTGTAAACTGCATGATGTTTAGCATCAAATAAAAACCAGAGCTTTTCTAAATTAAACCAACACTCCTTTCCCCAAGTTTTATCCTGCGTGTATGGGGCTCAGAACGTTGCTGTCTTTGCCATGCAAACCTCTGCCAACACCAGCCAATATTAACTAAATGTGTGGGATCAACCACGGAGGCTTGCTCATGTTTTTTCTTTCTTTTTCTTTTTTTTATTTAAGTCCCTCCCATGCTTGGTTCATCAGGATCCAAACCTCATTCCCTGAGCTCCCAGCTTTAAAATTGTAACCCTAGTTATTTTGGCAGTGATTCAAAGGAAGGAGAAAATAGGGAGGAAGAAGGAAAAAGATCATTATTAAGGCATTGCCCCTAAATTTCTGACATTGAATAGAAAGGGTATTTAAAAAGCAGCCCTGATCACACCAGAGAGACATGGCCTGATAAAACAAGCCTTGTTTAGTGGCCACTGATGGTCACTCCCCCCATACTGACTTTTAGTCATAATGGCCTTGGGTAAATGAATGTAAATAAATAAATTTAAATTAAAAAAAAAATAATAATAATGGAGATGATCCCTAAGCAAGAGGTCCTGAGATTGTATGGCTTTATCTTTCTTCTGAATCAAAGGGAGAAAGGGCAGTCCCACAACCAGTTGTGTATATTTTTCAGTATGTCCCTTAGTGATTTTTAAGGTGGTCATAAAGCGAATGACTCTGTTACATAAGACAGTCATTGTTGAACCAAGATCTCCCAGGGCTTCAGTCATTCCCTGGTAGCAACATGAAACACATTAACTTTTCCAGGCAGAGTAAAATATACCCTAATGGGTAACAACTGTAATTCCTCAGCTAAATGCTGCCTTTGTAACTTCTGAGCCAGTGTGCTCTAACCCACAATGATGGAAATGTCACTGCATTTTAGACGAATCGAAGTGCATCTTTTCTCCACGGAAGCATCCCTGAACACCAACTCTGACCAGCCATTTGAAGTTCTGGCATAGCTTGGAAGAAAAACAAGGGTGATAACAAATATCACATTTTAATGCCCACGAAGTTAAAATAGCAGAGGCATTGCTTAAAGCTCTCTTGAAACTCATCATTGATGAAGCTGTGCCAGGGGAGTCATTTGACTGTGCTAGGGAGTATTTGGGCTTGAGAATGTTCCAGAGCCTGCAGAAAGGCTTCACTGTCTCTCTCTGAGCTGCTGTATCTATCCTTCCTTTTACCCCCACCACTTTGTCCCCTTTTCTTCCCAATGGCATGGTAAGTCACTGAATGGGATGCTCTGGCCCTCTGGTCTGTTGTGCTGGTCTGCTCCGTAAGAAACTGATTTCTGTCTTTGCTCAGCATCCTCCCATCCACCAGAGATGGCTGTGAAGCTAATGAAGTTGAAGCTTCAGAACCCCTCATCCGCATGGGTTCCTTCTTTTTTATTTAAATTTTAATTAATTTACATATTTACATTTACTCATTTACATTTACTCACATCTTTACAGTGTACAACATTTTGTTTTCCAGCACAAATACTATGCATGTCAGTCAAGCCAAACATATTACTCTATAACTTATCAGCAAAAAATAGCTTCTCATTTTTTGTCAATTAAGC
>NW_006198494.1:463256-489823 GCF_000334495.1 Tupaia belangeri chinensis | reverse complement strand
TTAAGGTGCTGGACACTCCCACATGGCTGACCACGGTTCGAGTACTGGACCTGGTGGCTTGCATTCTCACTTTCCCTCTCTCTGTGTATCTCTCTCTGGTCAAATTAGAATAAATGAATGAATAAATAAAACTAAATAAATAATTATTTAAAAAAATAATCTAACTACTTTCAATAGCAAGTTCAGCTGGTATGTACATATCTGTGAACACATGTCTGACTTTAGGCGTGAAACTGAGTAAAATGAATATGCTATATGCTAGCTGATGCTTTATAGCTTACTACAGTCATTAAATAGGTGTTTTAATATATTTTTTAATTTCAAGAAAAACAGTTTTTTGTTGTTTTTTTGTTTTGTTTTTGTTTTTTTAAAGAATTATTTTATTTAACTTTATTTATTTATTTTAATTTGACCAGGGAGAGACAGAGTGAGCGAGAAAGAGAGAGAGCATGCCTCCAGATCCGGGACTCAAACAGTGGTTGGCCATGTGGGAGTCCTGAACCACCACACCACCTGCTGGCCCCAAGAAAAGCAGTTTTAACTTTAATAAATCAAAAAAATTCTTTTTTGGAGAGGTTTTTGTTTTGTTTTGTTTTGTTTTGCCATAGGGCGCATGTGCTCACCAGACAGACAGAGAGAGACAGAAAGCGAGAAATCACCCCCCCAGAGGAGATGGCCACACGGCAATCCCTTCTCCTCCATTCCCCTCTCAGGATCTTGGGCACTCATGCACACGCGCCCGGCATTAGTTTTAAGTCACTGGGTCCTGGACATGAACTGTGGTCGACTACGTGGGAGTCCAGCAATATAGCCATTACACTAACTGCTGGTCCCTGTAAATCAAAGAAATTCAAAAGAACTTTGCTTAAAACTTAAAGCCAGGGAACAGATTAGGATTCAAATAGTAGAAACATGAACCTATTGACAGCTTAAAACAGGACAAAAATTCTTGTGATTTCTCACTTTCTGTCTCTATGTCTCTCTCTGTCTGTCTGGCGAGCGCACGCGCCCTACAGTGAAAATCTCTCAAAAAAAAAAAAATCTTAAAACTGGAAAACAAAGCCTAGAAGAAAATCAGCAATGTTTTAGTCAAAAATCATAAAATTCTATTTCACCAGTTCAGTCTCATGTACTTAGTCTATCTTCTGTTGTAATTCGATCTTCCTGATTAAATTCTGGGATATAATATTTAACGCCAGACTTGTCCCTATGATTCAGTTGGCCATTTTCTTAGTTTTTAAACTCTTATTTCTGTGTGACTGTATTCAATTTTCCTGGTGTAGCTGTCCCTTGAGAACTTCTTGGAGATCTGGTCTGGTGTTGGTAAATTCTATCAGGTTTTGTTTATCTGAGAATATTCTTGTCTTTTCTTCCAATATGAAGGGTAATCTTGCCGGGTACAATATTCTTGGTTGAAATTGCTTTTCCCATAATGCTTTGAATATATTTTCGCATTCTTTCCTCACTCACATTGTTTCAGATGACAGGTCTGCTGTTACCCTGGTGGGATAGCCTTGTAGGTAGCTTGACATTTCTCTCTTGCCAATCCTACTATCTTGTCTTTGTGTTTTTGGTCTATCTGGGTTATACTGTGTCTTGGAGAAAATTTTCTTGGGTTGACTCTATTGGAGGTCCTTTGTATTTCTTGGGGCTGGATCTTTGAATTCCTCTCTAGGTTCTGAAAGTTTTCTTGCAGGATTTCATGGAATAGATTACCAATGCCCTTATAAGTCCCTTAGCCTTCTGAGATACTAATTATCTGGATGTTTGGACGTTTGATGGTATCTAGTATTTCTCATTTATTATTCTCATTTTTGGGGGCTATTTTCTCAGACTTCATGGTGGATTTTTCTAGGTCAGTAATTCTATCTTCTACATCTGTGATTCAATTTTCTGTATGATCTAGTCTGCTTTTACTACTTTCAAGGGAGATTTTGACTTCTTGTATTATAACCTTCATCTCTAACAGGTTCATTCTTTTTTATAGTTGGTATTTACTCTTTTAGATCTTGCAAGAATTTCCTCACCTCCTGGAACTTGTCCTCTCATTTCTCCTGCCTCTTCTACAGTTCAATGTCTCTCTTCTCTTCCATCTCTGTTAGCTTTGTTACTATGACTATTCTAAGTTCTTTATCAGACATTTCCATGAGTTTCATTATACTATCTGAGGGTGAAGAGAAGTTATTTTCCCTTGGAGGAGGAAATATGCTTTCCCATACTTCTTGTGACCCTGCAGTGATTTCTAGTCATCTGATGGATGGTGCATTTCTTCTTAGTTCTTGAAGTTCTATCTGAGCGTTCAGAAGCATGCAGAAGGAGACCATCTGCAATCTCTCTTCTGTTCTGTTTTCACTCTTTGTGCATCAGATTCAGTGGGAATAGAGGAATATTCTGACCCTAATTATATTCAGATATTTGGATCCTGTTCACTTGGACCCGTTTAGACACTTACTGCATAGAGGCCACTAGAAATGAATCTGGAAGGGGAAGTCTCAGAAGAAAGTCATTTTTGGTCAAGGAAAGCAATATTTCACAGTTCAACTTTGGTATCCATCTCAGTATGGGCCTGAGGGTGTGCCTTTTCCACTAGAAATGAATCAGAAGGGGGAAGGCTCAACAGAAAATCTTCACTTTTGGTCAAGGAAAGCAATATTTCACAGTTCAAGTTTGGTATCCATCTCAGGATCTGGGCTCCTACTGAGGTCTACGGGGACCCCTAGCAATGTAGTTTTACTTTTTTAATAAAATTTCCCAACATAAGATATTTTAACTTCAGATGGTAAAGATCACTCACATTCATTCAAAGACCCTTTGAGTTAGGTGGCATGGAAATGGCCATGAGAATTTTAGATATCCAGCCAAGGAGAAGGTGATTTCGAAACACCTTTAGCCACAGTTATTCACCTAGTTTGCAGACCTGTGTGTACAGTTAGTGCTAGTCATCCCAATGGAAGAATGGCATCCAGGAAAATGCCCACTACCCCCTGGGCCAACCCGCAGGCATCATGACTCAAAGGTGCAGGACCAGAATTTACATATCACTATATAAATGTGTGTACTGTGACTTCTAGCACCACAAGCGTGTGACTTGACCTAAACAACAGTTTGAAACATGGTGTTGGATGTCAGTCTGAGGAGACATTTTTTCAGATTTTATAAATTGTCAGCCAGTCACAGTGGCACAGTAGTTGCTGCTCTGCAATGCTGAATCCATATGGAAGATTGGGGTTCAGTTCCTGAGTTTGTACCCACCAGACATGCATATGTGCGATTGTGATCCTGGTTGTCTAGGAAGGTAGGTGAGGAGAAGGGACTCATCCTATTTTGAGTACTCGTCTCTTTCTCCACGGTAAAAATAAACGTTTTTCTTTTCTTTTTTTTTTTTTTTTTAGTTTTATAGCTTTCATATAAAGGGAACTTGGTAGAAGTTAACCCAAATTTAATAACAATCCTGAAAGTTTAAATGACACTACTAAATAAGCTTTCAGACTAACAATATATACAAGCAAATTTCAATCAACCACGCTATAGGAAAATCTGGATGATTCTACTCCCTCCATAGAAAATGAAATTATAAAATTGTTTTCTTTAAAAAGGTGACCAAAGAATACATAGCTAAAGAAGATAGGGAGAAAGTATTATGGAAGTATATAGCAGTTCATTTATCAAATATTACATTATTTTCTGGGTTTTATGATTTTGTGAGGTTAGCTTTTTGTAATATGCAATTTGTTCTAATTTCTCTACTCGTTATGTCATAACTAACATTATGGACAGAATTTAATTTACTTTTGCTTAATGAGAGCCTTCTGGACTGTATAAAGTTTAGGCCGTACCCAAAGCCCTGAATTTGCCTCTGCTCCCCCTCCACACAACAGCAGGTAGAAAATTATTGGGTAAAATGTTGTAAGTAGCACGTATTAAATGTTTGCTGAAATGAATGTGGCTCCCTTTTCCTCATTAAAAGTCATTTCCTCTGTTTCTTAATCTCTCCCTGCTTCTCCCATAAAGGCTGCCTCAGTTGCATCAAGCTCATGTTTTTCTGGGCTTTTAGATCAGAAGGGTTCCTTCCTCTTGGACACATTCTCTACCTGCCTTCAGAATCATTCACCAAAAACTTATCAACTACAATGAGCTGTCTACTCATATGTACAAGATCCAGGAAACCAGAGAGGGACCCTGACTTAGCGGAGGAAGAGGCAGAGGGGATCTCTGGCGGGAGACACACTGACAGTGACACTCCTACTGAAGGCACACCGGCTACAGGGCATCTATGAGAATAACCACAGCTACCCCGAAATCAGCCATTATTTCCATAAAACTTTGCAAAAATTTCATCAAGGATAATATAAAACCAGCCCAAGGCAGATTCAAAGAACAGAAAACTGGTTACCCTTTAAACATAACACCTTTATGATAACGAGCTACAGAACAACAGCTACACCATGCTCATCAAAAGTATCTATTGAACTATCAGGTGGTGTGGTGGCTGGAGCACTGGATCCCACATGGCCAACTCTGGTTTGAGTCCCAGATCTGGTGACTTCAAAACCACACCAACCATTTGCCTGCATACCCAAGATCCCAGGAAGAGAATGAAGGAGAAGGGATTGTGTTGTGGCAATCACACCACTCCCTCCCAACACAGGGGTGGGGGTGATTTCTCACTTTCCCTCTCTGTCTCTCTCTGTCTTTTTCCAGCTAGCACGTAGGCCTATGGCAGAAAAAAATAATCTATCAGTTTTTACAGGTTAAAACAGGAATCCAGATGGTATAAAGCTCTGTAGAATTTATTAAAACAGTGTGACCTCCATGTGATTTTCTTGGTGGATGGTTTAAAAACAGAAATATTAACAAACTTGATGAGTTAGTTACTTTGACCTATTGCAAGGGATATGTGCTTTTCCTTACTCAGGATACACTAGGACTGGGACAAACTAGACTTATGTCATCTTGACTTTCATTCACTTATTTTGATTTTCATTTATTTGGAAGGGAGGCATATAAGTTCTCAAAAATTGGAATAATATTATAAAATTTTGAACCACAGTTCTTTTCATTCCCAAAGTTATTGGCTTTGCTCCCACTGGTTTAATGTGTTCATTGCTTATGGAGAAAGTGGAAACGGCCATACCAATTCAGTCAGTGGAGCTGCTGGGTGGATGGGTGATTCACACCACCTGAGGTCAAAGCGACTTGAAAGAGCCGGTCATGTGAGAGAATGAGAGGTGGTTTAGTCTTAAATTCCAAAAGGGCTTACTGAGTTTTAAGTTGATAGTAAAAGCGTGGTGAAACAGCATAGAGTTTATATCTGTTAACCTATGAAGCATGCAGGTCATGGTACAAGGCCATCTCCCCATCACGAAAGAGAGCAATAAAAATTGCTCTTGTGACAGAAAGGGTTGGGAGCTGGGCCTAGGCAAATAGGGAGAGAAGAGAAAAAGGGTTTTATTTTTATTTATTATTATTATTAAGTTAATTTTTGCTGTAGAGCATGTGCATTTGCTGGAGACAGAAAGAGAGAAGCAAAGTAAAAAAGCACCGCCCAGGGGAGATGGCCATGCTGCAATCCCTCCTCCTCCATCTCGTCTTAGGACTTTGTGCACACATGCACACACACTCAACTTGTTTCTCAAGCCACCTGATCGAGGAATAGAACTGCTCGGTTGGCCATGCAGAATCCTGCCACTTTAACCTCCATGCCATCTGCTGGCCTGAGAAAGTGTTATGAAGAGATGCTTACCCCAGAGGGACTGTGGTCCTGCCTCCTGAGCTGACATTCTGCTGGCTGAGGACAGCGAGGATGGGGGTTAGGGACTTAGTCCTTGTTTCCCACTAAAGCAAATTGTCACCTGCCCTGTAAGAACATGGGGAGGGGTGACAAGTACAAAGGTCAGCGGGGCAGACCTAGACTGAAGAGGGGCACCAAATGAACACCCAATCTTGATGCTCCTTCAGTGTCTTTCTGTGTGGGGGATCAGGGAAAGGACCCACAAGTGCTTGTGAGGGGCAAGGAAGAGAACTGGGAATGAGGAGTTGGCATGAGCCGCCATGGTAGAGCCGGGGTCTGCACTTCAGGAAGCCGCCACCACAGGCTGCCTGAGCCAGAGGACTAGCCAGCTACATGGACCTCGACCAATGTCCATGACCATGGTGACATCTCCAAGGCCAGTGTGGGCCAAGAACAGAGAGCATGGCAGCCAGACCCTGGGCTTCTCCCAAAGAGAGCCATCCTCACTCCCCAATGGAGTTAAAACCCAAAATTGAATGAAGAGTTACCCAAAAGAGGTTTACGAGGCAGGTGGGGGGGAATCAAATATCCTCAGTTACCAAAACTGAGATTTCCACTACCTCATAGGCAAACTGAGGGCAGGTCTAGAGAAGTGACATTTCATTTCTGCACATCTGAGATATCATTACAAACTTGCAACCCACGGTACACACCTGAAATCCCTGCCTGTCTCTATGCCCCCAGATGTTCCAATCACAGAACAGTCTTGGACACAGATATTGCCCACATTTTGGGGTGCATTAGAAGACACACAGCAGGGGCTGGCTAGTGGTATGGTGATGAAGGTGGCTAGATGTCATATGGCTGACCACGCTGTTCAAGCCCTGGATCCGGAGGCTTGAGAAACACACTGGGCATGTATGCATGTGTGGCCAAAATCCTGAGAGGAGAATGGAGAAGGGATTATGGGATGGCCATTCCCCTTGGGGAGTGATTTCTGACTTTCTCTCTCTTTCTCTCTCTCTCTCCCTCTCTCTCGCTTTGGCAAGCACACGCATCCTATAGGAATTTTTTTTTAAAAAAAAGAGAGACACACAGAAGTACACTAGAAATAATTTAGAAATGGACCAGAGAGAGTTATCACAGTATAGGACACAAAGTCAGGGACACTAACAGCCCCATTGTCGTCTTGATAATCATAATTACTGCCAAGATGTCTTCACCTAAAACGATATGTTAAGTAGTACAATGTCTACTTTTTTCTTCATTTCTCCCTCCTTTAATCTGACTGATATCTTCAAAGCACAAAATTGCAATGTAACATTTGCTACAAGTGCCCTCTTTAAATGACTTCCACCACGATTCAGAACACACAGCACACAGACACCACCTCTGTCTGGCTGTGAGCTGCTGCCCAGGTGTTCAACCTGCAGGGCTGCTAGCACCCCTTTGTTTGGCCTCTGAATTATTTACCTCCTGGTATGCGGGTGAGAGGCTCAGACTGTGGTTTTCCAAATGCCCTGGGGCTAAATGTCCTTGTCTGCTTTCTCTGGAGCAATTTCACTCACCCTTTCTCCCTTTTATACAAGGAAGCAGCGGTTCACAGGTCTACGTGACTGCAATGATTCATGAGGAATTGAAATAAAAGCATTACAAACCCCGTAGGTAAAATGAGGACGTTCTTTAAGTCCTATTATGTATTGGGTGTAGCCCAAGTATTCAGTGGAGAATAAATAAGAGATTACTGGCTGTCTGGTTTGGTTGCCCCTGGGGAAGAGCTCCTTGGCTTGTGTGGGTGGCCAGAAAACACAGCAGCAGCTTAGGCTCTGTTTTGAGTCCTTCCTTGAGAGACTAACAGAATTCCTAGCAAGTTATTTCTCTGCTATTGTGGCCCACACTCACAAGATCCAAAAGCAGACAGACCCAGTGAGATTCTTGCTGTTGGCCCTTTGTGAGCCCTGCCCCAAAACTGCTTCTTTCTGAACCTGGTGCTTCCTGTGGGTGTTCCTAAGCAGTCTTCGTCAGCCTCAGGTGACTCACGAAATTTCTTTTACTCTTTTTTTTTTTTTTTCAGTATTAAAAAATCTTGCAACAAGGTTGTGGACTAGTGGTTAGAGCAGCCAGATCCCACATAGTGGTTCAAATCTGGCCCTGGTAACTTAAGAAACACATCAGATTGGGGCCAGCAGGTGACATAATGGTTAAGGCACTAAGACTCTCATGTTGTCGACAACAGTTCAAGTCCCAGACCTGGCAGCTTTAAACTCATGCCAGGCACATGTGCATGTGTGCCCAGAATTCTAAGAGGACAATGGAGGAGAGGTTGAAGCATGACCATCCCTTCTGTGGGGTGATTTATCATTTTCTGTCTGTCTATCTCTGTCTCTCCAGTGAGCACACATACTTTATAGCAAAAATCTCTAAAAAAGGAAAGAAAAGAAACACATCGGGCATCTGTGTGAGTATGCCCCAAATCCTGATGGAGTAGAAAACTTGAGAAGGAATTGCGGTGTGACTAAGCCCCATTGGGGGGTGCTTTCTTCCTTTCTTTCTAGCCCTCTGTCTCTGTCTGGCAAATGGACACATCCTTTGACAATTTAAAAAAAAATCTTCTAAAATGTTGACACACATATTGTAGTTAGTTTATATTACCTGTATAATGCCTCATATTTTTTTGAGAGTTTTTTGCTATAGGGCATATGTGCTCACCAAAGAGACAGAGAGATAGAAAGTGAGAAATCACCCCCCCGGGAGATGGCAATGCTACAACCCCTTCTCCTCCATTCTCCTCTAGGGATTTTGGGCATGCACGCACATGCACCCAGCATGAGTTTAAGCCACTGGGTCCAGGACTCGAACCGTGGCCAACTACATGGGAGTCCAACGACGTAGCCATTACATCAACTGCTGGCCCCATAATACCTCACTTTTTGATAAAAAATAGAATCTTCAAGTTGAAAGTTCATTTAATCTAAGTATAAAGTATAGGGCCTTCAACCACACCCCTAAATGCTGACCATTTCACCCTCTGAACATCTTCAGGAACAGGTAACTCACTGTCTCCCAACACAAACGCATCTATTATGGGTTTGCTCAGATAGGAAATTTTCTTAGATAGAAGACTCCCTACAATTTACATCCATTGGCCTTAGTTTCATCTCTCTGTGTTTTTAAAAGTTCATTTATTCCATGACAGGGAGAGCCAGGTACCCACCCACAGGGTCTTTGTCCCACAATCCACCCTTAGTCTTAGTGCACCTGGACCATGGCCACGGGTATGTGTGTGTACTTGGAGTGCACAGAGATGTCCCAGAATGAGAACTGGGGATCTTTCCCAAGGAGTGCAGTTGCATTACCACTGTTCCACCCAGCATCTGGCCCCCTTAGTTTCATCTTTCACACTCTGTCAGATAAATCTCACCCATCTTCCTTGCAATAGCTGTTTGGATAATTGGTAACCACTATCTTATCTCCCTGTCAAGGTCTCTCTTCACAGGCCAACCTCCTTCAGCTTCTGCTATGGGTCTTCCTACACCACAGCTCTGAGATTATCACTTTGCTGATCCCCTTTGAAAGACTTGCAGGGTCCCTTGTAGACCACGGTGTTCATAGCTTGGCACGGAACTCAGCTGGGGTCTATCCAGTACAGAGCAAGGCAGAAGGTTTTGTTGTAAATACTGCATGTCTGTTAGTGCAGCCTCGGATTTAATTAGCTTTCTTGGCAACCATATTAAACCATGGCGTGTTTCTTAGCAGCAACCACATATTTAAACAGTTGAATTTATAATCACAAAACAGAGCCTTCCATTTGCCGCTAATGGATTTTATCTTGTAATCTGGGCTGATCGGTTCAGATTTGTTTGAGATCTTTTGGGATTCTAATTTTTGCCCTTGACCATATTAGCATTTCACTTTAGCTCCATCTCACCTGCAAATAAAACCATTTTTTTTTGGGGGGGGAGTCTTCAGCCAACACACTGATAAAAATATCTTGTGCAGCACAAAATGCAGAGTTCTGTAGTATGCCAAGAAAAACCTTTGCCTCGTTTACCAAGGATTACTTAATTAGTAACCTTTGGCTATGATCCTTCAACCAGTTATAAACCTACCCAATTATGCTAGCCTTACATCTCTGTGAGGGAGACATTAGTGACTCATTATGGCAACCTGTTACCTGAACGCCCTTTCTGTTTGGGGGAATTCTAGTACCTGCCTTAAAAGTCTTTTAGAAGGCAGAAACCACCTTCCAGTATGAAAGGTGAATACTATCAGCTCTGGTCCTGCCCAGCTCCCTTCGTAGCTGGGTTATAGGACCTAGGCTCCACCAAACAGATGGGGTGCTGAACTTTGCCTCAGAAGCTAGAGGTGCAAAGACAGCAGGACTTTGAGGACTCAATTCTGGCAAGACATGTGGACAGCTTTACCCACTTTCCAGAACATCCGGGTCAGCAGTGCAAACTGTGGTGCTCCTGCCAACATTGATAAGCTGACATGTCCTCCAAAGACCAGTCCTGTGATTTGGGGATATGGTTCTGATTTGTGACATCTAAATCTGGCTGTCTAGTTCTTCTGGATTGTCTGTAAGCTGCCCCATATCCTTGAATAAAATCCCCTTCTTGTTTAACTAGAATTTGTTTCTGTTGTTTGTTGATAGCCTCTTCTCCACCTAATCCCCATGGTACCAAAGTGACCATGTCAGTTTTCTTCCTGAAATGTACACACATCACATCAATCTCATTTACAAGTCTGCAGGTGGAATAATCCTGTCAGAAAAGGAGATAAAATCCATCTGACACAATTCGATTTGAGTGACCCTGTGCTGGCTCTTTATAATCACTGCTTCCCTAAGAGCCCAGAATTCTGGATCCCATCTTCCAATATGCCCTTCAAGACTCTTACCAAGAACCAACATCCAGCTCACTGATATATACTTTATAGAATCTGCTTTCTTTCTTTCCTTGAAAATTATAATTACATCTTCCCATCTGTTATATAATCTCATATTTTTCACAATGTTCTGAGATTCCCCAAAAGATTTCTCAACTATAGATTTAAATTATATTAACATCTTTGAATCCAATTATCCTTACTATGAAAATATTCTCCTAAAATCTTCTCATATGTTTGATTTAGACTTTCTAGTTTCAAGAATGTTCTTTATTTGCTTGTTTGCTATAGGGTGCGTGCACTCACCGGAGAAAGATAGATATAAAATGAGAGGGAAAGTAAGAAATCACCATCCGAGGGGATAGCAATACTGCAATCCCTTCTCCTCTATTCTCCTCCTGGGATTTTAGGCACACATACACATGCACTCAGTGTGTTTTCTTAGCTACCAGATCTTGGACTTGAACTGTAGAGTCATCCACATGGGACCCAGCACATTAACCACCATGCCACCTACTGGCCCAATAAAGTTATTTTTGAGCATAAAGAAATAAAGCTAGAGTTGAGGTATTCTATATTCTGTGGTATTAAATACTCTATATTCTGTGGTATTAAAACATACTGGATTGTCTGTAAGCTGCCCCATATCCTTGAATAAAATCCCCTTCTTGTTTAACTAGAATTTGTTTCTGTTGTTTGTTGATAGCCTCTTCTCCACCTAATCCCCATGGTACCAAAGTGACCATGTCAGTTTTCTTCCTGAAATGTACACACATCACATCAATCTCATTTACAAGTCTGCAGGTGGAATAATCCTGTCAGAAAAGGAGATAAAATCCATCTGACACAATTCGATTTGAGTGACCCTGTGCTGGCTCTTTATAATCACTGCTTCCCTAAGAGCCCAGAATTCTGGATCCCATCTTCCAATATGCCCTTCAAGACTCTTACCAAGAACCAACATCCAGCTCACTGATATATGCTTTATAGAATCTGCTTTCTTTCTTTCCTTGAAAATTATAATTACATCTTCCCATCTGTTATATAATCTCATATTTTTCACAATGTTCTGAGATTCCCCAAAAGATTTCTCAACTATAGATTTAAATTATATTAACATCTTTGAATCCAATTATCCTTACTATGAAAATATTCTCCTAAAATCTTCTCATATGTTTGATTTAGACTTTCTAGTTTCAAGAATGTTCTTTATTTGCTTGTTTGCTATAGGGTGCGTGCACTCACCGGAGAAAGATAGATATAAAATGAGAGGGAAAGTAAGAAATCACCATCCGAGGGGATAGCAATACTGCAATCCCTTCTCCTCTATTCTCCTCCTGGGATTTTAGGCACACATACACATGCACTCAGTGTGTTTTCTTAGCTACCAGATCTTGGACTTGAACTGTAGAGTCATCCACATGGGACCCAGCACATTAACCACCATGCCACCTACTGGCCCAATAAAGTTATTTTTGAGCATAAAGAAATAAAGCTAGAGTTGAGGTATTCTATATTCTGTGGTATTAAATACTCTATATTCTGTGGTATTAAAACATATTTTTTGATATGTGTACTATAGAATTTCCTCAAAATCTATCCATATCCTTAAACATCAAAGCAAGGCATAGCTCACTGGTGTCTCTGCAATGTCAAATAACTGAACTAAATCCCCATGACCTCAAGTCAAGAAACATTGTCTATCTTAGTCCATTTGGGCTGGTATAACAAAATGTCTTAGACTGGGTAATTTATAAATGATAGAATATTATTACTCACAGTTCTTGGAGGCTTGGACGTTCAATATCAAGGCACCAGCAGATTCAACTTCTAGTAAGGGCTCTCAGCTTCACAGATGAAGGTTCTTGTTGCATCTTTATATGGTGGAAGGGGAGAGAGGGAAATAAAAGCTCCATCAAGCCTCTCTTATAAGGGCATTGGTCCCATTCGTGAATGCTTCACACCGATGACCAGATCACCTTCTAAACGCTTCACTTCTTAATGCCAGAATATTAGGGGTTAGATTTCACCATATGAATTTTGAGGGACCATAACATTGCCCTTGTACATCTAAGGGTCTTAGAGACATCTGTGGAATAAAACTAACAAACAACTATAACTTGTCCCAGGGCATACTTTCTTGCCTTTTAAACATCATTGATATCATTATATACTTATATTTTACTATAAAAAATTAACAGTAATGTAGAAGGTAGTTTATATTATCCAGGTCTTATTTAGCTTCATTAAATATCACCTTTAGTCTCACTTACTATAGCTAACTTGTCTTTGTCCAACAAAAACGTTGCAAGATCATTTTGAACTGTGACTTAAATATAAACTTCAGCTAATTTGTGCACAAAACTGCTCTACTCAGTTAATGAGACATTCAGACCATTAGAAATGTGTTGGAGGCAAGAAAGGGGAAATGTCCAAGAAAGGAAGAGGAGAATGAAGAGTGAGATAATAGGATATGAAGAGCGTTCACTTTCAGGAAGACTGGTCATACCTTTTTTCTCTTTCCACATTTTTCTTAATTTTTTATACAGTCCATAATTTCTGCAAATCATGTTAAAGCTGCAAATTAGCAATTTGAACTCAAAATTGTGAAACTTCTACTTAGTTCTTAAAGAACAAAGTGCACACAGGGAATGATAAAGAAGTCAAGTGAGAGCAGAGGTGGGTAGTAGACAGAGGGAGAGGGAAAAAGAGGAGAGGAAGAAAGAGAAGGAAGAAGAGAGAAGACAGAAACACAATACCCTGTCCATCTCCTGATCTCCCAACATCCTCCATTCCTAGAGTAGACTTTTTACTTCTTTATTTTGTAGTTGTAATATATATATATATATATATCCACATGGCAGATCATGGTTTGAATCCCAGACCTGGCAGCTTGAGAATCACTCTACATGTGTGTGCATGCATGCCCAAAATCCAAGAAGAAAATGGAGGAAAAGGGATTCTAGCATGACATTCCCACCTCGAGGCTGAGTTCTCTTCCCTCCCAACCCCCTTTGTCTCTCTCTGGTGAGCACATGCACCCTGTGGCAAAAACCTAAAAAAAAAAAAAAAAAAAAAAAAAAAAAAAAAAAGATAAAATAACAAGTTTCTCAGAGATTGCTACATCCTAGAAGGCTCTCTTCTCTAAATTTGCACATTTTTCCATTCAATCCAGCAGCACCTTCCATGAGGGCTTTCTGGGAATTAAATTGTTGACTGAGTCTGGTGTCCTGGGAGTGGGAAATGATTTTATTTATTAATTTATTTATTTTTTGTGATTCATAACATAATGTCTGCACAGGGTCTAGGCCAGCCCTCATTTCTGCCGCTCTCAGGCCCACTGCTCTGGAGTCACGATTTTCTGCTCAAAGTCATGGATGTGCGGGAGCTCTTCTGCCAGGCATGCGTTCACCAGCTGGTGTCTCTGAAGTAGCGATTTCCCCTCGAATTTGGCCTACACTTGGACTCGGAAGCTGGGCACGCAACAGTTGAGAGGGGTGTCCTCCATTTCCACATGCTTTGCCTCCAGGTCCAGCTGCAGCTTCTCCCAGAGGGAGTCAGCACTGAGCCCCATTGCCTCAGCCCAAGGGGTACTGATCCCCAGCTCAGACCAGGAAATAATTTTAAAATGTAGGGAATTAAGCTATTTAGAGAATTTAAGGCACTGTGAAGTGTCCAGGGCTCCCTGGTAGAAATGAGATACTTATTCTGCTGTAGGAGCTGGATTCCATTAAGTGCTCTAGAAGAATTCTCCATGCATCATGCCCCAAATGCCTCTTTCTTCGACAATTCCATTGAAATGATCTGAACAAAGCAATATGGGTTTCTTTTTTTTTTTCTTTTTTTGGAGAGGTTTTCGCTATAGGGCGCGTATGCTCTCCAAACAGAGAGAGACATAGAGACAGAAAGGGAGAAATCACCCCCCAGGGGGGATGGCCACACTGAAATCCCTTCTCCTCCATTCTCCTCTCGGGATCTTGGGCACACACACACACGCGCCCGGCGTTCTAAGCCACTGGGTCCGGGACGCGAACTGCAGTCGACTACGTGGGAGTCCAGCGACATAGCCATTACGCTAACTGCTGGTTCCCAAAGCAATATGGTTTTAAGAAATATACACAATTCCTGAGAATTAAAAAATAGTGTCATTCACAAGCCAAAAACTTACACATTTCTTTAACACAGACTATGGTGAGGATCAGAGAGAAGAGAACCAAGGAGGCCATGCTCTATAGCATAGGAGGAAAGAGTCCTGCCTGAGGAAAGGGAAGGTACTTCTCGTGGGACCCTACCAGCCTCTCTGGTTGGAGTGGGCCTTGGGGGAGCCTTGAGATGAGGCCACTAGGCAGTTGGAACAGGCCCGACATGCTCCACTGAAGCCTTTTATTAGTAGTTCACTGGGACCAGCAGTTAGCATAATGGCTATGTCGCTGGACTCCCATGTAGTTGACCGCGGTTCACATCCTGGACCCGGTGGCTTAAAACTCATGCTGGGCGCATGTGCATGCGTGCCCAAGGTCCCAAGAGGAGAATGGAGGAGAAGGGATTGCGGCGTGGTCATCTCCCCTGGGAGGTGATTTCTCGCTTTCTGTCTCTCTGTCTCTGTCTGTCTGGTGAGCACACGTGCCCTATAGCAAAAACCTCTTAAAAAAAAAAAAAGTTCACTAAATGCTGGATTCCAAGTGAGGGAGTTCTTT
Organism: Tupaia belangeri chinensis; assembly: GCF_000334495.1. Lineage (NCBI taxonomy): Eukaryota > Metazoa > Chordata > Mammalia > Scandentia > Tupaiidae > Tupaia > Tupaia belangeri. The sequence continues at coordinate 474,508 of NW_006198494.1, read as the reverse complement.
CTGCAGTGCTTGGGGCCTACATGCAGTCTTATGGGATCCCAAACAGGTCTGGTCCCTCTCAGCTCTGGCTCCCATGGGAACAGCTGCATAGTTAGAGAAAGGTCAGCACCCTGGATAACTTCAGATGGCCTCGAGACACATGTGGGGAGGGTTGCCTTTTAATGTGGTGCCATGCAGGGAATGAGCTTTGTGTCATCTCTCCTATTTGGTGAGAGTGAAAGAGGATACCTTTCCTTAGGAGGAGTGTAGGAGTAGGACAAGGACTCAGTGTCTGGAAAAAAAAAAAAAAAGATGGCAACTCCCAAGACACTTTGGATTTGGGAAGATTAAAAAAGGAAATCTACCTTATCCCCAGGAAAGTAGATCCCTGAAGATCTAGCATGTGGTGGTTGGGCCTACAGGGTGGGTTACAGTGAGGAATCATCCCATGCCAGGGCTCCTGGTGTTGCTGCTGTATAGCTCAGCTTCAGGATGTGTCATTTACACAGACGACACAATGAATGGTGCTCTCTGCAGTCATGCAAGGTGGGTCCCTTCTCCTGGAAAATGTACTTAGAATAACAGAGGTGTACACTTATTTTCTGGAGAATGGTTTGTCCCCCAAAAATTCATGTTTTGAAATTGGTCCCAGTGTGATGATATTGGGAGGGAGATAGTGATGCCTGCTGGGTGGTGATTGGATCATGGAAACCCTGGCCTTCTGAATGGATTAATGCTGTCTCCTGAGAGACCGAGTGAGTTCTAGGCCTCATGTGCACGGGTGAGTTCTTGAGAGAGCATGTATTATATAAGAGATCCTGTAGCTCTCTCTTATCCACATGTGTCTCCCAGTCCAGTGGCAGCAAAGTCAGGCCTGTGAGGGCAACTTTGGTCCCCAAGCATCTGCACAAGGGAGCCTGTTTTGCAATTTGAACATAAAAATCCACCGTCTGCCAACATCTCACTCCCTTTGTCTTTCCACATGCACCCACTACCCTCTCTGCTTCTGCTGGCCAGCCCAATGCCAGCTTACACTTTGGAACTGTCCAGCCACAAGAATTGTGGATCAAATAAATCTCTATTCTTTATAAGTCACTCAGTATCAGCTATTTTGTTTAGCAATGAAACAGCAGACTAAGTCACTAAGAGCTGCAACACTCTGGGTTTAGGCCCAGTAGTGAGTGGGATCTGCACAACTAAGATAGATTCCAGGGAGCCACAGTTTCCAGAACTGCTACAGAAAGGTTTGTTTCTAGTCTAGATGGTACAGCAAGGGCAGCGGATACGAGATGCAGAGACCAATTTAACTCCTCTATCAGCCCCTCCTAAGAAAGCTGTTCCCAGCTCCTTAGCTGCTGTGCCCACCATGACTCTGTCATCCTACATTCACAAACTCACAAGGCATTGGGGAGTTTCACTCAAAGTCTCTGGGCCAGTTTGACTCATGTCTTCCTTGACTGAGATGAAGGGAATGGGGAAGATCTTTAACCCAAAGGTCCCTGACCTGTCAAGTTGGAAAAGAGGGTGGTACAAACTCTGAGACCAATTTCTGTAGGGGACATTGCCTCTCTCCTGAACGCACTGGGCCACTAGGTAAGTTGGGGGCTTTGCACAATACTGCTCTGGACATGCTTCCCAACCCAGGTTCTATCTGTTAGCTCCTCTCCACTCACGTTTATTGACATGAGACCAAACCAATCTGGACACCCCTTTCTGCTCAGACTACTAGGAAACTCAAGGTTAGATATGAAGGAGAGGTTGGGGCATTTCAGGAAGATTGACATCTGAATTCTCTGCCCTATGGAAAGGGAGCTCTTAAACATTTGCTTTCTAGAGATGGAATGTGTCACATTATTCCTCCAAGAAACCTTTAAGCCCAAAGGGTATAGTCGCCTTTGGTACCAACGACTCTCCACTCACTCTCATCCTTATCTGTTGGGTTGTTGAAAAAGTCATGATGCATTTTTTCATAGAAAAATACATCATGACTTTCCTGACAACCTAATATAAGATGTCAAAGAAAAACTACAGGGCCACCCATGGTGTGGTGCTTAAAGTGATAGGATCCCACATGGTCAACTGCACTGTTCAAGTTTTGAACCTCCAGCTTGAAAAATATGCCAGTCGTGCCTAAAATCCAAAAAAGGAAAATGGAAGAGAAGAGACTTTGGTGTGACCGTTCCCCATGGAAGATGCTTTCCCACTTTCTCTCTCTCTTTCTCTCTGGTGAGTACATGTACCTTCTGGAAAACTCAAAAGAAAAAGAAAGAAAAAGGAAAGAGAAAGAAAGAAAACTGCAAGAAACATTTCTTTCACAGATTCAACAGATTTTAAAAGGATAAATCTCAATTTCCAGTACTAGATACACAGACCATCCTCTTTAAGGATAAGCAAAATCACAGTAGCCAAAAAATCCACAAGGTAATGAAAAAAGGGAACAGTGCAAAGAAGACTAACCTGAGATACCCATGTAATTGGCCCTTTTCAAAGAATACTGCAAGAAACAGGAGAAATGCCTAGCAAACTCGTGATTTGTATTCTTAATGAGTAATTATAAGAGCGAGCTTCCAGGTGGCCCTCCCTCGGCAGCTCTCCTCACAGAGGCCAATCACCTATAAGCAGAGGAGCAGAGCTGAACCTGGGGACTTAATTGAAGGCAAGATGGCGCCTTCAAGCTTCCCCTTTTGAGCTGCTGACACTGCATAGGTTGCTACCCTGTGGCATGTTTGTCCCTTTCTTCTTCAGGGTTGTGTGTAAGGACTGATAATGGACAGTGTATAAGCTAGCTCACACAGGAGATATCAAGCCACCATGGGTACACCCATACCCCCATGCACACAGAGGCCTCCTAGCCCAGTGGTAGCAAAGCCAGTCCTGTGAGTGTAGCCTTGATCCCCACCAATTTGAGACACATGAACCCATAGTCTGGACTTGCTATTTCTGAGGATTGGCAAAAGGTTGTCGAGCTGCCGGGATGTTTCTTCCCTGCGAGGGAGAAACACAAACAATTCTCGGTACGTCTCTTCCATTTTGTCCTGTCAAAAAAGAAACATTTTTAGAAGTCATCCAATGTTCTCAATCTTGAGAAATCGCCAGCAGAGTTAATAGACATCCCAAGCACTGCAGAATCAGCAATGATGTCTGCTTCTTTCCTCCCCACGGCCATATGCCCAGAGCATAAGAAGCAGAGAAAATTATTAGAGATGGGAAATATCGCATAAAGAGAATGACCGGCCAAGATGGGAATCCAAATAGCAAATGGATGCTTGTAAGTGTTCTCAGCAGCAAGCACTTGCTGAAATTGCTACTCATACCAGGGATGCCAGTTCTCCGTACAAATTTCATGAGCAGCACAGTAGGGGAGGGTGAAATGTGACTGTTCTCCTAAATGATCTGTTCTCGTTTTGCACACAGAAAAATCAATGTAAGGAAAACACCATCATATTTAAACATCAGACATTGTGCTGTGTTCAATGAGATTTTCATATGATTTTAAAGACATCCTTTTTAATATGTCAATCCCCAAAGGAAGCACCAGCAAGATTTACACCTCATTGCACAATTACATTATAGCAAGAATACGGAGATTTTATTTCAACTCTGATTGGGTCTACAAGACTTTTGCATTCTTTTTCTGAAGAGGAATATTTTTTTTTTCCTTTAACAGAAGAGCAAAAAGTGTGTAGCTGCCAAGAACTGCTTGGTTTGCGTTCAAAGCATTCAGTAGAATCTCCCAGAATGTCAAACGTAACATCCCATTCAGAGATTCCGTTGGATTGGCAATGGTGTGAGAAGAGGGTGGGAGTATGACGTTCTTTCTCATCTCTCTGCTGCAGGAGAGATTGTTCACTTCTGCTTTTGAAAACTCTTCTCTGATATGTGACTTCTCTTGGCCTTTTTGTCTTGCCCTTGTTACCAAAACCCAATATTCTGTGATGATCCCATCCATGCAGTTGGCTACCGCTGAGTGTTTCCAAACTGGAGCCACTGGTCATTGGCTTGTCCACCTACAGGACCCCTTTTCCTTTAAGGAGCTCAGAATCACTCAATGGATATTTTTCTCCCTGTCACCCCAGTCAAAGTTAAATTTCTTATTTTCAGCTGTCTACAAGACATTTACAGTTTAAACTCCTGTCATCATTTCAAACTCAACATTTCCAAAATAAAACTTACTACCTTAACCTGGAAATGCACTTCCCATACAATGTTCATATCCTTCTCAGAGGCTCCACTATTGCCAAATCATCTTCACATAAATCACAGGTGTTACTTTTGTATTATCTCTCTCATTTCCTATGCAAGGGTTGTTATGGTGTGCATAATGGTTTGCCCCTCAAAGTTTCATGTTTCGGAATCTGTTGGGGGTTGGTGAGGCCTAGGATAGTGATAGCTTATAGCGCTTGCATCATGGAAACAACACTCTTGTACATCAATGGTTTCTCTAGAGATCCAGTGAGTTCTAGACATTGTGAGAAGAGGTTAGTTCTTATGATAACTTGTTGCTATAAAAGAGGAGAGAGAGAGCAAGCTGCCCAAAACTCTCTCTTTTCATCATCCTCTGTGCTTGCTTTGACCATGCTGTAAACTTAAAATATTGACTTTCTAACCACCTAAATCATGAGTTTTACAAATGAATCTCTATTCTCTTAAATTCACCCCACTCTCAGGTATTTCTGTTAACAAGAAAAGAAGGACTAAGACAAGGACTAAAAAGTGCATAAATGGGGTCAGCAGGTGGCATGGTGGTTAAGGGTGCTGGACTCCCACATGACCGACTGCGGTTTGAGTCCTGAAGCTGGAGGATTGCTTTCTCACTTTTTCTCTCTTTCTCTGACTCTCTTTTAACTTTGTTATAGGACATATGCACTCACCAAAGAGACAGAGAGAGAGAAAGCGAGAATGCAAACCTCCAAGTCCAGGACTTGAGCTGTGGTCAGCCACATGGTAGCCTAGCACCTTAACCACCATGCCACCTGCTGGCCCTCAGTCATTAATTCTAACTGGTTTCTCTCTCTCCCCCAGCCCCCAATGCCTCTCCTAGTTTTACATTTTGCTTCATCTCTTCTCCCTCCATCTCCACGGCACAGCTTCCCATCTCCTCATCTCCCTGCCCTTAATCTCACTGGCTGTCCTTCATAGCTCTGATCTTGTAAAATTGCTGTCCTTTTGTCCAGGACACTTCTGTTAGAAAACGTTTTCCCACCCTGCTTCCCTCCCTCTCTCGCCACTACCCCTCCTCTTCTATACTGTCTAGAATCTGAAGTTGCCTTCCCTGTTTTTAATATGTTCATATCTTTTATTTTATGCTATAGGGTGCAAACATTCAGTATATATTTTGGGAGATATACAGTGTCTCTTTTTCATAGTCTGGCTTGCTTCACTCAGCTTTGGATCTTACATATTCATTGACTTTGTACTGAATGTCAGGATCTCATTGTTTTTTATGGCTGAATAGTGTTCCATAGTGTATGTAAGCCACATTTTTCAATTCCATCCACTCATCTGTTCTTGTACATTTGGGTTGATTCCACATCTTAGCAATCGTGAATAGTGCTGTAATTAAAAATGATGTGGAAAAAAAGAAAACATATTAACTGCATCAGAGTAAAACTTTTGCATAGCTTTTAAAACTTGCTAGTATCTAGCCTTCAGCTAACTACAAAATATGTATTTTCTGCCTTAGTCATGGGTTCCCTGTCTTCTCACAAATGGGCCTTCCTGATGTTTGCTGCTGAGCCGTTCTGCTTACAGTCCTGTCCCCAACAAATTCTTCACTTTCTCTGAAAACTATTCAAAATTTCTTTTTCTCTGCCCAGGTCCTATCGCTTTTTAATCTAAAACTTATTCCTGCCTTCCTTGACTTCTCTCTCCTCTGAGCTCATATTGTATTTGCAATCTTTCCCTCAAAGTTACTGTAAGGATACACTGTCTTCTAATATTTCTTATCATTTCAAGTTTGTATTTCTTCCCCATCTGGACTGTAATCCCCTTCAGAGCAGTGAGAATGCCTTTTTTTTTTTTTTTTTTTTTGGAGAGATTTTCACTGTAGGGCGCGTGCGCTCGCCAGACAGACAGAGAGAGACAGAGAGACAGAAAGCGAGAAATCACCCCCCAGGGGGGATGGTCACGCCGCAATCCCTTCTCCTCCATTCTCCTCTCGGGATCTTGGGCACGCACGCACACGCGCCCGGCGTGAGTTTTAAGCCACCGGGTCCGGGACACGAACCGCGGTCGACCACGTGGGAGCCCAGCGACATAGCCATTACGCTAACTGCTGGTTCCCGAGAATGCCTTTTGTATTTCCTTCTAATTATTCCCTCCTCTTCATATTCTATTCAGTTTTCTAGATCCCACCTTTCACCTACTTTATTTCCCCCTTTTATTGTATATACTCTTAAAGTCATCTCCAAATATTTGAAGAGTAAAAAAGCATTTCTTCTGTATCTTTCATAATAACTAACATTGTGTTAGGTAAACACATAGTGAATTATGAGAATCCACTTGACAGATCTGTATTGTTTTGAAATATGGTCTGACACATGTATAAATGCAGGCAAATAACAAATACTTTAGACTATCTTGGTATAGCACAGACTCAGTACACAGGTCAACCTGGATAAGTGGAACTCATGTGCCCATGATCCTGGCTGGCTGGGAAGGCTGGTGTGGGGAGGAGAATCGGGTCCGAGACCCTGTTAAAGATGTATGTCTTTCTCTCTCTCGCTATTTCTCTTTCTCATGAAAGAAACTTTAAATAAGTACATACTTCAGCTCTTTAAGAATCCACCTCTAAGTGGAATTATTTAAGTCCTTCCCTGCTCTGATTTACTGTGATATCTTTTATTATATCCCATTGCCCTGTTAGTGACTCAATACAAAACTGAGGAGAAAGAAAAGACAATGACTTTTCAAGTAGGAATTGAAGGAGAGTAGTTGGGAATACACTTGTTTACGGGCTATTCCACCTGACATCAAGCTCCACTACCCAACACCTTCACTGAAGACAGTAGCAGGGGAAGGATAGGACAGGCAGGGATACAGACACAGGGAGAGAGACAGTGAGATAAGAGAGATATAGGAGAAATAATCCAATATAGGATTTTTTTTTTAGATGCAAAGGGAAAAAATTCATTCACTGGCATAAGTAATAGTTTAGGATCAAAGGCTGAGATCCTGCTTTAAAAAGTTTTGAGTTTGCCTTCTTCAGGCCTAAGCCACTGGGTGAATTTAGATGTTGGGAAAGATTATTACAGCTTTGCTCATGTAAAGCACTTCTTGTCTGATACCCTCTTCTTGAAAGCTCACTCGTTTCTGTTTTATTATAGGGGCTGACTGATAATATGCCAATCCCACACATCTGTCTCAGTGGGTAAATAAATCACAGGAAAGAAACATTTCAGTTTAAAGGGCAGAAATTCAAGCCTGACTTTGATTTTTGCAACCATCACCACATCATAGGTTCCCATAATTGCTACCCTGGTAGAACAAGCAATGCTGGCTAAATATGGAGACTGCCCTATTGCCATGGTGGCCTGAGCAAGAGTAGGAGCTGGTCAGACCTCCTCAGGTCCTCAGAGCTCAGCGCTTCCCTGCAGGCAGGAATGGAGAAAGGATTCCTCACTACTTACCTTAGATTTGCATCCTTGTAGATGGTTCTCTTGCATGGGCTTGGCTTCTTGAACATCGCAGGGACCAACCTAATATATGAGCTGCCTTGAAGTACTATGTCCCTTAAATTATTCTGTGTTCATTTTTATTTACTATATAGAAAGTCTCGACAACAATAGTGGTCTCATTTGATATAGAATAATGTAGAGGCAAAGGGAATTTCTCTTAAAATCACAGACAATGGGCAGATTAATAAAAGAAAAGGCATATGAATTTTATTTAACATACACATACATCTGTATATGGGAGCCATTCAAATTATGACCTCGAAAAGGGGCCAGGCGATTGAGACTTAAATATCCTCTTTATGAAGGAGAGGAAAATGGGGGGAGTGGGGGTTACAGGTACTTGCAAATTATTTTTAAGTATGAAAGAATAGGCCTGATGCTTAGATAATGGTGAGGAAAAGTTCCTTTTTGAAAACTGAATGGGCTACAGAGACAGTAGCTCAGGACAAAATCTCTTCAGGTGTATTGACTTTCCTTGATCTTCATACACTATAAGTTTAGTTAATGGAACCTTTGGAGTGGGCCAAAGGCAACTGTTTTCCTCTTTGGTGGATCCAGTCTTGAGGCAGGTCATAGAATATGAGGGCAAAGCCCGTTCCTGTACCTCGAGAGGGAAAATGGATCGAAGATGATGGAGAGACAGGGGGGCCAGGGAAGTTGAGGCTGTTTTTTTAATTCAACATTAGTTAAAGTGCCTGTCTTGGGGGTGTCATTTTCCAAGCCCAACATTAGTTTAATGTCAGCAGTTGTTTCTCACAAGATTTGGTGATGCTGTCATCTAGTATCTAAAACATAAAAAGAATTTTCTCACAGAATTCCAGCTCCCCACCCCACCTCTCTACCCAGGATTCTCAATAAGAATCAATCCTTAACAGAAATTCTTACTAAACCTTGGTAAGAAAGGGGAAAAAGAAAGAAGAGTCACAAATTAAGATGACAGGGATAGCTGAATTAGTTTATATTAAAGAGTGAGCTGGCGGCAAGGAATCAGTCTTCACTTTGGTTCTGCCTTTAGGGAGTTTATTGAATGTGCTTTTGTGATATAATTTATAAGGAAATTGGTTTTACTCAAAAGGACGTTTTTGCTTTATGCCTTGTAGCACCCTTGAGTGCTTAAAAAAGGAGAAGGTAATTCCATTAAGCTTTCAATTTTTGCTGGCAAAAGAAATGAACTAGATGTGATTGGAAAGATAAGGTCCTGGCCTTCACTTGAACTGACCTTGCTCCAGGGGTCGGGGAATAAGAAGCATGGCCTTTGTTCCAGAGATGTCATTTCATGTTTAATTAGAGGGCCAGAGTGCCATTTTTTCCTCAGGAAAGCCCAATTTCACTCTGCTGAGAAAATATCCATTAAGTTCACAGCAAGTAGATAATCTGATCATCATCCTAACCACTTTGGGAGTCCTATGTTCATTCTGGTGAGCCTCAGTGGACTAACGATCATGGTGAATGTTAAAATCAAGACATACATAGATAAGACCTAACATTTGGGAGAATTATGGATCTCTGCTTGCATTGTAGTCAACGGTCCACCTCACCCAAACCAAACGGCTTCAGTAGAATCATCACTCCCTCCTGCCCAATTCTCTTCTTGAATCTAATCCAATCATCTGGTTTTTTTTGGAGGACGCAGGAAGAAACTGTTCAAAATCAAGAAATAATCTCCATGACTCAAAGTTAAGATGTTTTCCCGTATCTCGTAGGGTTTCTAATGCAGCCAAGTCCTGTGATCCTTAATTAATAAATAGGCACCACCAAAAGAGAAGCTATAGTACAGCAAAGGCATGTTTTCATTTTTCCCATTTTGTGTAATCACTTAGTTTAATTCTATTTTTTTTCTTTTGAGAGGTTTTTACTATAGGGCACATGCAATCACCAGAAAGACAGAGAGAGACAGAGAAACTGAAAGTGAGAAATCATCCGCCAGAGGGGATGGCCACACCGCAATCCCTTCTCCTCCATTCTCCTCTTGGGATCTTGGGCATGCACAAACACACACCTGGCGTGAGTTTAAGCCGCCAAGTCTCGAACTCGAACTGCAGTCAACTACATGGGATTCCAGCAACATTGCCATTACGCCAACTGCTGATCTCCACTTAGTTTAATTCTAAAACTTCATTGTTCATATTATAGCCATTAGCCACTGTGGCTACTTATAATTAAATTTAACTATGTAAAATTAACAATTCACTTCCTCAGTTATGACAGTTACTCTCTGAGGGCTTGGCTACCATGTTGGACAGCACAGGTAATAAAACAGTTCCATTCAGAATAGAAGTCCTATTAGATAGTGCTGGTATAAAAAATAAATATTGAGGGACCAGCTACATCGCTGGACTCGCACATAGTCAACCACAGTTTGAGTCCCAGACCTGGCAGCTTAAAACTGACACCCGCTGCATATGCATATGTGCCCAAAATTCCAAGAGGAGAATGGGAGAGAAGGAATTGTGGCGTGGCCATCCCCTCTGGGGGAGGGGGTGGGGAGGGCTTTTTCACTTTCTGTCTCTCTGGGGAGTGCACACGACCTACAGCAAAATCTCTCTTAAAAAAAATGTAATTTAAAATGGCCATTCAACTACTTTAGTTAGCAGTTACATCTTTGATTTAATGGCTGAGTGTTACAGACTGATCACCTTCAATCTTGAGTCTTTTGGAGTCTCTATCTTCAGAAATACTTATTTGAAAGGTAAACTCAAGAATCTGAAGAAAGAGCTGAAGAAAGTCCATAGAATGCCACCAAAGAGTTTCACATCTTACTTGCTCATTCTCTGCTTTGTGATTTTTTTTTCCCACTCATCTTGTTGCCTACAGAAGTTCTATTGAGGAAGGGGGTGTGGCATTAAGGAAGTTGGCCACTTTGCTCTGCATGAACCAGCAGGAGTGGGTGAGGTACACAATCTCAAATTTACCAAGCAGCTAACCCTTGCTCTTCCTTTCATGTCTTCAAACAGCTAGATTGAGTCTGTTTCTATGGATGGTTAGGTAATACACTTGCTAACAACTACTCTGGCAGTTTCCATACCAGATGACACAAGAGTGACAACCACCAGTAGAAATCCTGCCTTGTTTCAGACTTGTTCTCAGACAAGATCCCAGGACAGCTGCACCATAAAGTTCATTGGTGGTTGATATTTTGTCTTAGTTTTCCACCATTAAAGTAGTTCTCTTAAGTGTTCTGCTTCTTGGGAATACATCCAGAAGGCCTAAGAGAACCTTATTATTCATTTAGCTACATGGCCGATTTATATTGTAAGGCTTTTTCATGGGATCCATTGTACCATAAAACAAATCAGTTGGTTGTTAATTTCTCAACATAATAGTATAGGAATCAAAGTCAATTCCTTTTTGGAAAGTCTGTCTCTGGGCTATCCTGGGTCCTTAAGGTAATGGGCTCTGAATACTCATACAAGGAGTAGAAATGTAGGATGACTCTCTTTTCCTAAATGATGTCATTTTTGTTTGCTCTTGAATTCAATAGTCCAATGATTAATCATTCTCACCCAAGTGGGTATTCCTTGCCACCAAATTAATTTCAAATTTCCTCTTCCTAAAAAAAAAATTGTCTTTTCATTACTCTTTCCTTTTTTTCACGCT
>NW_006198494.1:451511-462929 GCF_000334495.1 Tupaia belangeri chinensis | reverse complement strand
CCTTCTGAGTATTTGGCTTCCATAGAAGGTCAGGGGCTTTACTTTGATGTCTCTCTTCTTTCATTTATGAGATAGAGTGAGAGGGGTAAGAAAGACAGGAGTAAGGAGAGAGACAGAGAGGGGTATCTCTGACCTCCATAGGTTCTTCTAGCACTGCGATCTCCCTCCCCTACTTCTCCAGCTAGTCAGGATCTTGCGCTCACACGGGACCAGCATGTTTCTGGACAAGTTGGAATCCAAATCAGTCAGTCATATGGCTTCCAGCACTGCAGATCAGTACGCTACCACCCATGCCACCATAGCTGGGCTCCTCATTCTTCTGCATAGATTCAATATAATTCAATTAACCAGTTCTTTATTGGTGGACAGGCTGTTTTCAATATCTCACTAGTATAAACAATAAGGCAATGAACATGGTACGGTCATTTTACACTTGAGTAAGTATATCTGGAAGACAAATTTGTACAAGTAGAATACATCAATAAACACTTAAAAAAAAAACAGGATTGACACAAGGGTTCATGAAGGTTGAACATCAAATTTTAATCTCAAAACCTTTTATCCAGTCCTCAAATTATTAACATGAAAAGGAATGATAAATTTTAATTTTATCATTACCATATCACTGTGTAACAAGCTCTGTTACAAAATCTCCATCTACTGTCTCCAAAAAACCAATAGAAAAACCCATACATTATATTACCTAATGATCTATTTAACAGATGAAATTTTAACCAACTTTATACCAGGGAGCTATTAACAGAGGTACTTCAATCACATAGCTTAAAATATGGAGGAAAGACAGGTAAAAAAATTATCTTAACCTGTAGTAGTCTTTTTACTTTTTAAAATTTTTATAAAATACACTAATTTCCCAAAATAAAGAATATTATGACACATTGGTGTCAACTTACACAGATGAAAGCTGGTGCCAGCTTTTTTTCTAACTAAAGTTCATTTCACCCAACATTTATATATTACATGAATATCCAAGTAAAGTATTTTTTTAAAAAATTCAACACACAGGAACATAATGTACAGTGTTTTACATATAAAAAATTGGTTAATTTAGGAATGATTTCATTTTCAACCACATAACATTATCTTAAGACCATGAAACGTCTTGCCACTGCAAGAAGACTTTTCAGTTCATGTTTCTATTTCCCAGTTTTAAGTCTTAAAAGTGAAAAAAGGAAAAGGTTTATTTACTTATTTATTTCCCAAGAGAAAACTGTGGTAACGGCTTTATTCACTACCAAACTGTCTTCCTTCTTTGTTTCCAGTACTACCCAGCCCCACAACTGCGTGGCACTAAAATGAAATCGGTGAAAGAGGCCAATGACATCAAAGCATGGATATAAAAAGATGGCTCAGCTGGGTCCTGCCACAATTGTAAGGTGTGGGCACATGCCCTCCTGCCCAGCCTTCCAGAGCTTCAACAGAGCCGTCACAAGAGCAGCCTCCTGGATAAACTCATCCTTTACATCTGTCTGCTGGGAGGACATAAAAGAGCATTTTCACTAATGACTAGTGTAATGGCTAACGGATGCCTTAGCCAGAGTGGCAGGGAGTGCACTGAAGAGACCTTGGTCACTAGTGGCTTTGGGTTAGAGAGGAAAATACTACTTATTTTACATCTCCTGTATTGGCCAATTCTGAGCACAGTCAAACTCTCGACAGGAAATTGCAATGAAATATACACACCATGCACGGTCTATATTACTGTGGGAATCCAGTAACACATGCAAGACAGTGGGCAATGAATCACAATGGATGAATGTAAACTTTTCACAGTGTTTCTTACAGCCTTTGACTTTAATACGAGTGTATCACTTACCACCACTATCTCACAAATGCTTTATCGTGTCTTGGGCATGCAGATCACATGGAGTTTTAAAATGGGAAATTATGTTTCAGAACCATTCTCAGACGGTGAGTACAACTTTGATTTTCCCTACTATCCAACCAATGAATTGAGCTGCTTCGATTATAAAGTGAACTATATTTCTGAAATCATTTTTATGTAAGGGTTGTGCTTTATTCTTCCTTATCCCTTCATTTATTTCATTCTAGAAAAATTAAGAACCCACAAAATTAAATTGAGGACTAGGTCTTAAGGGTGATTCCTGGCCAAACTAGAAAGAGAATTACTAACTGTTCTGTTCTCAGTTTGTCTCCCTACCCCAGGGCCCTTTATTGACACAGATTCAGTTGCATATTTGGTTTCCCAAAGAAGAAAACCAAATGAAAGAGTTGGAATTTCTGTTTCAAGGAAACAAATTATAGCATGTGGGGGGGAGGGCAGGTGCATTCTATGTTGAAAAGAATCTTGCTCTCAACAGGAGATAATCCAGCTTCTCCTTAGCTATCATTTCATAAATTAATTATTTCTTAAAATCATACTCCAAAAGAATTCATCTATCACAAGAAAAGTTCAAGTTTAAAAAAGCAAATAAATTAGTTAAGCCTTGTAAACAATTGTTATATATTTTAGTTATATATCTTTAAAAAAAAAAAAAAAAAAAGGGTTTCTCTGTATAGTAAATTAGACAGTACAAGGCACACCTTACACATTGGAATCCAGAGTGGTTAGATTCACACAAACACCATCTTCACTCTGTTCGCTGTAACTGTGCTGGGACACTGAGCTGCACGCCAAGGCTTTGCTCCTGACCATCTGGAAGTCCACAAATGTGCTCTTTCCATTAAATTGCTTTGTGCTATTTTGTCGTGTGATGTGATTTTTAAGCCTTCTCAGTGTTAGTCTTCTCAGATGTTTTCCACAAAGCTTCCTGGGAAAAGGCCAGTTTTCCCATTACGCTGTAATGTGCCTTTAAACCAGCCATCCTCTCGTTTTTTATGAACAAACACGATATCTCCTTCTTTAAGTTCAAGTTCTGCCTCACTCTGAGGAGGATAAGAAACCACCACTCGGTGTCTAAAAAGGAAAGGGAGATTCGAGTTAAAGATCTCAAAGCAATGATAAAAACGGCGTACGATTAGACTACATGAGACTCCAACATAAACAGAAGAGGAAATGGCATGAATTTGTTTACAATTGTTTGTAAAATAACTCCAAATACAACTATTCTCTGTTAGTAGAGACTTGGTATTAACGAAGGCAGAGTTTGGGTGTGTCTACTAGCCCTCGTGGTGGCCTTGACTTTATGTTTGGATGACCTCTACAAGGAGAGCCATTCTCATCTTCTCCCAGTGTTTGTATCTTGACTCTATAAAGAATCTGTTCCATTTGCCAAGACTGGTACCATTTCTGTCCCTCCCATTTTTCCAAGAAGAAAGGCATGAATTTATTTGATGGGTGAGATTGGGAGAAGCTGCTGAGGCTGAATGGACTCTGCTTTGCCTCTAGATTGTACACCTGAAGGGGCCAGTGGTCAGGCCTGACTTCGGGAGTGGGTCTAGAGATCTGTCTCTCTGTATCCCTTACATTGGAGTTTGGCATGTGTGAGGCAGCAATTCTGAGGAAGTGCATCGGCAATACATACCCAAATTCTCCCTCAGGAAGTTTGTCCCAAGTCCAAAACAGAAGGAAGAACTGTGGCCTCAAATTCAATCCAGCATCTCCAGTAACAAGGTTGACATTCTGACCTCCACTAGTCTGACATCTGCGTCTGTTTCTCCTTGGTTCTCAACTCAGATATCAGTGGGAAAAGGTGTAATAATCATCTACAAACTCTGAAAATCTGGATGATTTCCTATCATCTATGTCCTTGCCTCCATGCTCCCTGTGTGGAATTACAGTTAGCAGCCAGGGAAGCCAGAGGGAGGTGACTTGCTCTCTGTCTATATCTTTTTATCCTTTTCTATTTCTCCAGGATTATTTCTCCCCTTTACTTTTCTTTTGCTTTTCATAACCAAAGGAAAAATAGTGGGGTACAGTAGCCAATCTCCAAGAGAGCCCCAGTGATCCGTGCCTCACACAAGATTCACACACTCTTGTATGATCTCATCCCACAATGCACAGGGATGACCTATGTGATCCATAAAATATTACCAAAAAGAGACCGTGTGTAACTTCTGAGGCTAGGTCATAAAGGCATTGTGGCTTCCACTTTTCTTTCTCTTAGATCATTCACTCTGGGGAAAATCAGTAACCATGTAGTGATGACACCCATCAGCCCTTTGGAAAGATCACAACGGAAAGGAACTGAAGCCTTTCCGGAAAGCCAAAACCAATCAGGCAACAGTGATGTGAGTGAGTCCCTTGGAAGTGGATTCTCCAGCCCGAGTCAAGCCTTCCACTCAGGTTGACAACTTGACTGCAATTTCAAGAAATATTCTAGGTTGGAACTACCTAGCAAGCTACTCCCAAATTACTCATCCCATAGAAACTAAAATAATAGGTCTCTATTACTGTTTTAAGTTATTAAATTTTGGGAGTAATTTGTTACACAACCATTGATAACTAATAACTGTATGTGTGTGTGTGTATGTGTGTGTGTATTCTCTGAGTATTCAGTCAGAGAGGTGTTTTGAGTGTTTACTTTCGTTTGGTTCTCAAAGTCAGAATGTGAGTTTATAGTCTAATAGGACCCGCACTTTACGGCAAATAAAGAATGTTATGGTCTAAAAATGATAGCGGAACCAATTCTATAGAACTGCCCCCTGAACTTCTGAAACCTATTACAGCCTGGTCTTTTTTACCAGTCCTGTTCCACAAAAACCAGAGAACATTCAAATTAAGAAAGATCAGAGTATGAGTCTCAGGTGATTACAAAAAATGTATCTCTGCAGAGGCTAAGTAGCTACCCAATTTCCAAGCTCCTTTGGGCACAAGGACCAAATTATCCTTCAAGACCTGAAGCAAAGCACACCACAGAGGTTGGATTATTTCCAAGAAATGTTCAGCTAATTCAAACATGAATATTTATAGACCACAAGGCTCGGGGTTTAATCAAGCACGGAATGAGGAAGGAGGCATGGCATAGGAGAAACCCCAGCCTGGGGGTTGATACAGTCTGTAGAGCAGCTTCTTTGGGCCAGTTACCTCTTTCTTTTCTTTAAAGAATTATTTATTTATTTGTTGTTGTTGTTGTTATTATTATTTAATTTGACCAGAGAGAGAGAGAGAGAGAGGGAGGGAAAGTGGGAAAGTAAGCCACTAGTTATGTTCGACCATGTGTGAGTCCAGAGCCTTAAACGCCACACCAACTGCCGGCCCCCCTCCTGTTTTTGTTTTGTTTTTTCTTTTTTTAAAAATAAGGTTTGTGGAACCAGCAGTTAGCGTAATGGCTATGTCACTGGACTCCCATGTAGTCGACCGTGGTTTGCATCCCAGACCCAGCGGCTTAAACTCATGCCGGGTGTGTGTGCGTGCATATCCAAGATCCCGAGAGAATGGAAGAGAAGGGATCATGGCGTAGCCATCACCCCTGGGGGGTGATTTCTTGCTTTCTGTCTCTGTCTCTCTCTGTCTTTCTGGCGAGTGCACGCACTCTATAGCAAAAACCTCTCCCAAAAAAAGAAAAAAAAAAAAAAAGGTTTGTTTATTACTTTCTTTCGTGAGAGAGGAAGAAAGACAGCATCCCCAACAAGGTCTTGATTCCGTGATCCACCCCTAGCCTTTAGCTAGCCCCAGATCACAGGCATACATGTGCCTGATATGTACTCAGGGAGGTCTCCAGACTTGAACGAGGCACCTTCCCATATGGACTACCTTGCAGAGTGTCACATTTTACTGCTGTGCCACCATCTGGCCCCTATCTTAGCTCTCTTGGTCTCTGGTTTCCTCATTCGTAGACTAGGACTGTAATGAGTTAAATAAGTAATTAACATGTTGTCAAGTAAAATTTTAAGTATTACAGTCTCAGTATGGTGTCTGACACACAGTTCAATCCCAAAGTGTTTGCTCCTATTATGGTTTGGGGAAGAGCAGGCAGAGGTCTGATACTTCAAAAGGTGAAGGATGGGCCAGTCAGTGTTTGGCTACCTAGACTCAGGAAAAACTCAGGCCACAATCTAAATAATTTACTAATAACAAGAACGAACTTTAGAATGACACAGGTAGTGCTTTGGAATTCCTTCTCCAACTGACATCTTTAAAAGCAAGACAAATAATTTCATCATAGACTAATCTGAAGGAAGGAACTAGACAACAAGCTTTCTTAAAGTCCAATGTCAACACACCGAAAGTCTGTGTAAAAAGCGATGATAGAGTTGCCATCGGGGTAGGTTAAAATTGAAGCAGAAATTTGCAATTCTAAGAAAAAGTGTACAACTGACTGAAAACATACTCAGAATAGATGTTTCATGAGGAGTGTCCCCTATTTGTTCTCTGCAAGCTGCCTTAAAGGTGACACAGAACAAAAATAGTTCTTGAAAAACTTGAAGTGAATTAGATTAATAGTTGCACTTTATGAAATGTACTAAACCAATTTTGTTGAATTTTTTTTTTCTCTTAACTAGAATTGCTGCTGGGCTAAGAACATAATCTTCCTGCCAAGTTCCCAGTGGGAGCAAATTTTCTTTGCTGAGTTATAAACCTTTGGGGGTTGGAAGGAGAAACCGTGTGCATAATGGAAACTGTGACACAGTCTTGGTCGTATGAAGACTACCAGGTGCAGACAGTAACTGAGTCTATGTACTCAGAAATCCTCTAGCTCATGTCCTGGCTTCGAGCCTTGGGAGGTAGTTTACAGAGATTCCTAACACAGACTCATAAGGCCAAATGCTGGGCACACTGGCAAACTATCTCAGGCATGGAAAGGCTTTGCCAAGAAGAATGTTTACAGGCCAACGAGCAGATGTAGGGCACAGCTGCCGAGGGCTCTCCCCCTGCTCCACCCTCTGCCTCACTCGATTATGCTTGTCTTCCTATGTCTAGGGTCTTGGAGAAGTTCTGAACCTTAGGAGTCAAAGACCACTCTCCTATGACTTTCATGGGATCTACATTTCACCAGCTCTTCATTGTCACTGTCACCATCCTGGATGATGACCTTGTTGCGTTCCACCTAGTCAAACAGTCTACCCGTCCACCTGCCAAGATAATCTCTTCCTGCTGCTAATTCATTCTATCCAGGCCTTACATATTTATATTCTTTTTCAAAAGACCTTTTTGCCATAGGGATTGTGCAGTGCACTCACTGAAGAAAGAGACAGAGACAGTTAAAGTGAAAAATCACTCAGGGGATGGCCATGCTGCAGTCCCTTCTCCTCCATTCTCCTCCCAGGATCTTGGGCACAGACACCCACATGGCCAGCGTCATTTTCAAGCCACTGGGTTCAGGACTCAAACAATAGTTGACCATGTGGGAGTCCAGCAATGTAACCACTACACACTTGCTGACCCCATATTAATATTAAGTAGCAACTCTATTTGTGGCTAACTACTGCTGAAACATCAACAGTTTCCCAACTCCTATGAGGCTTTATTTTTTAAAAAGAATTATTTATTTAATTTTAACTATCATTATTATCATTATTTTTAAATCTGCTACAGAGCACATACATGTGAGAGAGAGAGAGAGAAAGTCACCAGGTCTAGGATTCAAACTATAGTTGGCCATATTGGAGTCCAGTTCTTTAACCACCAAGCTATCTGCTGACCCACCTGTAAGACTAATCTTCAGTCTGGTATGCAAATCCCTCAAAGATCTGGACTCAATCTCTCTTTACAGCTCTAGCTACTACTATCACCACGAACCAAATACTCCTTTAAGCCTGAACATGCCTCCTAGATATGGTCTTTATTTCTCCCATTCCATACTTGGCCCATGCAGTAAATTCCACTGGGAACTTCCTTTGACAGTATCTTTGCCCATTCACCACCTATCAGTCTCTCAAAGCCTGGCTCCTTTACAGACAATCCTTCCCTGTGAAATCTCTAGCTCCAGGGCTGGAAGTAATTTCATGCTTGACCAGACCCCAGAGGCCTTCATTTATATTTCTTATGGCATTTAGCAGTCTACATTGTATTATTACCATCTGCGGCCCTGTCTCATTTATTCCACCAGACCAGAAGCTGCTTGAAGGGTGAGATGATGCTAAATTCACTTTATATACCTCCTTCTACTAAGCAAAATACATATAACAATTCTTAGGAAGCAGGTCAAATAATGGAAAGGCCAAGTAGTAGAATAAGACTATTTTTAAAATGCACAAAGTTATTCAAAAAGAAAAGAAATTCTGATGCATGCTATAGTTCAGTGAAAATATGACAAATATTATAATTATATAAAATTAATATTATATTATAATTCTACTTATGAGGAACCCATAGAACAGAAAGAATGGTGGTAACAGAAAGTAGAATGGGGTTGAGGGTCTGGAGAGGGGAAAGATGGGGAGATATTGTTTAAGGGACATGGAGTTTCAGCTGGGGACACAGGAATAGCAAAGGGTTACATGACAATGTAATGTGCTTAATGCTATGGTTTATATGCTTGAAAAACTGGTGAATTTTACATATATTTTATCATAATTTTAAAAATGAGATAAGTGGATGAATGAAAAATATTGTAGTTTCAGAGAAAATATTAGAAAAATTAGTTTAAAAGAATAAACATTCAAAGTTGACTGGGACCCTGGTGCTTGGAAAGCTGTCCCAGTTCCCTCTAAACCAAGTCACCAGACACAGTGAGGCTCAGAGTCAGCCCTAAATGCTCCTCTGTCTTGTTGGCTGTGTGACCCTAACTCAGCTTTCAGTGACAGTTACCAAGGTGGACCTCGAGAAAACGAATGTTGCTATCATATAAAGAAGTTCCACTGACAGCCAGTGCCAATCCTCCTGCTCTGAGCTTCGGTACTCTAGCTTCCATCTGAACGGACACTTGCAACCTTTTGTTAATATCAATTTTCCATTTCCTTTCCCTTTCTGGCCTCTCTAGTAGTTTACACATTTCGATTCTCCAAATCGGTTCCACTGTGGCCCTAGGAGGCACTCTGCCCATCACCCTGGTCCGGATGAGTAACCATTTACTGGTTTCTGCCAGTTGCCAGAGCAATCTAATAACTAATTAACAATTTCACTGGCAAAACCATACTAGCTTGCTTTGTAACTTGCTCAAAGTCCAAGTAAATTATGTCCACAGCTTTACCCAGTGGGTTCATTGTCACCGACTCAAAGAAATTAATCATGCTGGTTAAGCCTGACTGCCTTTCTGTAAATCTATCTCTATCCAATTTGTATGTTTCCAAGTGTTCTAGCTTAATCCCTGATCAAAAGGACCTGTGGTTCCTTTTCTAAATTAAGAGATGGCTCACAGGTAGGTAGTTATCAGTTTAATCCCTAAATTTAAAAATATACACAGCTATAGGTGACTTGCTGTGTTCTCCCTAAATCTTTATATATATTTTTTAGGACAAGGTAAAAAATAAAACCCTGCCCCACATGCTTTATTTTAGTGGACTTCCCTTCTGCAATATTTTCTTTCTACTTTCTCCTTGTAATTTTCTAATTTTTTCCCCTCAAATAGAGAAAAACAGAGGCTCTCAAATAGAGCCTAAAATATTTGTTCTATTATTTCTGCTGCCATCAATTATACATTTTCTGCCACTGGGGTATAGCTCTATTTCTCACTTGTTTTCCTCAGTCTCTCTAACAAACACAAAAGGCTCCTTTTGTTCCTCGGAGAATTCTCTCAGCTGACACCAAGACCTGTCAACACACTTCAAGGTTCATCCTTCCTTATTATGAGACTGCTTAGGTCTTTCTATCACGTGAATGTTTCTTTCCACTGACAGCACTGGCTGCCCTGGTCACATCCTTTAACTTTAGACAGATGGAACAGGGCCGTGGGTGGAGAGGAAATTTTATTCTCATTCTCATTATAGTCTGCAGGTGAATCCCATCTCATATTGTCCATATTGTCCTGACAGCATACACGAAGCAATATTTTGATGAAGTTCTATCAATAAAAGTTCTACTGAAAGAACCCTTGGGCTTCTACATTTTTCAAAGAGTGGTTGATGTTTATATAGTGAATGAAGGACTCCTAAGATGCTGAAATGCTTTCTGTAGCAAACTGGTGTCAAATTTACCTTTTCTTCATTGCTGAGCACTGAGTAATTTTTATTGTGTTGATAAAATGTTTGAAATATAAAAACAGGTAATCCCTAAATTATATACTCGGTAGTTTTTTTTATTAATAAAAAAATGCACTCCTGGTGATTTACAGAACATTTTTCATAGATTTCCACATTTTTTTTTTCAGTTGTTGTAAGTCAGGCAGACCTCGCAATCCAAGTGAAATAAATACTATGAGCCTCATTGTATTGGGTCATCAGAAAAAGTAGGACACATTTTTGCATAGCAAAATATGGCTTTTGTTATGACTTTTCAACGACCCAAAGGCAAAGGGCTATGGACTTGGTCAGGCTGATTATTAGGTTAAAATTCCACTGCACATATGGATTATAAAAATATCAGCCTGTGCAGAAATCTTCTCCAAAGATCCCCTTACTACTTGTAAAAAGTGAAATGGTCATATAAAAAACCTGTCAGAGAATTCCAGCGTGCAGGTGCCCATCTGTCCTGTCATTACGTTCTCCGTGTTCCCTATCTGACGTGCATCCCTCGCATCACCTGCCGGCAGAGATTTCTCTTCAGATCACCGAACAGCAGGAGCCCCTGTTAGAAAGGAGCTGCTCAAAGAGGAACGGGCTGGAATGCAGACGCCACAGCGATTGAGGACATCTGGCAACTGAAAAGGAATGCACAGGGCGGGGGAGAGGCAGCGGTGCCCAAGCTAGTGCACAGAGACAAAGCGAACCAACCATCGCTCCAGTCACACAAATACCACAAATGACAGGGAGATGAGGAGAGAAAGCCCGAGGGCATGAAGGGAAAACTGCAGAGCAATGCCCGCAGGGGAGAGAGGGAGTCTTTGTGACCGAGAGAAAGTAAACAAGTAACCAGACTCACTCCAGGGACAGAAAGCTATCCCTGGAAAGCAAGAGTAATACTGTAGTAAAAAGGCTGACTTGCGGAATAAAAGTTTAAGGAAATTCAGGACAAAATTTTAAAGCATTACTAAGAGCACAATAGGTGAAAGGAAAGGATGATTTCATGTGCAGGGAGGGGAAACATCCTTAGAGTAATGTCAGAAGAGACATTACTGGTTTTTACAAGGGTTAGAGCTATAGGAAATGATGAGAGGGATGAGAGGCTTTCCAAATATTTACAAAAAAAAAAAAAAAGAATTACATTACAAGTTTATTTGGGTGCAAAAAAAACCCATTGACATCTAGCTTTAATTTTTTTCATAATATCAAACTTTTTGAAGAAAAACTTTCATTTTACTATAAAAATATTTCTTTTTTTTTGGGGGGGAGAGGTTTTTGCTATAGGGCGCGTGCGCCTGCCAGGCAGACAGAGAGAGACAGAGAGACAGAAAGCTAGAAATCACCCCCCAGGGGGGATGGTCACACCACAATCCCTTCTCCTCCATTCTCCTCTCG
>NW_006198494.1:448483-450942 GCF_000334495.1 Tupaia belangeri chinensis | reverse complement strand
GGATCTTGGGCACGCACACGCGCCTGGTGTGAGTTTAAGCCACCGGGTCCGGGACTCGAACCGCAGTCGACACGTGGGAGTCCAGCGACATAGCCATTATGCTAACTGCTGGTCCCAAAATATTTCATTTTAGTATAAAAATATTTAATATATTGTGTACTTAGTACTTAATGCACATAGCATGTTTGAAGGTTTTTTTTCTTTCCATATTTTCATAGTTCATTTCTAAGTAAAAACGGGTGCCAAAAAAAATCATATGATAGAGCCAGCCTATGGCATAGCAGTTATGTCACCACACTCCCACATGACCAACCATAGTTCAAGTCCTGGACCCGGTGGAGTGGCTTGAAACTCACCAGAGCATGTGCGTGCATGCCCAAGATCCCGGTAGGAGAACGAAGGAGAAGAGATTGCGGTGTGGCCATCCCCTAGGGAGTGATCTCTCTCTCTCTCTCTCTCTCTCTCTCTCTCTGTCTCTCTATCTATCTATCTATCTCTATCTCAGTGAGTCATATGCCCCAAGGCAAAAATTTCTACATAACAATTAAAATAACATGAATGACAGCCTCAGATTTGAGTGGGAACAAATGATCGCATGGCTACACCTGCAATACAGAGTTAAGGTGAACTTCAGTCATTTTAGAGCATAATATACTTTACAACAAGCTCTTAAAGCTACCTCGAATATGCTACCAAAGAGGCAATGCGGCCACTAATTAGGAATTTGCTCTACTTAAGAAATGTAGGTATAGAGGAAATGAAGCTTATAAAAAAGGTTAAACAGGGAACCAGCAGTTAGCGTAATGGCTATGTCACTGGACTCCCACAAAGTTGACCGCGGTTCACGTCCCGGACCTGGTGGCTTAAAACTCACGCAGGCGTGCCCAAGATCCCGAGAGGAGAACGGAGGAGAAGGGATTGTGGTGTGACCATCCCCCCTGGGGGGTGATTTCTCGCTTTCTGTTTCTATGTCTCTCTCTGTCTGGCGAGCGCACGCGCCCTATAGCAAAAACCTCTCAAAAAAAAAGAAAAAGATTAAACAAATGATACAACAAATGTGTGTATATTTACATGATATGTGAAATTAATTTTTTGATGTTTTCCTGGACAATGGACAGTCTTTCATGTTTCAGTTTTATAATCCTGGTAGATCTCTCTCTCTCTTTCTCTGGTGAGCTCACACACCCTATAGCAAAATTAATGTGTTGTATGTGTGTGTGTGTGTGTGTTTTGCATGCATGCCCAAACTTCTGATGGGGAAGAGAAATAGAGGAAAAAATTACATAATAGTACGTTGCTGGACTCCCATGTAGTTGACCACAGCTCAAGTTCTGGACCCGGCGGCTTAAAACTCATACCGGGTGCATGTGTGCACACGCCCAAAATCCTGAGGGAAGAATGGAGGAGAAGGTACTGTGGCATGGCCATCTTCCCAGGGTAGGAGGGTGATTTCTCGCTTCCTGTTTCTCTCTCTTTGGAGAGTGCATGCTCCCTACAGTAAAAACCTCTTTTTCAGGGAAAAAAAAAAAAAAAAAAAAAAGAGGAAAGGAACTGTGGCATAACCATGTCCCACAGTCAGGTGTTTCTCTCCCTCTCTTTCTCTCTCTCCCTCTCTTTATCTCTCTCTGGCAAACACAGATACTCTGGCAATAAAAATAAATAAATGAATAATTTTCCTTCCTAACTGTTCCTAGAACCCCAGTGGCTATATCAAACAGAAGTGCTCCTGTTTGCAATGATTAGTCAAGGCTCAAATCACTAGCACAGGACTCCCTGTTCTGAGTATAACTAAACCAAGTCTCTGGGTCAGGAGGCGAGTCAGAGCTGAGACTGAGAACGTAGCCACACTTTTCTAGCTCCAGAAGGAGGAGCGAATTCTCTTAGCTGACAGAATTCTTCAGTGGCTTTATAACTAGCAGGCAATGAGGTAAACTTTTAGTTAAAAAGGCAAAGGATAAATAAAGGGTCAAAAGTTGGCAGTGGAGTAGAAGAAAGAAGTAAATACAAACAAGTTTCTAGTAACAAATCTGAATACAATTCTGAGTGACTGGTCAGAGAAAATAAAGGGAAGAAGGCTGGAGAACCTCACCCAAGGAAGAAACATGGGAGGAAAAAGGAAACCAGAGCATGCTACAGCAACTGGTAAAATAAAGTCAGTGCCTGATTATTATAAATCTAGCCACCACCCTCCCAAAAAATGTTTAAGAGGATGTGAAAAAAAAAAATCTTAAACAGCAGAATAATATTCCAGCACGGAGCTATTCATTTTTAGTTTTCTCCTGGAATGACACCAAACTCACCTTTCACAAACAACAGGCCTGGACTCGTTCATGACAGGTCCCAGGGAGGAACACGCCTGACGCGGGGGTGGAGCGATGGGGACAGTGGAGCTCGAGTCCAGGGAGCTCGTCTTCCGATGAAATGCCTCTTGGGCTAGAGCGGCTGGGGCTGGGGGTGTC
>NW_006198494.1:443648-448452 GCF_000334495.1 Tupaia belangeri chinensis | reverse complement strand
GGCGCCTCCCCGCTCCCCGGGGCAGAACCCACCCCTGCCATGGACGCCCCCTAGCGGCAGCTCAGGACCCACTGCTCCCTGCAGAGGCAATTCGCAGCCACCCAGCTCCACTTCCAGGGTGGGTGACGCGGGTGGGGACACTCGTGGCTTCCGTTTAGTGGAGGCGCCAGAAAGCAACTTCAACAACCCCTTTTTTTCTTTCTAGAAAAAATAAATAAATATAAGCATGAGCTGGAGAACAGGTCTATTGCTATTGTAATCTAAAGGCCCAGTTGTTTCCATTTTTATTTAATCTTTTTAAATGATTTTTTTGTAGATATTTGATTATTCAAAATTTAGCTATCAATGTTATTTGGTGTTAACCTGACCAGTTGCTCCTCTACCATCTCCCTTTCTGCTTGCATGTTTTTGTTTGTTTTAGACATTCCATTTTGATTGCTGACTTCTGAGGTAAGGTAGGATAAGCAGATTTTTAAAAAAAGCAAAACACAGCAGGTGGTGTAGCGGTTAAGGCACTGTACTCCCACCGGGTCCACTGAGTCCCAAACTGGGTGGCCTGGGTTGAAAATCACCCCAGAAGCATGTGCCTGCGTGCCTAAAATTCCAACAGGAGAATGAGGAGAAAGTGTGGCCATTCTCACCTTCACCCTCCAGTCTCCTGCCCCCACCCCAGGTGGAGTGATTTCTCACTTTCCCTCTCTCTGTGTCTCTCTCTGGCATGTACACATGCCCTACGGCAAAGCCATAAAAATAAAAGATGTAAAACAACCAAAAAATCACCAATCTATAGCTCATATTGGGTAAAAGTAGAAGTAGACATTTTAGGTTAAAAACTGGAAACTGGATTATGGATTAAGGTCCTGAAAATCCACCTCTCCTACCTCTAATTATTTAGGAGAGTTGAATGTATATTGAACTAAATGTGACTTTATCAGCACTTGCGCCTTATCTTTGTTCACAGACTTTAGCCTTCGCATTTACAGGTAGTGATTCTTTGATCAGAGCTAAGGGCTAACCACTTCTCACTGTCGCCACTTTGATGAAATTTAACAGGCCAATAACAACAGAAGTCAACCTGTTTCCATTCTTCCTCATTAGACACTCAAAACCAACTCCACAATTTTTTCTTTTAAAAAGCGGTTTTTGCTATAGGACGTGTCCGCTCACCAAAAAGACAGAAAACAAGAAATCACCCCTCCAGGGGGGATGGCCACACCATAATTCCTTCTCCTCCTTTCTCCTCTCAGGATTTTGGGTACATATGCACATGAGTCTGGTATGTTTTAAGCCACCAGGTTCAGGACTCGAACCACGGCCAACTACTGGGAGTCCAGTGATGTAACCATAATGCCATTGGCTGGTCCTGAACTCCACAACATTTTAAGGAAAGCTTTAGTATATTCGTAAACAATCTTATGTCTCTTTTTGCAAGAAATATTCAGATAAAATTTTCCCAAGCCATTTCATTCCAAGGAGGCCAATTCTTACATTTTTGTTTCTTTTGACCCTTCCCCTCTTTGCTCTGCGAGAAAAATCAGATCTGGAAGTAGCGTTCATTCATTCCCTAGCCCTAAGCAGCAATGTTCTTTGGCTGACCAAACTTAATATGATTATTTTAAATTGTACTAACATGTCAACTACATCAATAAATCTTCTGAAAAGAAATGAAGTATTTCACAGAGAACTACTTTTTTAGAAACGCCAGGCAAATTAGAATTATAAAGGACACTAGCAAGGAATAGAGTTATGAGGACCACTCCCCGCCCCCCGGAGATATAACACTGAGGAATTTTTCTTTGAAATATGAATTTGACTCAGTCAAAACTCTTTAGAAAAATAAATCTAAATCCGTAATATCATAGTTCCATTACAGACAGAATGGCAGAAAAAAAGGAGAAGAGCAATTATTTAGCAGATGATTCATCAGCATCCCAGCGATCAGACCACAGTCCATCCACCTAACACTGCTCACAGGACACAGTGGCCCATGGGCTAGAACCGGAAGGTGGGTGAAGTTCTGGAAGTGCCATGTAGTTGCTTGATGTGGGCTACAGATGAGCAGACCCAGTTGTTCCCCACACCCTACCCCCACCCCAGGCTGGCGAAGATTCTTTTGCATATCTCTTCAAGGCCCAGCCTCAACTCCCCTAACTGGCTTTTGCTTCATTCATTCAATGCCACATTTTCTGTGGGGCTACTATGTGCACTCTAGTAAGTGACCCCCAAAACCTGGCCTACCTGCTTGACCATATGTTATATATCCCTGTGTCTTATCCCATGCCTTAGTAGGGAGGCAGGCACTTAATAAAGCTGAGAGACCCAGAAGATGAGATCAGTGGAAAGAAGGGAAAATACCTAACTATTGCCAGGGCTAAGGACATAAAAGAGGGTATTTGGATTTTCCAAACTGAGAGGACATAAAGCCTTCTTCTATTTAATAGTCGATGAAGCAGCCTAACTAAACACCTACTAAGGCTGCTGGCAAATTTCTTGAAGAGAACCTGAGGTCTGAGGGTCAAGAAAAGAGCTGGGAAAGAAGAACCGCCAATAGCTTCCATTTTCAAGGCAGCACTCAGCTGCCGCTTTCAGCTTTTCCTACTATGATATAAGAAAGCACACTTTAATCCCTGGACCCCCGCAGATTTGGTGAGGAAGTCAGGTCCATGGATAAATTACAATCTCAGCAAGTCACGGCGAAGAGACGTTTCTTAAAAGCTCAGTTCTGAGCCCTCGGAAAAATATCAAATAACTGAATGGCACTCAGGGAACAGCCTCTAAAGTAATTAAGAAGAACGATGACTTGATTCATCTGAAATGACTGAACACATTAAATACAGCTTGCTTTAATGACTTCTAAGGGATGTGTTATCACCAACTGACGCCAACTACCCTCAGAGAAGTCAGGATTAGGTATGGCGGGGGGAGGGCTGAGGAGGGGGTACTAACCCAGGGAAGATGCCCCTCTAGTTTCAAGGGGCTGTGCTTTTACATCATATGCTGATATTGTCTATGTTAGCAGAACAAGGTGCCACTTGAGAGAGAATTCTGCAACCTCAGACACTTATCATCTAAGGGCACCTTTGCTTTTTCAAACTCCAACAGCAGAAATGAAACCTACGGATGAATTAATAAAGTCTACACTTCAGCAAAGCCACTTTTTAAATGTGACATTAGCATGCATGAAAAGAGGGCATATCTTTTAACATAAACCTTAATACTTTGTCTCTTGTGGGTTTTCTAAGAAATGAATCCTAGATGAAATAATATTTTTACAGCCATATTTTTTTCTTCAGAAGATTTGATGATTTAAAACAACATCATCACATATAAAAAATTAACTGTCTGGGTCAGAAAATTATTACCAGATCACCAGAATCATTTTCACATACAAAATAATCTCTGAACACCAACCTAATTCCTTTCTATTAGTCATATAACAGAAAATGAGCACAACACGGAAAACAGCAAATTACAGCTCCTTCCCAAGCAAAAATAAACTTTTTCTGAGCAACTAAACCCTTAATGACACTCTTGCCATTGAGACTTCCTTTTTTAAAAAATAGTTTTAAAGACTTATTTATTTAATTTTATTTGTTATTATTATTTGTTATTCAATTTTGACCGGGGGGGGGGGGGATGATTTAGTTTTACACGCGGGGGGGGGGGGAATCAAGCTGCCAGTTCCAGACCTTGAACTGTGGTTGGCCACATGGGAGCCCAGGGCCTTAACCACCATGCCACCGGTCAGCCCAAGTATTCCTCTCTTTGCTCTCAGCTATATACAGAAATTAACAACAACAACAAAAAATTCTTGCTGGGTCACAGGTTATCAACAACCTACATAGTCAGAATCCCAATATTTAGAGTGGTTCTTAGGTAAGGAATCTCAAAGATTAATTCATGTGGTTGCCTAATAATTATCAGTCATAATTGCAACAAATATTTATGGAGTGTCTAAGATGAACCAGGCAATGTGCTAGACTCTGGGAATATAAGTGACCAAGACAGCAAGCAGTTCACATTCTCTAGCAGAGATGGGCATGGCTGTAAGAGCCACTCTGCAGAAAAGTAAGGCAGGGTAGGTGCAGACAGAATAACCGGGAAGGGAAAGAAGGGACGTATAAAATTCCTACCAAGTTCAAGAATCATGTTAAATGATTTTATATGGAGTTCCTATTCATTCCTTATCACAACCTAATGAGATGGAAACCAATGAACTTTTCTCATTGCCCAAAACTAAGTTTGCTTTAAATCACAATGTTAGCAAGGGGTAGAAGCTGGACTTGAATCAAGTTCACACACTCCTCTCCTCTGTAAATTTAGCACAGGCAACATCTCCAGAAGAACAACTTTTCTTTTTCTTTTTCTTTTTTTTTTTTTTGAGATGTTTTTGCTACGGGGCGCGTGTGCTCACCAGAAGGACAGAGAGACAGAGAGACAGAAAGCGACAAATCACTCCCCGAGGGAATGGCCATGCCGCAATCCCTTTTCCTCCATTCTCCTCTCGGGATCTTGGGCACGCGTGCACACACCATAGGCATGAGTTTAAGCCTCCGAGTCGGGGACTTAAACCGCGGTCGACTACATGGGAGTCCAGCGATATAGCCATTACACTAACTGCTGGTCCCCAGAAGAACTTCTACTCTGGGGAATAAGACCAGACATTCTTATCTAATGGTTGCAGGTCACAAAGGCTGATCTGAGATGGACTCTGGGCAGATCTGCACTGTCAAAACCAGATCTAGCCTTTTGGCCGGAACCGCCATCTTCCAGTAATTAACCAAAATGATGAACACAAAGGGAA
>NW_006198494.1:434383-443177 GCF_000334495.1 Tupaia belangeri chinensis | reverse complement strand
GTTGGGTCTATAAAAAAAAAAAAAAAAAAAAAAAAGATCTAGAGACCAGAAGATGTTGTAATGGTTACGTCACTACACTCCCATGTAGTCAACCTTGGTTCAAGTCCCAGATCTGGTGGCTTAAAACTCATGCCGTGTGCGTGCGTGCTCAAAGTCCCAAGAGGAGAATGGAAAAAAAGGGATTGTAGCATGCCCATAGCCCGTGGGAGTGATTTCTCACTTTCTATCTCTCTGGCGAGCGCACATGCCCTATAGAAAAAATCTTCTCTCTTAAAAACAAAACAAAACAAAACAAAACAGATCTAAATCCTAGCTGATGGCACTGGTAGAAATAATCATTGTAGTCAACTCCTAAAGAAAATGTAAATGATAAAACTCGCAGACCACCCTTGCTTCTGAACGCAGAGTGTAGGACTGAGAGGAAGAAAAATCATTTGAGCAAAGAAAATTATCAGTGGGCACTTTAAGAAAGTGTTCAGGGGACCAGTAGTAGTTAGCGTAATGGCTATGTCGCTGGACTCCCATGTAGTCAACCGAGGTTCGCGTCTCAGACCCGCTGGCTTAAAACTCACTGAGCGCGTGTGCGTGCATGCCCAAGATCCCGAGAGGAGAATGGAAGAGAAGGGACTGCGGCATGACCATCCCCCCTGGGGGTGATTTCTTGCTTTCTGTCTCTCTGTCTCTCTCTGTCTGTCTGGCGAGCGCACGCTC
Source organism: Tupaia belangeri chinensis (assembly GCF_000334495.1). Lineage (NCBI taxonomy): Eukaryota > Metazoa > Chordata > Mammalia > Scandentia > Tupaiidae > Tupaia > Tupaia belangeri. Next base: position 442,466 of record NW_006198494.1, on the reverse strand, counting down.
CCTATAGCAAAAACCTTCAAAAAAAAGGAAAGAAAAAGTGTTCAGAACAGAAGAAAAATGTGTATTTAAAAAATAAGGCCCTCTGATTAAGGAAACCAAGAATAATGGGAAAGTCCTCGAACATTAGCTGGGTGAATAAAGAAATCCTGTCAGTGGCACCTTAAGGTATTGTAGAAAGTTTTCAGGAATTTGAGGATGGGAGGTTTGAGGTTCCTAAATATCGCCCTTTTGTGGCTCACCTGTGGGAACGTTCTTTTTCAGAAACATATGCAGGATATGGCAATGTTTTTGCAACAAATACCCACTCCTGTCTTGCATGGGAGTAAGTGACCGGGTCAGACAGGACTGAAACAGCAACACTCCAGACTGAAGCCAGGGATGGAAGTGGAAGCACTGTGGCAAAGGGGGTGCCAGACGTGGTTCCTTCTCTTTCCAAAGTGAGAGTTCGAACTTAGAGAACTTAAGAACGATTATGCCATCAAAGCAAAGAATGTCCTTTCCTAGATGAGAGCTTCATATACTAAAATAATATTGATACAGTTTGGTATTTGGGAGTGGCATATGTACACCATAATATGAGTAGGGTTTGTTTTGTTTTTTAATCTCAGGTCATATATAGGCCTTTTGTTTGGAGTCCGTATTTTCTCTAACTTCTATAGAAATGTGTAAAATGAAAAAAATTTTTGATAAGAAAGCACAATAAAAATGTGTATGTATATATAAACACTGGGAAATACATTTATTTGAAGACTAGCTAATCAAATCATGAAGCCTTTGAACTAAGTATGATGATAGAAAAATGTCCACATAAAGCTGTTAAATTGCTGACCATGGAAGATATCAAGATCTCGCGCACACACACACACACCAAAAAAGAAGTAACAACAAAAAAATACAACAACAACAATGAAACAATGGTGGGAAGGTCCAGGACTTCAAATAAGAAACAATCTAGACAATGTTTGGAAACACAGAGTGTTCAGGTACCTCTTTATCAAACCATAAAGTATAGACACCAAAGTTTGCTAGAAATTTTAACTCAGGGACAAAAACATAGCTTCAAGAGATTTCTAAGACTTTGTAAAATAGGACTTTCAAATAAAATATTGTTCAAAAGGAATAGCCCAGTTAGCAGAGCTATAATAGTCCTGAGTGTACATCAACAAGTCGTGCGCCTCCGTGGGACATTGGCGGCAGCTGCTGGGAGCACTAGCAAACACAGAAAGAGGAGGACAAGAGATGGGCTCCCACTTGGGGGTACACCACGGACTTCCTGATGACTTTTAGTAAACTGATAACAACGATGATCACAAAGTGATGGAAACACGTAGAAATAATGAGGCCATTGTCACATATGTACATATTTGCCAGAAGTCTCAACTAAAACTGGAATCTCTAATCCACTTTTTCTGCCACTTGCTGATAGCTTAACCTCACAGAAAGTTGAACGAACTACAACTTTAGATCTAATTCTGATCAACCAGACACGGGATGAAGATGTTCTGCTGGTGAAGCAGAAGTATCGAGAACTTGGAAAGAAGCACCCAAAGAGATGCTGGTGAAATTCAGGACTGAACTCTAAAGTTTCAAAGAATTCATCTTAAAAGTTCAAAGAAAATATATGCATGACCTGAAGCTCAAAAGGGAAGATCCTTCAAGAGGGATAAGAGAGCTCTCAAAATGAGATTCTAACGATACATTTGCAAATCATCCCTGCAGATGAAAATGGAGCAGCATCTAAAGGTACTGATGTGATCCCCCAGGGAGCAGACTAATGGTCTCAAATTTTTAAAGCACATGCACAAAAAGATCAAGAGAACGGCCCTAACAAAGAACTTTCTTGGCCCATGGCAATTCGAGAAGTCTGAAGATCAGAATGAGCTTAAACTTGCAAAGATACAAATGACAAAAAAAAATTTAAAGAGCTGTTTTAAAATTAAAACAAGAACAAGAAAGACTAGACCTGCTGTTTGGGGTGGATGGTGGTTCTCAGATGGCAAAAAGAAAGAGAAAGACTGGAAGGAACAATCTTGAAGAGAGGAAATGGATGAAGTTACACAGGATTAGAGATGACTACATTTTTTTTTTAGGTTTTTGCCATAGGGTGCATGTGCTCGCTAGGAAGAGAGTGAGGGAGAGAGAGAGAGAGACAGAGAGAAACAGAGAGGAAAAGTGAGAAATCACCACCCACCACCAGGGGGGATAGCCACGCTGCAATCCCTTCTCTTCCATTCTCCTCTCAGGATTTTGGCACACGCACACACAAGCCTGGACCAATTTTCAAGCAGCTGGGCCCTAGTACTCAAATCACAGTCACACACATGGGAGTCCAGGGCTTTAACTGCTATGCCGCCAGCTGGCCCCAAGATGACTACTTTCGACAGGATGAATTCATCCTAGTGCACACTGAAAATTAACAGCTGGAATGAAACTAATAATCTGTTTTTTCAAGGACTGTATTTATTTTTATTATTATTTTTAAAAATTTTGTATAATCACCAGAAAGACAGAGAGAGAGAGAGAGAGAGAGAGAGAGAGAAAAGTGAGAACGTGAAACCGAACAAGGACCGCCAATATATTTCCTAAGGTTCTTGAAATATAAGGTCCATTTACATTGTAATGGCCCAGAGTAAGAAGTATATCTTCAGACTTTTGGTTATAATAATGACCAACACGGACCAGGAATGAGGGCCATTTGACCTCTAAAACTCACTTAAAGGGAAGATGAGTTTTTCATTTCAATATGAAAGATGCTTTATGGGCTGGAAACTGCTGGTTATGAGCTCAAAGACTCTAGGCTGAATGGCTCCAGACACTTGAACAGAAATTTGATTATCTAAGGCCTCACCAATCAAGAATGCCCATGAGATGATCACGCCCTCTTGAACCAATCACTGAACTGATCATGTGCCTAGGACCGCTGCCCCTAATTTTTGTCCATAAAAACACATGTGGGGAACATCTTGGGGAGACCGGGTCTTTTCAGCTCAGCTGCCAGCTCTCTTTGCTTTGCACGTTGCAATAAAGCTGTACTTTTCTTCGTCACACCATGTGCCTATGGTTTGGTTTTATAGCACTTGGGCGAGCGAACCTGATTTGAGTTTGGAAACAAAACCAAGCCACCAGGTCTAGGACTTGAACCACAAAGGCCTTGTGGGAGTCCAGTGTCTTAGCCACCACATCATCTGCTCGCCCTGAAACCAATAATCTTTGAGAGGGCCTAGTGAATCTGGAATCAGGGTCAACTCAACAGGCAAAGAAGGACATGTGCAGTTCCAATTAAAAAAAGAAAAAAAAAAACAGAAAGAAAAAAAAAAAAAGACAAAGCACTTTACATACCATCCAGCAAATTTTCTAACAGTATTAAATGCAAGGTTTATGAGCCCTTAGGAAAGGAAATGAGACTCTAAGAAGGAGCCTCCTAGGAGAAGCTAACAATAAGTAACAGCAGAAATGATGGGGCAAGTGGGGAGCTGGTTGGGAGGGGGAATGTAAAAGACATCTGGATCTCAACGTGGCATCTGGCGAGTTCTCCCGGTATCCTTGAACATGGGATGAAAGAATGTGGGCTGACGCTCTAGTTATGAGGATGGGTCTAAGTGACGAAAATCATTAAATCGCTGAATTTATACCAAGTAGGAGAGGTCTCTTTAGTGGACTTGGAACATCGAATAAGGAGTAGATTTAAGAAAGGAAAGCTTGAAATGCCACGAGGAATAGGTGATAAAAACCTTAGGATGGCCCAGCTGCAGTGGCGTGCACTGCTGAGATGCTGTGCGAGGCAAGCTGGGATCACTTGCAAGGCCCAGGTTTGATTCTTGGTCCAGCCTAAGGGTAGAGTACAGTGGTGTGAGCCTATAATCCAAGTGACTCAGAAGGCTGAGGCAGAAGAATTGCAAACTTGAGGCTGAGGCTGATCTGGGCAAAATAATAAGATCCTGTCTGGGGGAACAAAAATACCAGGCATGGTGGTGTGTGCCTGTAGTCTTACATGGGAGGCCGAAACAGGAGAATGGCAACAAGGAGACACCATCTTTAAAACAAAGAAACAAAGCCTTTAAAACCTCTAAAAAAAAAAAAAAAAAAGGACCAAAGGGGGTCAACCCTGCAAATACTCTTTCTTTCTCTTTCCTTCCTTCCTTCCTTCTTTCTTTCCCTCCCTTTCCCTTCCTTCCTTCCTTCCTTCTTTCTCTCCCTTTCCCTTCCTTCCTTCCTCCCTTCCTTTCTTCTTTCTTTCCCTCCCTTCCCCTTCCTTCCTTTCTTCTTTCCTCCTGTCCTCCCTTTCTTCCTTCCTTCTTCCTTTCTTTCTTAGCAGTTTTTGCCTTAGGGCATGTGTACTCACTAGAGAGAGAAAGAGACACACAGATACAGTGAGTGTCTCACACATACAATGAGAGGAAAAGTGAGAAATCACCCCCCCTCCCAGGAGGAATGGCCCTTCAAGGGGGGGATGGTCACGGGGCAATTCCTTCTCCTCCATTCTCCTCCCAGGATCTTGAGCATGCACACACATGAGCCTGGAGTGATTTTCAAGCCACTAGGTCCAGGACTGGAACTATGATTGGCCATGTAGGAGTCCAGTAATGTAATAGCTACACCATCTGCTGGTCCCCTTTCTTTTCTAAAAATCATTTGCTAGAAGGTATGTATGCTTCTGTCCTTTGGGGATTTTGACAGAAAGTGGAAGAATATGGAAGATGTACTGCTGAGTGAGGCAAGCCAGGCTATGAAGGAGAGACATTGTATGTCCCCACTTAACATATGCCGAATGTCTGCATTCTGTGACTGAAACTGATTGACTAACGGTTGAACCAACACAAGAGATGGGTGTGAATGTCAGACGAGGTATATGTGGAGGAGTGGGGCCTAACGAAGGACATTTGGAGAAGGGATACGGAGGTAGAACATTGACGGGATGCGGAAGTGTGGTGTTATCTGTTAAAGATATTTTGATCAACAGGTCTGGGGAGAAATGTGCACATATCGAAATGGTCTCATGGTAAGCCAAACAATATGATTGAAAGTATATACAAAAAACAAATAATAAATAATGTGAAAAAAAAAAGTGTGTATGCTCATCTGAGAGAGTGATAGAGAGGAGGAAAAGGAAAAAGCACCCCTCATGGAGAAAGGTCACACTGCAATCCTTTCTCCTCCATTTCTCCTTTCAGGATTTGGGCATGCATGTACACCCGCCCAGCGTGTTTTTCAGCTGACGAGTCTCAGACTTGAACCACGTCGTCAGCCATATGGGATCCAGCTGCTTTAACCAACCATAACCAAATCAACATTTCCTATATGATCTCTCAAAATAAAGAACAGAGTTAAAAATGAAGATGGTTTGGGATCTTACAGAGCCAGGGGACTTACATAGTCAATGGAATGTCCAAGCAGGGGCCAGTGGCCATTTCTAAGGGAAGGGTATGACCCTTAAGATTCCATATTAGTTGCACTGTAGCAAATTATCACAACTTTGTGGTAAAAATCAGCCCCTGAAATCAAGGTACTGGCAGGGCTGCATTTCTCCAGAGACTATAAGGAAGAATCTATCTTCTTTCATTTCTCCAGATTCTAGAGACCGCCTGCATTCCTTGGTTTGTAGCCCCTTTCTCCTATCACTCCCATCTCTGCCTCACCATTGCACCTCCTTCTCTGGCCCTGAACCTCCTGTCTCCCTCTAAGGATGATAACAGAGAGCCCACCAAGAGAGTCTACCCATCTTGAGACTCTTAATCACATCTGCAAGTTCCTTTTTGCTTGTAAGGAAGCATATTCAGAGGTCCCAGGACTAGAAGATGGCTATCTCTGGGGGAGCCATTATTCTCACCACGGGTTCCAAGCCTCAGCGAGCCATTGAATTCTCTACTGGAAAGGCAGGGCTAAAAAGCCAGTGTCCTGATCAGTGGCAAGGGCCCTGAGACACCCAGTCTCCAAGCCTTAGAATCTAAACTATAAAAATAATTCTTTCAAAGCTATTAACAAAGTGGAACATGTCCGTTTTTGAGTATCGTTTAATGTTTAATGTAGTTAATTATAAACACTGAACAGATACCAATCTTTTTCAAAAACTCTCATGTTAACCCAACAATTAAATATTAACTTTTTAGTAGGCTGTAAAGTTTATTTCCTTATAAACTCCTGTTTACAGGCTTACCTAACCACTTACATAAAGCCCACATAGATTACCACTGTACCAGGTGGCTGGCAGTTTATGATTACCCCAAGGTGCTCGGAACTGGTCTAATGCTTTGGGGGAAATGCACGAACTAGTGAAAAAGTTATGACAGTAGCACAATCACCAGACCTTGTTATCATCAACTCTTTCTGTTCATATTTAATCACTATCGATTCCCCTGTCTCCAAACTCAGCCACAGATTAAGCTTTTAAACATAGCTTTCTACATGTGGACACATATAGGGGATGGAAAAAAAGTTTGCGTGAAAATTAAAGTGTGAGTTTTAGTGCAAAAAAATTTTTTAAATCCATGCATCATTTTTTCATATTATGCATTTTCCAGTAAAATTTTGAGGCCCCTTCATATATTATATTTTTAAAAAATAATTGCCAGAGAACTTGTGCACTCACTAGAGAAAGAAAGAGAGAGAGAAAAAGCACCCCACAATGGAACATAATTATGCCACAATCCCTTGTCCTCTAATTCCTGTTAGGATCTGAAGTACCCATGCACACATATCAGGTGTGTTCTCACACCACAGGAGCCAGGATTCAAACCATGGTCAGCCACAGGGCACTTGGGCTCCCTTAACCACTAGGCTACTGGGCTGGCCTGAAAACTATTCAGATTCCTATTTTCTTTGAAATTTAGCTCCAAATGTGAAGTTTTTTACTCTATGAATTTAGAAAATAATGTTTTTCCTATGTTTCAAGTTCAGAAAGACTACCTGTCTCTCAAGGAACTATGCCAATTAAGTCAAAGGTATTATGGGTAACATTCATAAATAACACTTTTATCAAAAGTTTCAACCTTTTAACCTTCTCATATATTAAACTTTTTTTTTTTAAACAGAGCATAGAAGACTGAACAGAAAGAGCTGAGGACAGCAAAATAATAAAAGAAAGAGTAACTAGATGGGAGAGTAATTCCTCCGTAAGACCGTAGACTGTACAAGGAGGACTAAATCTTATTCACTGGGGTCTCCCTAACATCAATACAGCATCTGACAGATAGAGAGTGTTTAAACACAAAGAAATATGAAATTTAGATAACAGGACAAGGTGGTACTTGTTTTCTACCATAATCCTAGTACCTGGCCCAGTAACTAGCACCTGGTGAGCCCTTAAAGAGATCGTTAAACAATGCACCCTTTTATTAGCTAGAATCCACGGGACACCACAGCAGCAGATAAACAGGAAGCTGATCTTACTTTACTATCTTTGTCTGGTTTGGTTGCTGAACTGTTCCCACAAGCCAATGAAGCACTGTCAGGAGATGTGGGCAGTCCAGGGAGAATGGTCACTGTCCGGCCACTGGGTTCAGTTTCCAGAGAGGCAGCGGTGATACTTGGGGAGGTCAGCGAAGCAGCTGCAGCACAGCCCAGGGGAGTGTTTGCTCGACCAATATTGACAGCAGCAACGTGGGCGGCAGGGCCTGCCATTGGAGGTGGAGGTTGTGGTGAGGCAAATGAAGGAGGGGCCGGCCCCCCAGCCGCAGGGCTGAGACAGGCGGCGTTCTGGACCTGGATGGGTGTCACTGCAGCTGTGGGGCGTTCTTGGTTGTGTGCTGTAACTAGTAGAGGGAAGAGAACGTCAACTTTCTCATAAATTCTACTCGCCAAAACACAAAAGTCATTTTACTGCATCGTACAATAACAAAAGGTTGCTACTGCATTTATCACAACAAGGAATGGATGTAGGGTGGCTTAAAAGCACTTCATCTTAGCTGGGGTCCTAGACAGAATTTTCCTTCCAGGTCAGCCCTTGATTCTACAGTTGAGTGCTTGGGAGCTTAGCCACAACCTGAAGGCCATTTAGCTATAAAGAAAGCTTTTCCATGGCATTCGAGACAAAGAGCCAGTTTGTGATGGTACTCAAAGGTCAGTCCACATTGGCCTCTGGTCCTTT
>NW_006198494.1:423717-434352 GCF_000334495.1 Tupaia belangeri chinensis | reverse complement strand
CTTTCCCTTCCTAGCCATTTTCCTTCTTCTTGTTTGTTCCATAGAATTCGCAAGCCTTTAGTTTATCCCATCATTGCTACCTGAGATTCCTGGTAGGTTTTTAATGCTGCAGAACTAAGAAAGCTATTTAAGATCCCTTGGGTCTAAAATAGATTTGTGGCTAAGCTCATCAAAATAATAAGCACCCCGGTTAGCAGGGTGTCTATCATGCAGTAGTCACATAGCTAACAGCAGTGAGATTTGAGATCATATGATCTTGACTACAGAAGTCATATTTTCAAGTGCTAGTGACATTCTTAGGATGAGCCTCATTTCTTTCAGACTTTAGATCTGTAGATCAGCCTTGAATTGACATCCAGGGCAGTCTTAGCCCAAATAGACAGACATAAAGTGACACAGACTAAACTGTACCTGCCTCTATCTGTATCCTCATGTTATTCATTATTTTAACATCGTACCTACTTTTCTCAACATTGTCAAGAACGATCTGAACTCTTTCCTTGACACACTGTAGCCTAGCTTGCCCCTTACCTGTCCGCACAGCATTGCGGGCCTGGTTGACTGTCATTTGCCCGGTCATGTGCAATAAGACCTTTGCCGGAGGACTCGTCTGGATGTGAGCTGCTGACACCACGGCCGTGGGGACAACACTGGGGCTCCCAGCCACACCATTTCCCTGGTGCTTCTGGGCAGGTCCTCCTGAAGTGGAAGGGCTGACCATAGTCACTCCTCGACTTGTCTGACCAGCAGTAGACATAGGAACTTTAGCTTGGGAAGCATTCGTCACCGCCCTGCCAAGACAGAAACGAAGATGGAAAGCCCAATCTGTCAGCAAAATGGGAGACGGAACAATTAAATGCAAGGAAAATGACTCAGTGCTTTAAAGACAGAACATTTAAAAAAAAAAAATGAATGAAATTATTTTTGGCCAAGCTTAAGGATAAAAAATTCAAAGTCATGATGGCCCCAAGGCAGAGTAAGGACTTGAAATACGTTTGGAATCATGAAAACCCACACCTCGTACTCTGCTCAAGGATGTGCGGTTACAGGTTTCAGCTTTCCATTACGAGGCCAAACACCTCCACTAACTTTCAAGGCCCTGGGTTTTTGTACTTCATCTGGAAAGCCAGGTTTGTCTCCTTCTAATCTCCATATTCCTACAGTTTTGGTCCTGTGTCATGACCTTCTTATTACCTCCAGCTACTCAAGTGCCTTGTATACACATACACACACACACACACACACACACACACACATTCATGTACACAGACGCACACACACAAAATTCTTGGAATGACCTTTCTGGCTCTTTTTGATCTATTTTAATCTTATTTATGTTTCAAGATCCAGCACAAATCCTGCTATTTCAAGAAGACTGGTCTAAGGTTCAGGTTTAAGATCTTATGATTTTACTATTTCATGTGGATTTCTTCTGTGGTTTCTGTTTTCTATATGCCACATATTGTTTATACTTTGGTCCCTGGTTATAAAAGGTACTGCATTCTTTTTTAAATAGATATATTATTTTTAAAAAACTGCTTGGGACCAGCAGTTAGCATAAAGGCTATGTTGCTAAACTCTCATGTAGTCAACCACAGTTTGAGTCCTGGACCCGGTGGCTTAAACTCATGCCAGGTGCATGTGCATGTGTGCCCAAGATCCCGAGAGGAGAATGGAGGAGAAGGGATTGTTGCATGGCCATTCCCCCTGGGGGGGTGATTTCTCGCTTTCTGTCTCTCTGTCTCTTTCTGTCTTTCTGGAGAGCGCACACGCCCTATAGCAAAAACCTCTGTCTAAACAAAACAAAACAAAACAAAAAACCTGCTAACTCATTAAAAATTCCTTATGGCAGGGCCAGTGCATATTTCATATTTTATATTCCTCCAGTATTTGGATAGTCATAGATAGGCATAGTGAGCTCTAAATCACTATTTACTAGGTGAACATAATTACATTAAGTGTAGTTTTGTGCAATGTGTTTTTCTGATATTCCAAATTCATGTCAATAATTCTGTATATACTGTAGTACCTTTCTACTGAGTGAGATACTTCATTCACTCAACATCCTTATTATTTATCATGATCAATAAGAGAATTTGCTGGAAGCATTTTCCCGGGGCTAAGAGAGATCGTTCATCATTTGTTTTAAAACCTTATAAAAAGGCTTTTCTTCAATAGCTTCATTCTGTTGTTGTTTGTTGTATTTCCCTTATTTATTATGATCTTTTGGTACCAGGGAGGGTCTATCTTCCATTTTCTGAATGGTCTGGATCCTGAATGTAGATTTTAATGTATACAGAAAAGAGGTTTGTATTGATTAAAAATCTGCAAGTCAAATGAAAGCTAATGTTCTGTCACCATCTGCAACAGCAGTGATTTTCATTTGATTAGGCTGCTGGCCAATCTATAAATCAAGGCCAACCGCTGACAAACGTGTCAGTTCATTAAGCCATTTGTTTAAAATCAGGGGGTTTAAGGAATGATTTAATACAGTTAAACCAGACCATTTATTAAGAGTCCAGTGGTCAAAAACCAGGACTCCCTCAATAATGATTCCATTTAATTTCACTGAGTTCCCAAGGCTACGTTCCTCAGTGAGCAGAAGGTGCACTATCTTTAAATTAAAAAAAAGAAAATTATAAATATCAAAAGCTCCTATCACCCTATAGCAGGATCCCCCCACCTCAGCGACATTTTAGGTCAGGTCATTATTTTGGGGGAGAGGGGCTGTCTATCCTATGTATTATAGGATGTTTATCTGCACCTGGGTTTGAGTGCTTCTTCACCATGAGATCTCAGACAAGTCGTTTTCTCTCTCTCTGCCTCAATTTTGTCATCTATTGAACAGAGGTAACAACAACTACACTGGGCCAGCCCTCTAACCCAGTGGTTAGCCCCACATGGCCAACCATGGTTTAAATCCTGGCAGCTTGAAGAACAGGCCAAGTACATGTGTGTGCAGGCTCAAACCCTTAGAGGATGGACAGGTGGAGGAGAAGGGATTGCAGCATGATCATGCCCCATTGGAGGGGGCAGCTTTCTCTCACTCGCTTGCACTCTCACTCTCTCTCTCTCTCTCTCGTGGTAAGTACACATGGCCTCTGGTGATTAAAACAACAACAACAAAAGCCAAAGCAATAGCAACTACATCAGTGAGTTGTTTAAGGACTTAAGAGTTAATAAGTATGATGCATTTAGAAACCTGCCTGCCTGGCAGAGAGTAGGCATTATACAAACAGGTAACCATCAATAACACAGCTTTTGGTTACATAGAACATTATGTTTTCTATTATGGGATAGAAAAATATTAAAAGTGGTTTGAGTCTTCTTAAATATACATTAAGGCAAATAACTTAAAGCCCCATACACTTATTAGTAGAAACCTATGATTTTATATATATTAGGTCATCAGGAAAGTAGTGATATATTTTTCTGTTATTCTATACAAACATGCGTCATGACTTTCCCGATGACCCAGTATCTATGTAAAAAGTAGGCTAAAAATTTTAGAGTTAGAATAGATTTAAGCAGACAGAGATATGGATTTAACAAACTCTGGCTACATAAAAGGCAATTATAATGTGAAATAGAATTTGGACAGGCTGAAAACTACAGAAAAGAACAAAACTCCTCTGTTTGGAACTTAGTAAACCATTTATTCAAAGCCATACCTTGTGACTGGTGCCACATAATTGCCAGGGAAAACCCCTATCTTGCTGGTATGCATCGATGTCCCTTTGAACCAGCCATCCTGGCAACGCTCAAACACCAAAAACATCTCCCCTTTCCTCAGCTCTAGCTCATCCTCTTTCCGGGGAGTATACGGATATATAGCCACGTACCTAGGATAGAAAAGAAGATTTGATTTCGGCCCAAATAACAGACAAACTCCAACATGCTCAAAACTCGGGGCCAGATTATTCATGATTGCCAAGACATGGAACCAACCCAAATGTCCACAAACAGATGAATGGATTGAAAAAGTGTGGCACATATACTCTATGGAATACTACTCAGCCATAAAAAACAAGTCCCTGGCATAGGATAGAAAATTGTTGAATATGAAAGATTTGTTGCTGAGTGAAGCAAGTCAGGCTATGAAAGAAAGATATTGTATGTCTTCCCTTAATATATACTGACTGTCTGCACTCTATGGTAGAGACTGAAAGACTGGAAGGCATGAAATCATTCAAAATAGTTATAGACACTGAAGACAATATGGAAGGAGGGTGGGAGTAGGGAAGAGTATATGGAAGGAATCAGGGAGAAAAAATAAGACAAGACATGTGTAGGACACAGAAATGGTTTATTATCTGTTGATGATAATGTGTATAGTATTCTCAACTGGACTGGTCTGAGATGTATTTCATGTTGGGTAAATTATCTTTACAAGCCAAATGATGCATAGTGATCAAATGTTTAAAAAAAAGAAGAAGAAGAAAAAACGCAGCCAAAAAAAGGGAAAAAAATAAAAAACTTGGGGCCAGTAGGTTGCATAGTGGTTAGGGTGCTAGGATCCCACATAGCCAACCACAGTTCAAGTCCTGGACCTGGCAGCTGGAAAATCATTCCAGGTCTCTGTGCATGCATGCCCAAAATCCCAAGAAGAGAATGGAGGAGAAAGGATTGTGGTATGGCCATCTCCCCTGAGGTGTGATTTCTCACTTTCCCTCTTTCTCTCTGGTGAGTGCACACACCCTAAGGTAAAAACAAATGAACAAACAAAAAAAACGCAAAAGTCTTCCTTGATATAAAGTCTTCAATATGTTTTTACAAACACAAACAGAAAGTATAATCCTTTCATCTGTAAATAGTCTTGGCAATTCCCATGGAAAGGTTTGCTGTCTATGGCTAAAACTAACTCAGGCAGAGATCTTCCTGATTCAGAGCTGCTGACCCTCCCAGTGTGGAAGACACTCTCCCTCCAAATAGCATCTGCATAGTTTAAAAGAATTAATACAGCTTCCCAGAGTGCCTAACTTGCTGCAAGGGATTAGGGTCCCATTGAGAACACTGAGCTCTTCAAATGGCACTTGTTCGACCTGGGAAATAGCCCCAATAAGGACATATGGCATCAAGTCCCATTGGGAAGCACAGCGTGCTACTTCCCACATGCAAGCTGAACCTGGAAGCCTGGGCTGCACTTGCTTTAAAGTGCTCTGCCAGGAAGGCTGAATTTGAAACGGACAAAGAAAAAGTCTAGAGCATAGTGAATGTAAAATAATTTCACGATGAAAGCAATTTTACTCCCCAACAAATGGAAGCCAGACAGATAACACAAACCTATCGTTACTAACCAGCGCTCTAAACTGTTTGTGTATAAAGTCACACAACACAGGACCCACCAAAATCTAGCAACATTCTCCCATCAGTGGGCTTAGACTTTTCTGGACACTTATTGCTGGGGGCTTGAGCTTTTTACATGCATACTCCATCTAGATCTGATATTTGTGGAATACTTTCCTGCTCCTTAGAATTCTAATGCCAAGGGGGACCGGCAGGTGACGTGGTGGTTAAGGGCACTGAACTCCCAAATGGCCGACCATAGTTCAAGTCCTGGTCCTGATGGCTTGCTTTCTCACTCCCCACCCCCCACCCTCGCACTCTGGTCAAATTAAAAATATATAAACAAACAAACAAACAAACAAATAAATGAAGTTAAAGTAATTATAAGAATTCTAATGCAAGGAATACATATGATGCTAAAAATGCTCAAACAAGAGTTGCTCAGAAAATTGCAGTTCCACACACATGTAATATTATAAAGGCACAAGGAGTATGTTCCTGAAACTATGAAAGGCAGGAATAGCTACCTAGCAAGCGCATGCATTAGCCGCATTCTGTTTCAGCGGTTTCCTAATTATTCGCGTCACTGAGTAGAAGTTTGCAGAACACAAACCACTCAGTGAGCCATAAGCCTATCACCAGCTCGTTCAGAAAGGTGTTTCCCAACCTCTGCTGTTAGGACTGAAGTTTTACATGAATGCTTAAGCAGTAAGAAACGACACCCTCACTTACACACTAGGGCGAGTCTGAGGCCGTAAATGTGCAATCTGGTCTGTGGATCCCGCCACGGGCCTGGGTCCCTTCATGGAAGGAGGGAGGGAAAAGGAATCAAATCTATAGAACAAGACTTTAATCCACACAGAGCAGGACCAGCAGGCCACCTCTTAGGAAAGCCCCCTTTTAAAATTCATCTCTTGTTCTCCTTTAAGATCTCAAAGTCTCAGCAACCTTTCAGCAAACAGGTAAGTAATCACCCTTGGGAGGAGGGAAAGAAAAAAATGAAACGATTGCATATAATTTTAAGATTAATAGCACTTTTTTTTTTTTTGGAGAGATTTTCACTGTAGGGCGCGTGCGCTCACCAGACAGACAGAGAGAGACATAGAGACAGAAAGCGAGAAATCACCCCCCGGGGGGGATGGTCACGCCGCAATCCCTTCTCCTCCATTCTCCTCTCGGGATCTTGGGCACGCACGCACACGCGCCCGGCGTGAGTTTTAAGCCACCGGGTCCAGGACACGAACCGCGGTCGACTATGTGGGAGTCCAGCGACATAGCCATTACGCTAACTGCTGGTTCCCAAGATTAATAGCACTTTAAAGTGCAGACTTGGACAAGAATGCAAATGCTTTCCAGGGGGGCAGCTATAATGTCCCGCTGCTTGCTAGGAATTAATTTTGGTTTGTTTCTGTAACTTGCAACTTAAACACAACACAAAAACAATGGAGCTGCACTACATCTCACATCATTCCTTCAGAAGAAAATGCCCTTTGATGCTTGGTTTCCAGAAAGTCCAAACAATAGCAAGTCAGTCACTGGGCCATTGTTGCTACTTTCGCTTATTCTTTCCTTCGTTTTGCCAGCTTTAGAAATGTGGTACTGTCAAGGCTGGTAATCTTTAACAAGTACACCAGTGAAAAGCTGTTGGTTCCTTTATGGGCAAAGCTTAATGGGGTTCTGCCTACAGGATTCCATGCCTTTTGAAAATCAATGGAGCAATTGTTACCTTCTGATCTATAAACCCCAGATAATTCTTTAGGGTCTGTACACTGAAACGCCTGGGAAAACAGGCACACAAAGACGGCCTGAACTCCTACCTCGCCCTACTTAAATCTTTGAACGACTAGATGTAAAAGCTAGAGATAAGGAGACTAGAGAATTCACCTAGGAAAGTGTAAATGGCTTCTGCATACATACTGGCATATTAATAATAAAATAAAAACCCTAATGATTTCCAAACACAGTTTAGAAAAATCATTTTGTTTCTGGGTTTGTTTTTTTTTGGGGGGGGGGGATTTCAACTCTCATCAATGTTTGTTTCATCTGTCTGTTTAATGTACATAGTTCCAAAAACATAACAGAGTAGGAAAAAATTCACATTTCTAGGCATATGTTGTAACGGTTTCACACATGACATTGAATTTTTTGGTAAAGTGATCTTCAGTCAGGTTTTTTCCCCACAGTGCAACAACCAAAATTGCAGAACACTTAGCATAGAAATAAGTCAACTGCAGAGCTGCTTACAGAACGCTAACCTAGGTAAGGGAGAGGTAGGTTCAAAAGGTAGAATGTCAAACAGTTACTCACATCCCTGTACAAAACGTGGCAGCATTAAGATTTGTTACAGCTCTGGAATTTGCATGTACTGGGGCTTGGAGCCTCCAAAACCTTTAAGCAGAAGAAGGTCAAGCATTCATTTTGTTCGGCCTCCTTCCAGTCACAAAGTAAAGTGAAATAAATATAATCCTGATAAAATACTCAGCCAATGTGACCTGGGCAGTTCATGGATAATTAACACATCAGCAGCTTGACGGACGAGATAACGAGTCTACACACTACAGAGAGTAATATATGGAGAAACTGTGAAATTAGCACTTAACTGACTTCCATTCAAACTTCCTAAACCCAGTCTCAAAACAGTGTGGCTGTGGAAAGGCAGACAACGAATGGCATGAGCTCAACAAAGTAATTAAAACTGTCTATTATATCTTACCTTTATTAAAACAGAGACTATACTAAGTTGACCCTAAAAAAAGAAAGGCAAAACTATCTATGGGCCTGGTAAAAATACTTGTCATATTTTGTTAATAAAATGTAAACAAAAGTTACTTCTTATTGTTACAAAATACTTTTCTTCTTAAAAAAAATTTGTAAAAGAATTGTTTAATTTTTATTAACTATTACTATTATTAAATTTGCTATAGAACATGTGTGCTCACCAGAGAGAGTGAGAAAGTGAGAAAGCAAGGGGCCAGGTCGGGGATTCAAACTGTAGTTGGCCATGAAGACTCCAGTGCTTTAAGCACCACACCCCAAAATACTTTTCAAAAAGTGAAGTGAGCATTGGTCACTGAGATATGGCATTAAAGGTCTTCTGAGGGGCCGGCAGGTGGCGTGGTGGTTAAGGGTGCTGGACTCCCACATGGTTGACCACAATTTCAGTCCTGGACTTGGCAGCTTGCTTTCTCACTTTCTCTCTCTCTCTCATTCTGTCCCTCTCTGGTCAAATAAAAAATGAATAAATAAAATAAAATAAAGTGAAATAAAAATAATTATTTTTAAAAAATCTTCTGAAAGATCTCAACTGTTATGCCTGAAAAGAATACAATTCTACCTATGGATGAAACCTAGATAGTCTAATAAAACTGGGCAATCTTTTTCCCAATGTTGGGTAAACGTGCACACGTGTTTGCATGTCTCCTCATGTCTATACAAGCTCACAGATGAAGACCAAGGGTGAAAGTCTGATTAAAATCAGATTCCTAGATGCTGCTCAGCCCTGTAGGGTTGGTAAAATGATAGGGCTCTAGTGAGTCCAGAGCTCTGGCAGACGAGGAAGTTCTGTGGGTTGCTTTATAAACAACTAAGCTGAAATAATCTGGTGATGTGGAAGTTCAAAAGGTAATCCACTGTGTATTGTGCTTCAGGCAGTTTGCTCTCCTGCAAGACCTGACATTTCTACAGAGCAAACCACAGCCTTTCGTTCACCCAGAGCTGACCTGGAGACCTGCCTGTTATTTCATAGTCTGGGCCAGCCCAGGCGGCAGAGCCCAAGAAGCACTCTCCTCCAGCAGCAAAACTCCTCTGCGGACCTGCTAGAAACAGCATAGCTAGAAACATAGGGCACATTTGTTAACAATATTCTGTTTATTAAAAACAGAACCTAGGAATGGCTTGTAATGTAAAACGGTCATATTTTGCCAGGGTCTATTTCCCTGGCCCACTGATTATTAGTATTATTATTTTTATAATTCATGATAACCTGTGTGAGAGAGAGAGAGAAGGATAATCACTCTCCATAGGGTCTGATCACTATGCAGTCGCCTTCCCCCAGTGCTCCGGACAGCCAGGCCTTGGGCACTCTCTCGTGCCCGGCATGTTTCAGGCTGGCTGCGCAGGGATCTGCATCGTGGTCATCATGTATTGTAGAATCTGGCTTCTCTGAAGCAGCACGTTACCACTGCACCAGAGAGCAGGGCCTGACCCACTGACCTCGAAAGGACAGACCGCTTTGCACTGTAGATGATGCATGGACGTTGAGGTCAGAGAAACACAGATTCTGAACCTGGCTCAGCTTTGCAGGGCAGTCTTTGCTAAAGTGAGTGTCAGGGAAGAAGCATCTTCTCTCTGAATGGGCAGCACTCCAGGACACTGACAGAGCACATCTGCCAGTAGATACTGCAAGTGAAAAGTTCAAGTACGTGGGTGTGAAACTCCTCGTTTCTGGCACTCTCTTTCTCCTGCCCTTTCATGCAAACAGCACAGATAGCAGTTAGATGTGGGTTTGACTAGGAATAGAGGGGGAAAATTCCAATAAGTCTCAATCCTGGGCCAGGAGTTATAGGCCAATTTACTAGTAAAGTGTTTTGTACTAGAGTTTAGGGCACAAATTTAATTGCAAATAGAGGAGTCTTTTCCTTTCCAACTGTCCCTTACATGTGCCTCTCCCTCATACACCTCCAAGAGTAGAAAAATAACTGGTAACATAGACTTTGAGCACTTCTGGGTCCTTTGGGCAAAATACCATTTAATATCATCCAATACCATCATTGATTCTTTCTAGACATCTGACTCCCAATCAAGTTGCTTTCAGCCCTACACATCAACATCTCTAAAGGGTCTTATGAACTCAGATGCACGTGCACTGGTCAAGGAGGCAACAGTTGGGACCAGCAGTTGGCGTAATAGCTATGTAGCTGGACTCCCATGTAGTTGACCACGGTTCGAGTCCCAGACCTGGTGGCTTAAAACTCACACCGGGCACATGTGTGTGCGCGCCCAAGATCCTGAGAGGAGAAAGGAGGAGAAGGGATTGCAGCGTGGCCGTCTCCCCTAGGGGGTGATTTCTCGCTTTCTGTCTCTCTGTCTCTCTCTGTCTAGCATGTGCCCTATAGCAAAAACCTCTCAAAAAAAAAAAAATTTAAGAATGCATGTAAATGTAATTTTGTTAAGAAAGCTGATCATAAAAATGAATAAGTAAATAAATAAATGTCTCTTAAATGAATGATAATAGGAAAAATTGTCCCAGGTGCAGGAAGGAGCCCAGGCAGGAGCATGGCGGTGTTAGGAGACTTGGGGACTCAGTAACAGTTCACTGAGGTGTGTGAGAAGGCCAGCCTCTCCCCAAGG
>NW_006198494.1:403287-423518 GCF_000334495.1 Tupaia belangeri chinensis | reverse complement strand
GCAATAAAAAAAACCTCTCAAAAAAAAAAAAAAAAAAAAGGAGGGAACAGTTTAAGCTACTGCATGAGATGCTTCCTCAAGTCAATGGGGTTACCACTTTCTGCAGCATTACCAGCTGTATGCATAAATTATAAAATTTTGTTCCACATTTTATCTACATGAAAGAAATCTGTACTACTTACCTGACTCTAAATTACACAGAGTTTCTGAGCCTCACTATACCAATCTGAGAGATGGAGTTAATAATTTGAAATAATTTATATAAGTTCCCTTTCCCCATGCCCTGGAGCACAGCAGCAGCTCAGTAAATGGAAACTATTGCTACGATTTATGACTGTGAAGTCAGAGACGGTCTTACTTGTCTTTGGATTGCCGGAAGCTAGCACTACAGCCGGAGGAGGAAGCATTCTGTGCTTCTCCTCTGTCTTAGACCAGTGTAAGACATGAATCCAAAGGTCTCAGTTCCTGAGATGCTAGAGCTCTTTTCTGTTGCTACTATGAACGTTGACCATATCTTCTCCTTCATCCCAATTTTCACAACTCTTGCAAATTCTAAAAGCTCCACTGCTATCTCTCAAACTACTAAGGGTGGCAGTTCCACCTTTCTACTTCCAGAACCCTTCCCCGAACCTGCTCAGCCTCTGCCTCGAACTACAATGGACTAACTACATTCGTACTGGCTCTTCTTCTCATCATTGAATTTTGTCTCTTTAAACATAAGCAGGTGGTGTGGAGGTTAAGGTGCTGGATCCTACATGGCAAACTGAGTGGTTCAAGTTCGAGACCCAGTGACTGGAAAAATCACATGGGATGTATGTATGTGCAGGCCTAAAATCCCAAGGGGAGACTGGAAGAAAAGAGACTGATATGACCATCCCCTCTGGGGGTGATTTCTCACTTTCCCTCTCTCTGTCACTCTCTGGTGAGTACACGTGTCCAAGAGCAATACATACACACATAAATACACACACACACACACACACACACACACAGATTTGTACATGAGTGTGTATAAAAATCCTAAACTAGGGTTACAAATTTTTGGAATGTAAACTGTGCATAAGTTGGCCAGGGTAGTATTTGCTCCTATTTTTGGGGAGAGGTTTTTCCTATATGGCACGAGTGCTCGCCAGAAAGGCAGGGAGAGAGACAGAGAGAAAGTGAGAAATCACCCCCCAGGGGTGATAGCCATACCACAATCCCTTCTCTTCCATTCTCCTCTCAGGATCTTGGGCACACACTCACACGTACCCGGCATGAGTTTAAGCTACTGGGTCCAAGAATCAAACCATGGTCAACGACACAGGAGTCCAGCAACATAGCCATTACGCCAATTGCTGGTCCCAAGTATTTGCTCCTTTTTGACCTGGCTACTTTGTGACACCTTGCAACTAAAAACCACTCAGAAGGTAAACAGCATCAGGGATTATTAACCTCTTATTTTTAATGTTCCTCTGCCAATGTGCAAAAGATACAGAACTAAGATCTTCACTATCCTCCACCAATGAAATTAGCAAAATAAACAAACAAACACTACTATTAACAGTTAGATGTGTGGGGTCAGTAGATGGAGTAGTGGTTATGT
Source organism: Tupaia belangeri chinensis (assembly GCF_000334495.1). NCBI lineage: Eukaryota > Metazoa > Chordata > Mammalia > Scandentia > Tupaiidae > Tupaia > Tupaia belangeri. Next base: position 421,933 of record NW_006198494.1, on the reverse strand, counting down.
TGCTGGATTCCCACATGGCCAACCATGGTTCAAGACCTGGACCCGGTGGCTTGAAACTCATGCCAGGCGCATCTGTATGCATGCCTGAGATCCAAGGAGGAGAATGGAAGAGAAAGAACTGCAGCATGGCCATCCTTCCTAGGGAGTGATTTCTCACCTACTCTCTCACTGTCTCCTATCTCTCTCTCATACTCTGACAAGCATACATGCCCTAAGGCAAAAATCTCCTTAAAAAAACAAAATAGTCTGATGTCTAAATTAGGTAGATGTAATATATTTTGCTCATAATGTTAGATATTTAACAATTTAATGGTTACAGGTGAAATGTATGGAGTAATATACTCATAACTTATTCTGCATTGATAAAAAAAAAAAGCCACTAGGAATAATTTTCATTTCCTATTCTAGTGATAGCGCCTATTACCTACAAATCCACAATATGAGAAGTCTGATTTCTTTTTACCAAGTTATATACTAATGCTTTTATAGTCTGGGGAATATTGCAAATTTTAAATAGAACACTTACTACAATGATTAGGAGATGCAGAGGGCACATACTACTGAAATTAAACCTAACAGACTAGATCCAGAACATTTCTGCCAATCTATAAGGGACTTTGAGATCAAGACATTTCCTAGAATGACAGATAGATCTGTTTAGAATTAGTATTTCATTAAATGGAATTGGCACAGTAGACATACTATTCAATAAAGCTTCCTCTTGCTTAATAGGCAGGCTTTCTTATATAATCCTAGGGAAAAATGGTAGAATGTGAATTAGTTTTTGTATATTCATGCTCTCTTGTGACCTGTCCTACTGACTTACCCTAAAGTGAGCCCCCAGCTAAGAGCAACTAGCCATTTCCTATTTTGTAAAATGTTCAGCTCTCAAGGACTTAAACTCAGCCAGCCCTCACGTCTTTTCCACTAATTATTTTTCTAAAATCAGAGAAGTTTCTCTTTTCTTTTCCCCCTTAAGAAATCTAATTAGAATTTTTCCATGCAAGGTAGTCATCTGGAAATGGAAACACCAATTGGTTGCATGTATGTTTTGGGAGTGGGAAGGAAAGGAGAAAGTCTCCCCTGGAGATTAGTGGGCAGGACGGTTATAGAACTTGGCTCTGGTCAGACCTCTGGGCATATCAGAATGTCATGGAAACCACAAATTAACTGAAATTCATCTTCTCTCCAGATGAATCAAGACAACTTTCTCCTTCGCCAAACGGTTAACACTATCAAGGAAGCTGTCATTGTTCCGGGAGCATGGGGAAAAAGGAAAACAACAACAATAACAAAACTTTAACCTCTAGCAAGAACATTATGAACTTCCACTTAAATAGAAGAACATGCTTCAGTCTATAAAAAGGTTTCAGAAGTCTGAGTGAAGCTAAGCAATACCTCTGTATGTATTTATTTCCCACCTCATTTCCAAATCAGTTTTCAGTTATTTATAAAATGAATCAAGGCAAAATAAATAAGAAAAATGAAAAACAAGGCAAATGGAAAATGAGGACAATAAAACTAGATGGAGTCAACATTTTGACTAATATATTGTGAGGTTCTTGCCGGAAGGGGCTACGGATTTGGCTCTAAGCATTCTAGCAGCAGGAAATATGAAGTTTACAACATACATAAAATCCACAACCTACAAACAGACCAGCTTAGAAGCCTCTCTATTCCTGGTACAGAGAGCAGAAAACCCATAACCAAGTGAACCAGGCCCTCTAAGGCATTCTTGAGAGTGGACCTGTAGCGCATGTCACAGGCCCATCTCACTGCAGGTCTTCAACAGAGGCCAGTGATGAGATTGGTGCAAATCACTCCCTTCATGTTCTAACTCCCTAAAGTAGATACCATTAATCTCATCTTATAGGTAGGGATAGAAAGAGGCTGAGTACTTTTTCCATGGTCTTCTAACAAATACAGACTTGGGAATGGGAATGAACTTCACAAAGTGTGTGGAAAAGTGGAATTAGTACACATGTTTATTTTGGTGCCAAAATGTTTGAAATCCTCTTGCATAGTTGTTTCACAATATCCATTTACCACGGCCATTTTTAAGACGCCTTGTAAGTGGGTGAGTTGGGCTTCAAACCCAGATTCGTTTCACTCCAGGCCTGTAACCCCATCACTGGGCCACAATGTTTCTCTGAAAATACCACAAAGGAAAGGCATAGAGCAGGCGAGGCTGATGGCTTAGCTACCAGGGAAATCTGATAAAATGATCCTTTCCATCCTCATTCCACTCAGTTCTAAGACACAGTCTAACAGTATAAGCCAAAGCACCTGCCAGGATGAGAGAGATGGCACAATTTCCATTTCTCTAGAGTTCAACTGCATAGAATCTTGGGAAGCAGGAATTTAAGCTACTACCCAAGGCTGCATATGCTTGTTTCTTCTCTTTTAATTTTCTCTCTACAATGTTCCTCTTTGTATCTATTATCTCCCTTGGCTATCCTAATTTTCTCCCTATTAATTTCCCCTGTTTGACTGTTTTAGAGCAATTAGCGCTTAGTCTCTATCAGTAGGATGCTGTTTTCAGAAGGAAAATCAATATCATTGAAGAGAGCCTTCCAAGACAGTAGGTACCATTCTGGTAGCCACAAGGACAGGCTATAGATAGAAAACTAAAGGATGAATCCTAGATACAGAGGTTTGGTATCATTGAATCATCTGACTCAAAGCAAACCATCTAGCCATTGGGACCCCTTTCCTTAATATTTCTATGAATATGTCTCTGTAAGAAATAAACAGGACCTAGAAACACAAAAGAAATAAAGCTCAAGTCTTTAAGAAATTAGGTCGAACTTTAATAAAAATTACATGCATTTTTCAGAGATTTTTCTAAACACTGATCCTCACTTTAAAAATACGCAGGTAGGGCTAGTAGGTGGCATTGTGGTTGAGGCACTGGACTGCCTCATGGTGGGCTGTGGTTTGAGTCCTGGATTTGGCAGCTTGCTTTCTCTCTCTCTCTCTCTCTCCTCTCTCTTTCTCTCTCTCCCCATGGTGAGCACATGTGCCCTATAGCAAACTGGAAGATAACAAGAATAGTTAAGTAAAATTAAATGGATAATTCTTAAAAACAAAATTGCAGGCTATGGTGAGAAACTCTTAATTTTTTCTGAGATGATCAGAGCTAACAGATGAGGTCCAGCTCTGCTAGTATGCACTGAGGAGAGATGCTGCTACTTGCAGGCTGAGCTACGTGGGAGGCCTGGGTTCGATTCCTGGCCCACCCTAAAAGACCAGACATGTGGCACCTGCCTATAATCTCAGCACCTAGGGAAGCTGAGGCAAGAGGATCACCAGCTTGGGGCTAGCATAGGTAACACAGCCACACCAGAAATGGTGGCGCACACCTGTAGTCCTAGCTACTTGGGAGGCTGAGGCAGGAAGACTGTGACATAGCAAGACCTTGTCATTTATTTACTTGTAAAATTAAGTGAATTCCAAAAAAAGAGAACAGATGAAAGAGCTACCCTGCTCCCCACAAGTATCAATGTAAACTTCAATGTGTTAGGGAGTAGAATGGGCCAGATGAACATGACTAAATACCTGAAAGAGAAATAAAAATGGGAGAAACTGTACTCACCCCAAGGGCAGCTTGGTAGGGAACATCTGATGGAAAAGTGAATGAAGGTCCGGTTGTCACAGGGCTGCTGGGGGGTGGTGTTACAATTAACCCGGTGGTACTTATATGAACCTGCCAAGAAAACAAGAAGTTATTTGAAAGAAAATGTTAGTATTTAGTACTATATATAACACTGGAAAAACTTTAGGATGGCAAGTCACATTTAAAAATAAAAATCTGGGACCATCAGGTGGCATAGTGGTTATGGCACTGGACTCTCAAATGGTCACGTTCAAGTCCCAGACCTGGTGGCTTGAAACTCATGCTGGGTGCATGTGCGTGAGTGCCCAAAAGCCCAGGAAGAAAATGGAGGAGAAGGGACTGCAGCGTGGCCATCTCCTCTGTGGGGTGATTTCTCACTTTCCTTTTCACTGTATCTCTCTTATCTCTCTCTCTCTCTCTCTTTCTCCAGCAAGCTCGCACAACCTATGACAAATAAATTAATTAAAATTAATTTAAAATGTGCAGCTTCTGTTATTTTGGAAAGGTAGAATCCCTTTCAGTTTAATTAACCCAAATTTACTGATTAAAAAACTTGTACCTGGAATTTTACTAGATGCCGGGGAACCATCTGATAAATACTAGTCGACCAGGCATGGTAGCGACCATGTCCGATAGACAGAGCTCAACTGCTGTTGGCTTTCCTGAGAACACTCCGCCTCACTGCATCTCACCATGAATCTAACTGACCTTCCGGAGGGTCAGCCTGGCGCCTGACTAGCCTATTAACAATTTCCTGGAAGATCCTGTGAGCGCGGGTAGTGGCTGAACACTCACTTGTCTATCAATATACTAAATCTACGTGAAATTCTTAAGGTATTTTGTTATCTTCAGGGCCATTTTTCATGACTTCCACCTTTCAGGAGAAATGCATAATTAAAATGCAGCTGCCTAGACACGCCTATGGCAGGCAATCATTTATAAAACCTTTAAAGGAACAATGTCAAGCCAAATTAGTTGTTTTCAAAGGTGTCTTATCCATGATACTACCCAAGATTAATTGACTAGAGAGAAATTGAGTTATTCGGGTCATTTCAGTGCCTGTGTTCAGCGCCTCGATTGATTTCACTCAGGCTGCAAAGCAGGCCCTACTGCACTTGACGCTGTAGGAGCAGGGGTGAATCCTGCAGAAGTAGGAGAGCGTGGTTTCCTCCACTGCAATGAGCAGAAGTGAGCTTGGATAGTACCTTGTTTCACTGAGGAAATGATATACCAAGAATGCCAGGCTTCTTAGCTTTTTTTTTTAAAGAGGTTTTTGCTATAGGGCATGCATACTCGCCAGAAAGACAGAAAGCAAGAAATCACCCCTCAGGGGGGATGGCCACACCACAATCCCTTCTCCTCCAGTCTCCTCTAGGGATCTTGGGCATGCACGCACACATAGCTGCTATGAATTTTAAGCCTCCAGGTCTGGCATTTGAACCCTAGTAGACTACGTGGGAGTCCAGCAACGTAACCATTACACCATCTACTGGTCCCGCTTCTTAGAATAAATTTAAAACTCCAAAAAGGTTTTCTCAATTCCACAAGAAAAATATTATCAAGACAAAGAAAAACTCAGAGATTAGTTACGAGAGGACCTGACAGAAAATTCCAGCTTCCTACCGGTTTAGGCACCCCCATAGTCAAGGTACCAGCATCCCAGCACACCATTCAATCCTACACATAAACTTGTGTTACAGAGTCCACATTCTTTTAGAATCCACCTGGAGCTTTTTGTCGACATACTGACTGAACTTAAGACTTGAACCCAAGTAGATCCAGGAGTCCCACCTATAAGAGTGTCTCTTGGGACTAGCAGTTAGCGTAATGGCTATGTCACTGGACTCCCACGTAGTCGACCGCGGTTCAAGTCCCAGACCCGGTGGCTTAAAACTCATGCCAGGAGCGTGTGCGTGCGTGCCCAAGATCTCGAGAGGAGAATGGAGGAGAAGGGATTGTGGTGTGGCCATCCCCCCTGGGGGGTGATTTCTCGCTTTCTGTCTCTGTTTGGCGAGCACACACGCCCTATAGCAAAAACCTCTTAAAAAATAATAAAAAAAGAGTGTCTCTCAAACCATCATTCCCTCTCTCTCCTGTGAAGCTTATTCCCAATCTCCTTCTAACGGGTCTTCATTCTTTGATAAAGCCCAACAGTCTAGCTATTTTATCCAAAGAATCTATACATATACACAAGCCAAGGACAGCTGCATGTTGGCACCACACCAAATAGGTAGCCTTTCCTGTAAGATACAATGCAGCTCACCTCACAGGGGACATCATTACCAAGGAATTTTGGGGGCAGAAACCACCAAACTACAGCTTCCTGGGCCTGAGCCTACAAATATGTGAGGAGGATTTCATTACCGACTAACATTTATCTAAAAGCCCAACCGGGGCCCAGACATGGCAGCATGTGCCAACAGACGCTGCTGCTTAGCAGGCTGAGAGCACATAGGAGCCCCGACTCAGCTTCCCATCTGCCTTGAGAGCCAGGTACAGAGGAGCAGGAGTCCCAGCGACTCAGAATGCTAAGGCAGTACTGCAACACAGCACAAACCCTTCTTCAAAAGTTTTCTTTGCCTTTTTTAAAAAGAATTATTTTTATTTTATTTTATTTTTATTTGACCAGAGAGGGACAGAGTGAGAGCGAGAGAATGAGAGAGAGACAGAAAGTGAGAAAGTAAGCTGCCAGGTCCGGGGCTTGAACGCGGTCAGTCATGCGGGAAGTCCAGCACCCTTAACCACCACGCCACCTGTGGGCCCCTCTTTTCTTTTTTGAGAGAGAAATTTTTGCTACAGGACACATGCACACACCAGAGACAGACAGACAGACAGACAGAAAGCAAGAAAAGTCCCAGAGATGGGAGCCAGAATAATACGCTGCCAGAGACTGCATGGTCTTGGGATACATCACTACATGTTTCTAGAAGCCCAGGAACAGCTGGGGTAGAGGTTCCCTTGGGTCTTGGCCCCGAGACTCAGGAATGAAGCACTGAGCAGAGAGTCTGCAAGTGTCACTTTACTGGGGACTGCTCCGAAGGAACAAGGTGACCACAGGAAGACTAAAAGCAGAACCAGAAGCACAAGTAAACCAGTCCAGGGTGAGCAGTCCAGAACGAGTGCTCTGACAGAGACAAGCTGGATTCCTGCTAGACTCATTCCTGCTGGACTCACCCCGTTATCGCAGAACCGCCAACATCAGTTCAGTCTCCTCGACAAGAACAGTCTAAAGGAAGGGAGGAGCTGGGGTCTGAGAGTTGGGAAAAGGCCAACAGGAGTGGGCGGTCGGCCTTCTTGCTTCCCCAGGCCACCAGCAATGCAACATGGAAACACTGACCATTCTAAATCACTCTCCAGCGGCAGGGTCACAGGACACAGTAGGTGTGGTCAGAGGAGCAGACCAAATGTCGTGCTGGCTCGGAACATCATGTGCTTGTACAGATATCCGTCGCAGACAGCCAGGCACTTTGATCTGACGAGCCACCTGGGCAGCACGGTCTATCAATAATCTGCCGGTGCATTTGCCGATTCAGCCGGCACTCGTAGACCCTGAATGCCATAGCAACCAAGCTTTGTTCCCTTCTTCTGTCCATTTCACCATGCTGCTGCCTGGAATTTGATGTGATAGTGACATCTCGAATTGCCATTTAGAAAAGTGAAAACAAGGACCGACCCATAGGAGGGAAAGGTGAACTTCAAGATCTGTCAGTCTCTCATAACTTTTGGAGCCACCGAACTGGCACCCCACCACCTATGTGATGCAGATGAGCAAAACAGGCATACTAATGACTTTACTGCCTGTACTTTTCATTTTCTAATAAATAAATGCAACCAAGCCTAATCGTTAATTACTATAAGGAAAAAAAAAAGAAAGAGAGAAAGAAAACTGACAGTGAAAGTGAGTAGAAGTGAGGAAAAGGAACAACGAACTCTGGCTGCCAACAGGACAGATTCAGCAATGAGCCTCGGTTAAATCTCCTGAGAGGCCCTTTGCTGGGCAGGGGAAAGGACAGTCCTGTTTTCAACAGTCTCCCATAGAGGTTTCCCCATCCACGCTGATCTCCTGAGTCAGGAGCCTGTTTGCATGTCACATAAGGCTACCCTTGGTGCTTTGTTGTGGACTGTGGTCCCCTCCCACGTACGCAGTGCCCTAGGTAAGTGGGGTTTTCTGTAAACCGAGGCTGGAGAAACCAGGCAGCACTTCAAACGTTTCCCACACCCTCTCTTAGAAATAATTTCTCCCTGAGGCAACACACAACCATAGAAAACAGAATGCACTGGAATACGGGACGAGGGGAGGGGCGGTTGAAGGAGAAACTGTTTTAGTGGCACACAGAAAGAGCCTTGTTTCCAAAACTACTCAAACCAAAACAAAAACAGTCTTCATTCCCAGCTCTCGTGTGGCAGCCTCAGACATGCTCACACCTGACTCCTGAGGGCTCTACAAAAGACGTGAACATGCAGCTCATCATCCTTTCTCTTTTAATTTTCTCCACTCCCAAAAGATTACCGTCCATTCTTGTAAAGCCCTTCCCACTTGGAGCTGTCACTGTTCTCAGCAGAAGCTTTCTTTCTGTTGGGTTGTCCTGTTTTTCTAGGCAAAACTGTGTCATGATTGTTCTGGTGACCCAATATTTCAAGAAAACATCACTTTGCAAATGTTCGCCAGGTCGCAACTAAAAAATGTAGAGTCAAAATGACCTGATATTCCCTCCATGAATGGCCCTCTTTATGAACCCAGTCCTTTAGAAATTCACTCAAAATTTTTCAGTATTTTTTTACTATAGGGTGCATGTGTTCACTGGAGACACAGAGACAGAGAGAGAGAAAGTGAGAAATCAGGCTTCAATCCCTTCTTCTCCATTCTTCTCTTGAGATTTTGGGCATGCATGCACACGCACCTGGTTTGGTTTTCAAGCCCCCAGGTCCAGGACTCAAACCATGGTCAGCCATATGGCAGTCCAGTGCCTTAACCACTATGACCTGCTGGCCCCAAAGTTTTGAATATTTCCAAATTAACCTCACTGGGAACTTCTGACTATGATCTATAATCCACATCTACTTTTCACATGGTTATGATTAGTTACATGTAAAATAACTCTCTACCCAGTTACTACTCTCTACCCATTTTTCTTCGTGACTCATTCATTCAACAAATTTTTAACTGATCTCATATTGTAGGTCAAACACTTGGAATATTATCAGTAAACAAAATTAGGACCCCCTTCCTCATTGCTCTTACGTTCTAGCTCCAAGAGCACCTATACGTGAGTGTGTTTGTGTGCATGTGTGTGTGTATAGTATCTCCCTCAAAAAAGACCAAAAACACAAATCCAAAAAACACAATCCCATTCAGAAAGCAAATGCTTTTAAGTCTCAACATGCATCTATGGGAATGGGCTCAAATAAGGAGGTCGAGAAAATACAAGTTTTAATTAAATTGGCAAGGAATACCAAAAATTATACTGTACATTTTAATTCCATGTTTTGAAACAGGTACTTATTAAACTGTAGATTTCTTGAGGACCAGAACCATGTATTTTTGCACTCAGGGAATTATTTTTATTTTTATATTTAAAGGGAAAAAAAAAAAAACACAGAGCTACATTGTAGAGAATGTAAAATGGACATAAATTTTTTAAAGGAGACAGGAGACTTTGGAAAAATTCCTCCTACTTGCAGCAGGCTGCTCTGAACAAGGCTCTCCTGACCTCTGAGTTGAGGAAAACCCAGCTGTCACCTGAGGGGACAGTAAAAGGAGCCCTGTGCCTTGGGCAAGGTCCCAATTAGGCTCGTCTTGTTGTCCAGAATTAAGGCCCAATATAGGAAAGCTTGTACCTCACATATTCTGGTATACACAGCATCTAGAAGAATTTAATAAAAAGGTGCTCAATAAGTGTTTGCAAAATGAATGAATGAATGTTCCCAATAACCTGGTATATTTTTATGAAGATGAGAATAACCCGGTAGGCTTTTTAACATGTATTTATTCATTTCTTCTGAGAGAGAAAAAGAGAGAGCACCCCCAAAAGGCTCTGATGCTGCATCCACTCCCAATTTCACCCCACCTCCGTGGGCATGTGTTCTCTTCGTATAATCAGGGAGGTTTTTGGACATGAACCCCAAACCTTTCCACATGGGTCAATCTCATAGAGCTTCACCTTTTACACTTGGCCACTGCTCAGCCTAATGTGTTGGAATTTTTCCCCCTAGCTATTTTACTAGAGGGCATGTGTGCTCACTGGAAAGAGATGAAAAGTGAGAAATCACCCACCAGTCGAGATGGCCACACCACAGTCCTCTCTTTTCCATTCTCCCCCTGGGATTCTAGACATGCATGTACACATGCCTGGCATGGTTTTCAAGCCACTAGGTCCAGGACTTGATCCATAGCTGGCCATGGTAGAATCCAGCACATTAATCCCTATGCCATCTGCTGGACCCTGTGATGCTATTTTTTAAAAAGTCTGGATGGATCAGCAGGTGGCAGGGTGATTCAGGCGCTGGGCAGTCCCACAGGGCCGACCATAGTTCGCGTCTCGGATCTGGCGACTTGTTTTCTCACTTTCCCTCTTTCTCTCTCTGTGTGTGTTTCTCTCTTGTCAAATTAAAATAAATGAATGAATTAATAAAATTAAATAAATAATTAAAAAACAGTCTTGATAAATGTGTGAGCTTTAAAAAGATAAGTGCCGTCAGTTTTAAAATGGAATGTTTAAGTCCTTTGACTACTTTCTGTCTTTAAACTACATAGGTTCAAACAGCTGCAAATATTATGAGTTTAAAGCACAGCATCTTACATTTCGGTGGAGATAAAGTTCCAGTTGGCAAGATTTCCCAAATCAGCATTATGAGAAAGTTTGGTAAAACTGAGTGATTGCTTATTGCAACTGGTATCGTTTAATTCCCAAGTTCTGATCTTTTATTTAAAAATAACTGAGTAAAGGCCAGCAGGTAGCATGGTGGTTAGGGTGCTGGATCTCACACAGCCAACTGCAAGGCTGAGTCCTGGACCTGGGAGCTTGAAAAACACACCAGGTACATGTGCAGACGTGCCCAAAACGCTGACAGGAGAATGGAGAAGGGACTGCAGCATGGCCATCCCCCCTGGGGGGTGATTTATCACTTCCCCTCTCTCTGGCGAGCACATGAGCCCTACAGCAAAAAACTGAAAAAGGAAAAAGGAAAGAACTGAAGAGTTAGTTCTGGGTTGATACATTCTCATTAGCTCTCCCTTTCTCTCCTCCATTTCTCCACCCACACAGTGAAAAATGTCTTTGCTTCCCAGGAAACCTACTGTCTTCAGAAGTTCAAAATAAACAATATTTTTCAGTTAGTGAACAAATCAATGTGTCTGTAGGTGGATTCTTTATGGCTGAGTTTGTTTTATTTATTCAGGTGTGGGGGAGGGGTGCACCCCAAACAGAGTATTGATGCTGGGATCCATTACCAGTAAGTATCCAGCCAGCCCCAGACCATGGGCAAACTTATGTCTGGTTTACTCAGGGAGGTTTTGTTTTGTTTTAAGAGGTATTTTTGCTATAGGGCACATGCGTATGGTAAACAGACAAAAAGCATGAGAATCATCCTGGACGGATGGCCACATTGCAATCCCTTCTCCTCCATTCTCCTCTTAGGACTTCAGGTACGTATGCACATGCACCCAGCGTGAGTTTTAAGTCACCGGGTCTGGGACTTGAACTGAGGTCAACTACATGGGAGTCCTGCAATGACTATCTGCTGGTCCTGCTCAGAGAAGTTTTCAGACTTGAACCAGGAACCTCCCTACGTGGGCCTACCTTGAACAGCACTGTGTTTCTCTGCTATAGGGCGCGTGTGCTCGCCAGACAGACAGAGAGAGACATAGAGACAGAAAGTGAGAAATCACCCCCCGGGGTGATGGTCACGCCGTAATCCCTTCTCCTCCATTCTCCTCTCGGGATCTAGGGCACACACACACATGTGCCCGGTGTGAGTTTTAAGCCACCCAGGTCCGGGACGCAAACCGCAGTCGATTACATGGGAGTCCAGCAACATAGCCATTACGCTAACTGCTGGTTCCCTGTGTTTCTCTGCCATGTTCCCATCTGGCCCCTGTGGCCAAGCTCTTCTTCGTGCCTGTTTGAAGATTTACCTGAGAAGGGGCACTGCAGGAGAGCCCAGAGAGCTCGCTGATCCGAGCGGCCGCGGTGGGGTTGCTGGAGCTGATGAGCACTGGAGGGCTGATCTCCATGGAGTGGCGGTTCTGGGATGCTTGGGAGGACTTGTTGGCCATGGTGAGGGAAGTGAAGGAGTGCCGCTTTTTGGTGTTCTTCTTGATGTCGGAGTGCTTTGGGGCAGCGCTGCTCTGGGCTCCTGCCGAGGTACATTCTCCAGCATCAACTCCTGGCGCAGGAGGCTTATCCCATTCTATCAGCTGCTTAGCAGCAGAGTTGAACTGCAAAAGCAACCAACAAAACGACACACGAAGTTACACAATTCTCAAGAAGTCACCACAGTCCAGCTGATGCCTGTTTTTACCTAAAATTTCCAGTCACCGCTTTAACATTTGCATATATATGTGTATGTTTTTCTGTATGAGATGTCTTTTTTTTTTTCTTTTTTAAGAGAGATTTTTGCTATTGGGTTTGTGCGATCACTGAAGAGACAGAAAGCAAGAAGTCACCCCCCACGGGGATTGGCCACACAACAACCCCTTCTCTTCCATTCTCCTCTTGGGATTTTTGGGCATGCACACACATGCATCCGGTATGAGTTTTAAGTGACCAGGTCTGGGACTCAAACTGTGGTCAACTACGTGGGAGTACAGTGACATAACCATTATGCCATCTGCTGGTCCTGAAACGTCTTTTCTCTTGATACTGGGATTTCATTGTCTCTAACATAGTTAGATATCAAATAAACACTTCTAATGCAAGATTGAAAACAAGAAGACAATTTTTTTCTAAGAATTTTCAGAAAGTTTAATTTTTTAATTTGCCACCAACAAAGAAAGGATTATCTGTCATGATAATGTGTGTGGTGTCTTCAACTGGACTAGTGTGAAGTGTATTCGTGTTGGGTAAACTTACTTTACAAGCCATAGTGATGTACAGTGACTGAATGCATAAACTAAAGAAAAGACTCATTTCAGCTCAGTGATGAAATTCAAAGGAGAGCAATCAAGTTGGTATGTAGCTGGCTGACCGAACACCCTGCTAGTCGGTAATGACTAGGTCTTTGCTCAAAGTACAACTAAACACTGATGGGGCAATTTTAGGGTTTGGTAAAAATGAACAAGTTGACAAAGAATGAAATCATTCATGCATTTCCATGTCAATTATCCTCCTGTCTCTATGTACTTGGAGAGAACCTCGCAAAAAAGTTGACAGAAATTCTTGGTATGTTTTTGTCATGTCATTATGTCTATTATCTCCACAGGTGCTCAAATTTTAACTCATAACGGACAGGACCTGAAATTCAAATCCTGCTGGCAAGCTAACTTAGTCCGTTTGCAGAGTCCCAGTGTAAAGTAAGCACAGGGGGTCAACATCTGCGCACTGGGCTGTTAAGATCAGTAAGAAGGGACAGAACACAAGCTTTTTGTTTTCCCTGAGGTAAAACAAAACATTTCCGGAAAGCTTCAGTGATAACAAGTTACATATAAACTTACCTAAACATTACAGGAATGGGAAAACATGTAGCATATACCTTACCCTCGCATTCAAAAAAATAATAATAAACTTTTATAAAGCAATTTGGGTAACTTGAGGAAAACAGAGATTTTCCCATGTCAGCATTATATACGCAGCGCTTCGCGAATGCCTTTGTGTAAACTAATGTCACCTTTTTTCCTACCCATCTAAATCGTTCAGGCCATGTCTTCTTGCCATGCAGATGCGATGGCCTTACTTGGAGAATGGAAATCCTGTCAGCCAGTCAACATTTAACAAAATGAACTTGCTTTGATACAACCAGCTCCTCGCAAAGCAGAATTAATTGCAACTCAGCAGCTAGTGCCTCTATAGATGATTGCCAATTGACTGACAATTTGTTTCTGCGGCTCCCTGGAGACTTGAATTCAGGTGGCCTGTCTAATCTATAATTAGTAGGATAAATGCCTGTCTGATCCATAATTAGCAGGATAAATCTCTTTTAAACATAAGTATCTCTCCTCTTCAGACTTCAAGGAGTTTTTCCACGTGATAAACTTTCGAGAATAATAGGCTGAAGGGGCCACAGTGGCCATAGTGGCACAGAAGTAAAATGCAAAGCTCTGGGAGGCAATCCTATACGAAAAGGCTCCTGGTTCAAGTCCAAAGACTTCCTTGAGTACACCGGACACACGCTTGACCGTGATCCAGGGCTGGCTAAAGGTGGGAGGTGGAAAGTGGGGTTGGAACCCTGCTAGGGATGGTCACTCTCGCCCTCCATGTCTCACATATGGGAGAAATAAATAAATTTTTAAAAAGAAGAACAGACTATAACACCAGAAAAACACCTGTTAATGCAAGAAGAACCAATGGCAGAAGAAAGAGGATTATCAAGAGTTCTTGTGATACGTATTTCGGGATTTAGGAATGAGATGCTATTAAAGGGTGGCCCAATTAGAGCATTATGATAGTGTTTGGCCAACAGAGTCAGAACTTACAAATCCAACCTTGGTCTAGCCATCCCAGGTGGTCCCCAAGAGGATTAAATACCCAAAGGAAACAGCACAGTAGCAGTAGCAGCAGCAGTAATGGTGAGAGTGGTCCGAACCTCAGTGTCGAGCTCTCATGAACTACACGAGTGCTTTCCTACGCAGGCAGGATGTCTGGAGTTTGGAAGGAAAACAGAAGAGCTACTTCATTACTGCCATCCCAAATTTGTTACTGGCATGAACTGAAGGCCAGTGTACCAAGCAATGCGAAAGAGCTTGCTTTTTTCCACCATGAGCTTATGGGGCATGGTTATGCCACAGATCCATCACCACCATTTCCCTTGCCTTTCAAGATTTTGGCCATGCCCGCACATGCATCAGCCATGTTTCTCAAGCCCATGGATCTGAGACTTCGGTTGCATAGGATCCAGCTGTCTTAACCACCAGGCCATAGAACAGGCCTAGACCTTTCTTTTTAACTGCTGCATAATATTCCATTGTGTGACTATACTCTATTTATTTGTTCTACTGCTGAGTGACATTTGGATTTTCTTCTCTCTTTCCTTCCTCTCTTCTTTCCTTCCTTCCACATTGGCTATTTAAGAAAAAATGCTGCCATGAATGAGCTAGTACATGTCTCCTGGTGGACACTAGTACCCCCCAGATATTGGGTATCTGCTGGGAGTGGGACCACTGGATCATAGTGTGGCATGTTTAGAAAAATACAGTTATGCTCAGAAGCACATATATGTAGGTGGATGTGTCACGGTGTGGTAGAACTAGTTAACAGGCAAATTGAAGACTAGCACCGCCATTCTAGTCCTAGCGCAGTCATTAACTAGCTGTGTACAGTTAAGGGAGTCATTTCACCTCCTGGTCACAGCTTTCTCTTCTATGAAATGAGTTCGTTAGAGTCAATGATTTTTAAGTCTCTTTTATCTCTCCACATATATAATGCATAATCTCACTTTAAACAGACAGGGTTCATTTTTTTTCCATCATTTCTATTCCTCTAAATAGCTCAGTATATTTATCCTGCCTTTTATTTTTACACATGACAGGCAGGAAAAATATACCAGCAAGATACTGTCATACTTTTAAATCGCTTTAGATTTCTACCAGAGATTCGGTTTTAAAAACACGACTTCTTACTTCCCAGAAGTTCCAGAGAAAATCATAACGTTCAGACTATCTGGTAGCAGTATTAAGTAAATCAGGCAGAAACGTAAATAGGTTTTTGTTTTAAGTGTAACTTAACCTTTGGTAACAACAATAAAGCAGCAACCTGACAGGTTTTAATGGAATTTTGATAACATTCATCACTTAAAAACTGTTTTGCTCAGTAGTGTGGGTTTTCTCTGACATTTATCTAATCGTGACCTTTAACGTTAAGAGAGCATGCATCACCTGCAAAATAAATTTATATCCTAAAATACCTACTACTAAGCATTTGGAAAGGAACTTTGATAACATTTAGGGTGGATACAAGGTTAAATTCAGTACACTGGAGCTAAAAGCAAGCACAAAAGGAATTTTTTAAACTTAAAATTATTTTTTTAAATTATTTAACTTTATTTATTTAAATTTGACCAGACAGAGAGAGAGAGAAAGAGAGAAAGAGAGAGAGTGAGAGTGAGTGAGAGTGAAAAAGCAAGCCATCAGGTGTCCAGGACTCGAATCACAGTCAGCCATGTGGGAGTACAGTGCCCTTAACTGCCACACCACCTGCCGGCCCAATCTTAAAATTTTTATGTCCCAGGACCAGCAGACAGTGTAATGTTAAGTCACTGGGCTCCCATGTACTCAACCATGTTCAAGTCCCAAACCCGAGGACTTAAAACTCATGCCTGGCATATGTACCTGTGTGCCCAAAATCCCGAGAGGAGACTGGAGAAGGGATTGCGCCATGGCCATACCACCTGGGTGGTGAGTTCTTGCTTTCTGTCTCTCTGGCAAGCACGCAAGCCCTACAGCAAAAATCTTTTTTTAAAAAAAAAAAAAAAAAAACACAACACTTATGTCCCATGATGAGGCAAACCCAGCTTAATAAATAGTAAGATAAACTCTTTGTGTGTGGTTGCTTTCTTTGCTAAACCCTTTTTAAAAGATGGGACTCACATGTATTACAGAAAAATAAATTTTAATGAGACCTAAATTGAATAGTCACTATTTTATATGAACCTTTACAGATGACTCAGTCTCTAGTGCTCAAAATACAAAAGAATACAAATAGTAGGTTTAAGACTAAACTAATTTACAATCCGCCAGAATGACTCTAAACTAGTCATAATTTTTAAAAAGAGGTAAATGCTTTAAAAATGTATTACAAGCTGGGACCAGCAGATGGCATGATGGCTACATCACTGGACCCCCATGTAGTCGATTGCGGTTTGAGTCCTGGACCTGGTGGCTTAAAACCCATACCAGGTGCATGTGCATACATGCCCAAGATCCCAAGAGGAGAAAATGAAGAAGGGATTAAAATTTGGCCATTCCCCGGGGGGGATGATTTCTCACTTTCTGTCTGCTTCTCTGGTGAGTGCACATGCTCTATAGCAAAAATCCCTCTTTTAAAAAAAATGTATTACACAGTAATATATGTTCATTATTTCTCAAATGGAAATAAACTGTATAGAATACCATGAAGTTGAAATAAAAGGTCTTAGCCAGTTCTCTGTATTTTCTAGATTTATCTACATTTAACAACTTAGAACATTTCTTTCCACATATATTCTATGTAGATGTTGTTATATGGACACCTACTATCTTAACTATTATACTTTTAGTTGCCAGAAGGTATATATTCTTGCCAGAGAGACACACACAGCACCCTCTAATGCAGAGATAATGCTGTAATTCCTTCTCCTCCATTTCTCCATCCTGATGGGTTTGGGGGATACACACACAGTGAATTCTCAAGCCATTGTGGCCAGGATTCAAACCATGGTTGGTCATATGCTTTTCAAGCCAGAGGCCAGGATTCAAACCATGGTTGGTCACGTGGAATCCCTTAACCATTAGGCTATTGGGCAGGCCATATTTTACTAATTTTTAATACAAGTGAAACCAAGGAATACATTCTATTCTCTCTTCTAGCAATATTTTTTTTTTGAGAGGTTTTTTACTATAGGGTGCGTGTGCTCACCAGAAAGACAGAGAGAGACAGAGAGATAGAAAGCGAGAAATCATCCCCCATGGGGGATGGCCATGCTGCAATCCCTTCTCCTCCATTCTCCTCTTGGGATCTTGGGCACGCACGCACATGTGCCCGGTGTGAGTTCAAGCCACCCAGTCCGGAACTCGAACCACAGTTGACTACATGGGAGGCACGCCTTACCCTATCTGCTGGTCCCTCTTTTTTTTTTTTTTTTTTTTTTTTGCATTTCTAATTAAACAGGATTTAATCAAAGATCTCAAATCAGAATTAAGTGGAAACATGGAAGAACTGAACCTTGCACTGTTCATGCCACCCACCTATGATGATACTTGGAGTTTATGGAATGCAATGCAGGTACTATTTGTCATTTATTCTGAATATTTTATCCTATTTTATTATGTGAGATTGCCCAGATTATGGTGGTTCTGAATTTATAGTAATACTTTAGAGTCGGATACTATTTCATATCATCTGAACATATGCAGCTTTTCCTGTCCTAGAGGACAAAGAAATATGTGATAGAACAGTTAAGATTTAATTACTTTCAGAGACCTTTTTGTGGGTTTTTTGGTATAATTCTTCCTCTCTATTTTTTTTATAGGGTGTAGGAACTCAGGAACGTGTCTTAATCGAGATTTTATGCATAAGAACGAATCAGGAAATCCGAGAAATTGTCAGATGTTATCAGTCAGAATTTGGACGAGATCTTGAAAAGGATATGAGGTCTGATACATCAGGACATTTTGAACGTTTACTTGTATCCATGTGCCGGGTGAGTAGAGCATGGAGTGTTCGTGGAAGGAACTTTTTTTCTTATTGCCTAGTGAGCATTCTTTATTCCTTTTACTATTTATCTCCCTTGGAATATTGCCATTTTTAAGAGGAGCTACATGGAATCTAGTATACACATTTCTTTGTTGTTACTATTGGGATTGCTTTTTCTTTTTTTTTTATATACTTTTTATTTTTATTATCATCATAATCTTCTTTATATTACATTGGATTACATATAACTTTACAGTGTATTACATTGCTTTTTCAAAAGGGAATGCCATGCATGTCAGTCAGTACAGATACATTAATCTCCCCACTTCAACATTCAATATCTTTTCTATGCTTTTCCCAATCATTATTATTATTCTAGTTATTTTTTAAAACAGTCAATCACTATTTCTCATTTTGCTTGTAAAAAGACTTTACCCATCATGAAATACTTCTCAGACCAATCCAGTTGAGAATACTATACATGTCA
>NW_006198494.1:388502-403185 GCF_000334495.1 Tupaia belangeri chinensis | reverse complement strand
TTTTTTATGGCTGAGTAGTATTCTATAGAGTATATATACCACACTTTTCCAATCCATTCATCAGTTTGTGGACATTTAGTTTGGTTCCATGTCTTGGCAATTGTGAATAATGCTGCAATAAAGTCAGAAAAGTGCTTGCACATCAATGTTTATTGCTGGTCCCTCTTTTAGCAATACCCTATGAACATCTTTCCATAAAGATGAGGATGATATTATAGAGATGTTCTCATTTAATACATCTTGGCATGCTGGTAGAAGCATAAAAATAAAATAGATTAAATAATAAACTTAAAAATATATGTTTGAATAATGTTGCCAAATTGTACTCCAAATAGGTGTTTCTGTTCAACATCTCCAATAACATATAGAAGTCACTCTTTTTGCAAATTGAAACAGTATTAGCTATTTTCAATTTTTTTTTTCCAGGGGGGATGGTCACGCCACAATCCCTTCTCCTCCATTCTCCTCTCGGGATCTTAGCACACGCGTCCAGCGTGAGTTATAAGCACTAGGTCCGGGACGCAAACCGTGGTCGACTACATGGGAGTCCAGCGACATAGCCATTACGCTAACTGCTGTTTCCCTATTTTTAATTATTTTTGAAGTCTCTTATTATTTGGACAGATAAGAAAATACTACTATACTATGTACAGTATTGTAATATTATACTATTTATTAAAGAGATTATGCATCTATTTTCTTTTTCTAGCATTTGCTTATTCTTATACACTATCCATATTTCTACTGGGCTTTGTTATTTTTCTTATAAATATTATATAAAGAGGTCTTAAAATATGCATACATATATGTTTATCAAGTTAAAAATACTGCTCAATTTGTCTCTTAATATCTTAGTTATTTTGAAAAAAATCTTTTTGTTTTGTTTTAGAGGTTTTTGCGTTAGGGCATGTGCACTCACTAGAGAGAGACAGAGACAGTGAAAGTAAGAAATCACCCCCCAGGGGGATGGCCACACCCCAACCCCTTCTCCTCCATTCTCTTCCTGGGATTTTGGGCACACACACACATGCGCCTGGCATGAGTTTCGAGACACCGGGTCTGGGACTCAAACCTCGGTCAGCCATGTGGGAGTCCAGTGACATAACTGCTACAACATGTGCTGGCCCTGAAATTTACATTTTGCTAGTACTTTAATGCTTCCTCTTCCCTTTTTTCGTTTCCTTCCTTCCTTCCTTTCTACATTTTGCTCTTTGAACCATGTGGCCATCTGGTTTGGTGTAAAGATAAGGGAGAGATGGCACTTTGGTTTTTTTCCATGGAGTTCAGGAGTTGTTCTAGCACCATTTCAATAACAGTTCCTCTTTTCCTGACTAGTTTAAAATGCCACACTTACAAAGCCATGTTTTAGAGGCAACACTCCAACATTCTACTGCATTGCTAGATCCAATGTTCCTTTCCCAGATAAGTCAGACAGCTTGAAGAACTGAATGAATGCTATCAGATAGAAATCCATCCCATTCATACCCTCTTAGCAGAAATGCAAATACTTTGTCTTACACCGCAGTCCTGTGTAAGATGTTTTTTTGCATCAGTGGCAATGAGGAAAGTGCTTTCCCATTAGTCTTCTGTTCTTCCCTGCAATTTAGGTAACAAGGTTTTTGTTTTTGGGCGACTCAAATATAAAAGCAAGCTCAGTCTTCATTTATAATACAAGACTCACCCACAGAAGGGGAATATTAATCTAAGAGAGGGAAGGGATTACTCAGGAGTCTTTTTAAATTGATATAAAAGCCTCCCTCAGGTAAGCAGCTCCATTTAGATCTCTGTAAATATTTGTTGAATGAATAAAAATGTTTGTCTCTCAGAACTACCAAGGGAAGGAAGTGCTGACTCTGGACTCCAGTACTGTGGAACTCATGTATAATATGACCCACATGCAGAATTTTAAATTTTCTACTAGCTATACTTAGAAAGATAAAAAGACACAGGTAAAATTCACTTTAATACAATATTGTATTCAGCCTGATATATCCCAAATATTAGCAGTTCAACATGTAACCAATATGAACAATTACCAAGACAGTTACATCCTTTCTTCAGTCCCGAGTCTTTGAGATCCATCCAACTCACATCACACCCCAGTTTGGACTGCCATGTTCCCGGCTGCCCAGCAGCAGCACGAGGGCTGGACAGCACAGCTCTAGGCCCTCCGAAGCTCGGGAGGGAAAAGGAGCTGCAGCTCAAGGAGGCTGTCTGCCTGAAGCTCATTAAGCACAAAGAATTTGCTGAACAGAGAAAAGAAGACTAAACTCTTCCCCTGACCTCCCATGGCCCCTATTTCTGAAGCCGTCTAAGCCCAAAGTAGTTTGCTGATAAGGACAACAGGCTTACTCATTTAAGTAGCAGGACAGCGAGGGACACAGACTCCTAATGACAAACCTCACTACGTCCGGCCAAGGGAAAAGGGTTTTCAGAGTAACTGCCTCACTACACTAGGTTTGGAAGGCAAAACCAGCAGTTACTTAGCTCCTCAATTATTTTAATTGTCTTCACCTCTGTTGACCCTTGCTGGGGGGGAAAAGTAAGTAAGTAAACTAGAATTTCCTTTTTTTCAGGTTTCTACCTTTGAAATGCAAGGTACAATAGGAGAGTACATGTCATTAAAGTCTAAGGTCAATGGAGCTGAAACAGGGCTGTCAGAGACAACCACTGGAAAAGTCCTATGGTTTTTACTCCCACAAAGATGAGAGGATTAGGTTAAGAGTCAGGGGTCTGCCCTCACTAGTTGAGTGACCTTGGGTGAACCATTTAGATTCCACAGCTTCAGTTTCCCTAGCTGAACAAGATGGGGAAGCTAATATCAATTCTGCATTGCCCAGGTAGAAAGGAGGATGTGTTCAAGTGCTTCGTGACCTATAAAATGCTACGTGAACACGAGTTCTTCTTGCTATTCGGAAGAGCCCCAGATCCCCTATTAAACTTGCTTTGTTGCCTTGGGCAAGTCACTGGATCTTGCCTTGCCTCTTATTTTTTCACATGTAACATGAAGTTGGACTTAATGAACTGTAAAGTTTTATGCGTAGGCAAAACACACACACACACATCGCATGAAGAATATCCAACAGGCTCTATGTCACAGACATCATGTCCTCAGTGACCAGAATCAGACCTCATAGAATCTTTCACTCATTCAAATGATTTTTACAGGAATATTATAAGCCAAGTACAGTAATGGATGTAGGAAAGAGACAGACACATTCTCTGTGATTTATAAGAGGACCTAGGAACAAGCAATCGATTTCTTTTCTTTTTTTTTTCTTGTCAGAGTGTGTGTGCACACCAGAAGGGGGAGGAGCAGGAGAAAGGTTCACCATCATGCTGTGCCCTCTTCTGCATTTGACCATTCTGTCAGTTTTAAGCACACATGCGTACGTGCCCACCATGCTTTTCAAGTTGGGGCTGGGGCTTGAACTTCATTCAGTCAGATGGGATCCAGCTCCCTTAACCACTAGGCTATGAGGCCAGTCCAATATGGTAGATTCCTAACATTAAGTGAGGAGGTACAAATTCCTGTCTGCAGAGCTCAGGCAGGTGAGGTCAATGAATGAAGAAGGCCAGTAGAGACCACTAGTGAGTGGTGCAGACACTTTGTAAACAGCGAGGGAGTGTCTGCCCTCTCTCAATGGAGAACTGGTTGGCATTGTCAGCTACTTTTTTTTTCTTTTCTTTTTTTAAAGGAAAGCTAGAAATTAAGTAATTAAAACAAAACCCCTCTGCAAACCAAGCATAAAAGTCATCTGAGGTCATAGTAGTTGGTGGTCTCTGACACAGGAAAATATAAAGATGAATATAGCAAGAGTAGGAGGAGACCACAGAAAGACCCTGCAAAGCCTCCCAGGCCAAGATCCTATCAATGCCCCAGAAATTCAAAAAAAGGGCAGAGTTTTAGGGAGATTAAGTACAGCAGTAGACAGAGCCAGCAGGTGACATAGTGGTTAAGGCTCTGGACTCCCACATGACTAACCATGGTTTAAGTCCCAGACCTAGTGGCTTGCTTTCTCATTCCCGAAGGCCTCTCTGTCTCTCTCTGCTGAATTAAAAAGTAATAATAATAACAAATAAAATTAAAGATAAATAATTCTCTTTTTTTTAAGAGCAGCAGTAGATATTAAGAAAATAAAACATTATCCAGAAAAAGGCAAGTGGTGGCAACCAGGGGGCAATTTCAGGGACTGGAAAGACCAAAGACTAACTGCAGGGAGTAAGAAAGCAGGGCAGTGAGTGAGGACAAGTGACTCTTAAGAATTCTGGCAGACAAGGGAAGAGAAGTGGTAGAACTAGAACTTGAGGGAAGTACAGTCAAAGAATTTGTTTTGGAAGAGAGCAAAAAATGGCTGATCATTTCCCCATATTAAGGGGGAACCACAGGAAAGACAGTAACTGCCACGCGAAACAGTAAAGACCTAACTCAGGTGATCACAATCCCAGAGGATGAACTACGCCACAGCCTCCAGTTGCCAACTCCCTTCACGACAGTGAGCAGTGCATACACAGAAAAATTTTAAAAGCAGAGGAAAGCTCACCCCCGAAAGTGAAGGCTATAAAGAGGTAGGAATACCCATGACTCCTGAAGCACCAGATCTATCACCTCGGGGGAGAGACGAATGGATAATTTTTAAATTGGACTCCATTCCTTTCCTTGTGCTTACTGCATCTGACAGCTCTTGAGGTTTTGAATGTATGTGTCTAGTTCATATTTGTTCACCAAATGGACATCATAAATCAGAAATGCCTATTAACGAAAAGCATACATTCCAGTGACACGTTTTCTTTTCCAGAGCTTCATTACCAGATGTAGGAATACTAGAGAAGAAATATACATATATCTCAGGAGATTAAGAACATGGAATTGTCATTAAATTCTAAGTAAAAAATTGTCAGTGTGAAAGGACACACTGACAGAAATTCCATCGCGATGTGTAATCAGTTCATAAATCAGTGGATGATTATTTCCTCTGTGTGTGTGTGTGTGTGTGTGTGTGTGTGTGTGCGTGCGTGTGCGCGCGTGTACCGGGCACAGGGAGGAAGGCCCAGGAAGAGAACACTGAGAATACTGATGATCATGACCTTGCATTTTGGTTTAAGATCATTCTCCTTTTCAGCTTATAGAGAATTTTTGGTCCCATACATATGTAAAGCCTAACAGGCACATCACCCACTAAACATTTTAATAAAAAGCAATGTTGCTTTACAACACTTAGGAAAAATTTTCCCGAAACACGCTCTATCTCACTATAGAGAAGCTTGTTCTCCATTGATTTAATAATAAAGATGCTTCTGTTCAAGCCATTTATATGCCACGTCTGTACACAAATGCCCACAACAGTATAGAACATTCATTCAGCCCTTTTCACAGGATATAGGACATGATGTAATACACTTGGTTAATTAAAATGAATCAACGTTACTTACTAAAGCCCTAGTGGTTAGAAAAAGGTAGAATGTACACAGCAATATATAAAATAATAAAATTTAAAAGACATTAAAATAGTATGGTTTTGATTACTTAGTGATTTTTCTCTTAAAAAGGAAACCTCAAGTATTTGAAAGTGCTGAATAACAAATCCTTTCTGAAAACTAAACTTTTTACCTGTTAGAACCTGAGGAGCTTTTATAATTTTTTAATAAAAACTCAAAATGTCCTATGTATACTTTAAGCAAAGCTGGATAATGATAGGGACTTTGTACTCCCATTTGAAACACTACCCACTGCACATGCGCGGAGGCTATTGGCAGGGCGGGGACCCTGAGGCACTTGGACTGCAGGATGCAGACTGTGATTCACTTCTCAACGACTAGCTGTGTGTCCCTTGAAACAACAGACTGCTCTACAACATGGTAAAAAATAATTAACTAAATTATGGTTTAGCTACCAGAGCATTTATTACAGAGTTATAAAAACTGATGGTTAATAGTACTACAATTATGTGGAGAATGGCCAAATCACGTGTGTAATATCATTAAAGCATAAGGAAAAAGAATGGGAGGGCATTCACCAAAATTATAGGTGATGAGATTTAGGATTATTCATTTCCTTTATAAATTTTATGGAATTGGATTATATTAAAGAAATGAAATATTCTTTATATAAAATGTGGCTCTTAAGAAACAGAGAAATACAATAAATCATCTGAACATATAACTACACTTTTTTTAAGAGAGATTTTTGCCACAGGGTGTTGTGTGCTCACACCCCCCCCCCCCCGAGGGATGGCCATACCACAATCTCTTCTCCTCCATTCTCCTCTAGGGATTTTGGGCACACACACACACACACACCCGGCATAAGTTTTAAGTCATCGGGTCCAAGACTTGAACCACAGTCGACTACCCTGGAGTCCAGCAATGTAACCATTACACCATCTCCATCTGCTGATCCCTATAACTACACTCTTAACATGTGCCAGTTCTATGCACATGGTACAGAGGACTGCAGAAGTTCAAAGAAGGGAGTTTGTTTCCTAGAATGTTGTACATACGTGAAATAGGAAACTAAGTCTTAGTGAGAAATGATAGCACGGTTCTCTCTCGGTACCCACGGAGGGTTGGTTCGAGGATCCCCTCCAATAACAAAATCTACAGATGCTCAAGTGCCTTATATTAAGGGATGTAGAATTTGTGTATTACCTAAGTATATCCCCCATATACTTAAATCATCTCTACATTAACTATAAGATCTAATACAATGTAAATGGCACAAAAATAGTTGTTAAACTGTATTGTTTAGGGAATAATGGCAAAAAAAAAAAAAAAGTCTGTAACATGTTCAGTATGGAAGGAACCAGCAGAAGCCCAGTGACGACAAAGCGCAATGAAGTAACATTTTTGGTCTATTTTTCATTGAATCTGCGGATACAGAACTCAAGGAAATAGAGGACCAACTGTATTTATTTGGACCTTGAAGAAAAAATTAGCTTTCTACAGCTCCATGGACCAAGAAATACCCCAGATGAGCTGTAAAGGCAGCAATGCGAAAGTATGTTTCCCAGGAATGACCACTAAACTTAGCTAGGACCCTGGTGCATGTAGGGCAATACGGCGAAGATGAAGAATCTGGACTTTCTCTGGGGAATCACTGTGGACATTAGACACCATTTGCTCATTATCCTAGGCCTTTGATCACCACTGTGCAAGAGATCTGCATTTTTATGTTCGATAAAACTACCCAGAGTACCGGAACTGTCCAATCATGCAGCGAGAACTCAATAAACATTAACTGACCTTTAGCGTCTCAGCTCCCTGAATGTTTTCTTGATGGGAAACAAAAAGAAATTCTTAAATTAGAAAGAAGGTACTGAATAATAGATGGAGCATAAACTGACCTAAATAAAGTTCCTTACCTAATCTAAACGACTCCTTTTCAGGTTGAGTTTCTAGCCACATATAGTAAGCGGTTGTTCTTGGTGCTCAGGGGAGACCTGCCTTTGCTTTTAAAACTTCAAGAACCAGGACCAGCAGATGCTGTAATGGTTACATTGCCAGACTCCCATGAAGACAACCGTGGTTCAAGTCCCGGACTCGGTGGCTTAAACTCACGCCAGGTCCATATGACCAAAATCCCAAAAGGAGATAGAGGAGAAGGAATTGCAGCATGGCCATCCCCTGGGGGGTGTGGGAGGGGTGATCTTTGGCTTTCTGTATCTCCAGCAAGCGAACATGTCCTATAGCAAAAACCTCTCAAAATAAAACAAAACAAAACAATAAAACCTTCAAGAGCCAGTGCACATATTCCCACCTACTACTGTGGCAGAAGGAAAAGCAGCAGTGACTTGAATCGCACTGGTGACATTCAAAAGATATGAAAACCTGCACCACGACACAGCCCACAGCACGTTAAAGAAATAAACACTTACTCAAAAGCATACGTAATGTATTAATCAATCAGAATTAAGGACAAAGGCACGGTGCTGAGCAATAGTTAATTCTCCCTCACTGATTTCTCAACAATGTCTCTAAATTTCATTTATGAAAATTAAAGTACTTCGGAATTAAAGGAGAAATTTTGATGCTAAGCAATATGCTAATTCTCTTTCCAACTTTCCAACAATTTCCCTGGATTTCTCTTATGAACATTGATTTCACTTTTAATTTTAAAAGAAAAGAATACGTCCAAAACTATAAATGTGAGAATATCTTTTTATGTAGTTCAATCAGCTCTCTGATTATTAGATCAAAGACTATTATTTCGTCCTTCTGCTATCGTTATTATCTAGAGCAAAGACGTCAAGTTAAAGAGTAAAGTTAACATTGCTATTCTTAGCTCCCCCCAGGGTCACCTTGGTAACTTCAAACCATGTAATCTAAACCTCCACATCTTGCTCTCTGGAACACAGACAATATCTTCCAATTCCCCACCTCTGTAGAGAAGGAAGCCAGCACCCCCATTCTTTTAGCTATTTGTGCCCTATAAGTCCCACATATTTGATTTTCCACCATTAAGATTTACAACAGGTTTTAGTCCATTGCCAGAGAAGCGTCTTCCATGACTTGCTTCTAGATTGATTTTCTTTTTTAGTAAAGATTTATTTATTTATTTTTAATTCTATTTGTTCTTATTTTTAAATTTGACCAAAGAAAGAGATAGAGAAAGAGAGAGTGAGAAAGAAAGTCACCAGATCTGGGACTTGAACCACAGTCGACCATGTGAGAATCCAGTGCCTCTAACTACCAAGCCACCTGCCAACCCTGCTTCTGGATTGATTCTAAAAGTGGAAAACAAATAATGTCTCATCAAATTGTATATTTTAAATATGTGCAATTTGTTGTCTATAACTTATAACTCAATAAAGTTATTTTTAAAATGAAAACCTTTTTACAATAATTATGGCTGCCCTACCTCTGTGCAAAGTAAGAAAATAGAATCATTTTAAACAGGTGAAAATTCATCTCAAAAAGTATCGGGGAACCTCTTTCTCTTTTCTTTTCCTTTTTATTTTTTCAAATGAGAGAGAACTGAAAGGAGAACAGGTGAGAGAGATAGCGGAAGAGGGTGTTTTTTTTTTTTTTTTTTTTTTGGGGCCAACGGATCCGGGACACGAACTGCGGTCGACTACGTGAGAGTCCAGCGACATAGCCATTACGCTAACTGCTGGTTCCCAAGGGGGTGTTTTTGACGGGATATCGTCTTGGCGATCCTCTGCCCCAGCCTCCCAGTTAGTCAGGATTACTGGTGCACACTGCCGCACCCAGCCTGTTCAGGTTGGCCTGGGATCTGAACCTGGGTTTCCATTTGGCCTCAGCCTTGCTGAGTGGTGCCCAACCACTCCCACCACTGTGATTCAACCTAACATTTTCAATGTTTAATTGGCAAATAAATCAATATATATGCAAGGCATACAACATGAAGTTTTGAAAATATGTATCATTGTGAAATGGCTGAATCAAGTTAACTGACATATGCATTATGTCACACAATTATCATTTTCATGGTGAGAACACTTACCTGTTTTCTTAGCATTTTTCAAAGATACAATATCTTTTTTTATTTTTTGGAGAGGTTTTTGCTATAGGGCGTGTGCACTCACCAGACAGAGACAGACAGACAGACAGAAAGCGAGAAATCACCCCCCAGGAGGGATGGCCACACCGCAATTCCTTCTCCTCCATTCTCCTCTCAGGATCTTGGGCTCGCACGCACATGTGCCTGGCGTGAGTTTTAAGCCACTGGGTCCAGGACGCGAACTGCGGTTGACTACGTGGGAGTCCAGCGACATAGCCATTATGCTAACTGGTGGTCCCAAAGATATAATATCTTAATAAACTATGGTCACCATGTTGATCTCTTCAACTTATTCCTCTTATCTAACTGAAATTCTGTATCCTTGGACCAATATCTTCCAAGTCCACTGTCTCGACCCCCATTCCCACCTAAAGGAGTGTTCCCTATATTAGCGATAATCTAATATAGTAATAATAATAATAATTGAATAATTTAAAGTAGAGGCTACAAAATCTAAGCATCAGAGTGTAGCTACCATTATTTTAGTTTCAGAAAATTTTAAATTAGGCATAACCAAATACTCACTGAGCCTCGTTTAAAAACAAAGAAATGGGCCAGCATGTGGCATGGTGGTTAAGGGGCTGGACTCCCACATAGCCAACATGGTTCGAATCCCAGACCCAGAAGCTTGAAAAGTCACACCAAGGGAAAGTCTGTGCATACCTCATATTCCAAAGAGAATGGAAGAGAACAAATTGTGGTGTGGCCATCCCCCCAGGGGGTGATTTCTCACTTTCCCTCTCTCATCTCTCTCTGGTAAGTGCACATGCCCTCTGACAAAAACCTGAAAACAACAATAAACAAACAAACAGAAAATATCTCACTAAGGTCTTACAGACCCACTGTCTCTAAGGAATCTAACTTTCCAATACAAAGCCAAGAGATAAACCAATAATAGAAGACAGTCTAGGTAGTGAGCAACGCGCATAGTAGGTGAAAGACGTAAAAGTTGTTTTTTGTTTAGAATCGTTTGTTCCAAAAGTTCTCAGGTTGCTCATTCATTAAAACAATATTTATAGACAGCACATGGCCAGGCGTAGCACAAGGACCTCAAGGGATGGAGGGAAACCAGAAAGACAAAGCAGTGGCCCTCAGGAGCTCACATTCCAATGGGGGAAGAGAGGATGAAGGCATAGCTGGTAACTATATCAACAAATACCTTGAAATAGTAACAGGCAGAAAACACTGCCATGAAGAACTGATAATACCTAAGGTGATAATGATCTCCCTTATCGAATCTATAGTTTTAAACAGGTGCCAGACACTGCTCCTAAGTATCACAGGATTAACTCACCCTGTGAAGAGGTTGTTACTTCACAGATGAGGAGACAGCCCCAAAGTCATTCAGATAACTAATGGTATAGCCAAGACTTGAATCCTGGACTTCCTGGTTACACTCTAAGTTTTTTCCCTACTGTTAGAACTCTCTGTGTTTGAGGTAATCAAGCAAGTAATGGGGAGGAAATGCTTTAAATAATGCAGTCAGGGAGAAAGTCTGTCAGAAGAAGTAAGTGAGATCTACAGAATGAGAAATGGAGGGCCAGCAGGTGGCGTGGTGGTTAAGGTGCTGGATTCCACATGGTCCACCATAGTTCGAGGCCTAGACCTGGTGACTTAAAAATCACACCAGGTGCAAATGCATGTGTACTCAGGATCCCAGGAGGAGAATGGAGAAGAGACTGCAGTGTGACCACCCCCACCCCCCAGGGGTGGGGAGGAGTGATTTCTCACTTTCCCTCTCTGGGAGCACATAGGCCCTATGGCAAAAACCTTTTAAAAAAATAATAAAACTGGGAACCAGCAGTTAGCGTAATGGCTATGTCACTGGACTCCCACGTAGTCGACTGCGGTTCGTGTCCCAGACCCGGTGGCTTAAAACTCACGCCGGGTGCATGTGCGTGTGTGCCCAAGATCCCGAGAGGAGAATGGAGGAGAAGGGATCGCGGCGTGACCATCCCCCACAGGGGGTGATTTCTCACTTTCTGTCTCTCTGTCTCTCTCTGTCTGTCTGGTGAGTACACGTGCCCTATAGCGAAAAACTCTCCCCCAAAAAATAATAATAATAAAACTTTTTAGGAGTTATCGCTATAGGGTGTGTGCACTTGCCAGAAAGAGAGATAGAAAACAAGACATCACCCCCTGGAGAAGATGGTCACACCACAATCCCTTCTCCTCCACTCTCCCCTTGGGATCTTGGGCACACACACATACGCACCTGGTGTGAGTTTAACCTACCAGTCCAGGACTCAAACCATGGTTGCATACATGGGAGTCCAGAGACATAGCCAATACCCCAACTGCTGGTCCCCCCAAAAAATTAAATAAATTTTTAAAAAATTAAATTAAAAAAAAAAAGAATGAGAAATGTTTCTGGCAGAACTAAAAACTAGCTGTTCATTAGGAAAATCCTACTTTATGCTATCCTCACATAAGGAGTACTTATCTTTATTTTATCTATAGCAGAGGAACAATTTGCTTATAACATTTTTGTTGTTGAAAACACTCAGTGAGTGATATTTCAAACAAATGGCTAGGAATCAAAATAAAATGAGAAACTGAATAAAAGTGTATGGTTCACCAAAAGCCTACAATATACAATAATACTTGAAAAACATTTAAAATGCCATATTTAGCACTTACTTCATTCAAACTTCTTGCTTGCTAAGAATCATGTAATCCTTGTCCAGATGACTGCTAAACTTGAATGAGTCAGCTCTCAATAATAGGGCTGTTAAAATCTTCCATTCTATTTAGTAGAAAACTGATATTTTTGAACAAAGGGAGAAGCAAAGTACTAATTTTTTTCCTTCAGTCCTAGAATAAATATACCCTTTTAATGTGTATCCTGGCATGGTTTCTTCAAGAATTCCCTGGATTTCCTCATGAAACTTTTACCCCTCACTACTTCCCAGCTTGCTCAAGTCAAGGAACAGTGTGTCTAAACAGAAGGGAGTCTACAATGTCTAAGTCCTGGCCAGAGAGGGGTCAGATGAGAGAAATTTCCAGAAGCGAAGCTGAATATAATCAAAGCAGGAAACCTGTATCTCAAGAACTAGACAAAGACACCAAGGACAGAATTTAGGACCATCTATAAAGCCATTCTTTCTCCTATTCACTCCCTCCAACTACAGTCTTCTCCAGGCAATCCTTGAAGAATTCCATTATTTTACTTTAATAAGAGGAGATGTGTTTATGGATCACTCTGCCTCTACCACAATTTTATCACCTTACTCCAATGTAGGTAGAAATTGTAGTCCAGAGTTAAAGAACACACAGAGAGAAAAGAGGATAAATGAAGACAAAAAGGGAGGGCAAGCTGCCCCAGCAGCATGTCTCACCACCAATTTCTTTACCCACCTCCATGCACAGTTCCCTTTAGTTAACTTCGCTCCCCCCCATTTCACAGCTCCACATTGGAACCTCCAACTTGTAGATCCTCACCAGGTCCACAATCCTACTCTGAGGCCTGTCCTGTGTATAGTTTCTGCCTCAAGCAAGTGCCTTGGGCATTTCCACAACCAACGCCAACCAGCTGGAGTCACAGGAGTTTTACTTCAGCTGACAAGGCTGTTGTCACAAATGAAATGTCTCCACTGGAGACTCAAGTCAATTCTGAACTCGTTTCCCTCATTAGGGGTGGTGGTGAGACTCTTTCATTTGCTCACTGATATACTCGGCATCCTCTGGGTTACGGCCTAATCTGAGCTCTAAACACTGGGCATAAGACATGTTGGTGCCAGACCTTAAGCTAGACTATCTCATTCAATCTTCTCAAAACCTCTGAGTGTTACCAACTTGGGGCAGCACCATTTAAAAAAATGGAGAAGAAAGAAGGAAAAGAATGAACAATGGAGACTTAAATGTTTATAAGATGTAAGGACCAGCAGATGGCATAATGCTTACATCGCTGGACTCTCACATAGTTGACCACGGTTCAATTCCAGACCTGGCAGCTTGAAACTCACAGCAGGCACGTGAGCAAGCGTGCCCAAAATCCTGAGAGGAGACCGGAGGAGAAGGGATTATGATGTGGCCATCAAACACCCTGGAGGGTGATTTTTCACTTTCTGTCTCTCTGTCTCAGTCTCTCTCTGTGTCTCAGGTGAGGGCACATGCTCTATAGCAAAACCCTCTCAACAACAAGTTTATTTATAAAGAACTTTTATATATTATTTATACATAAAAAAATAATTTGCAAAAGGATGACATAATGGTTACGTTGCTGGAATCCCATGTAGTTACCAAATCCCAAACCCGGCAACTTAAAACTCAAGCCAGGTGCGTGCGCATGCGTGCCCAACACCCTGAGAGGAAAACAGAGGAAAAGTGATTGGAGTGTGGCCATCCCCCTGGCGGGGTGGTGATTTCTCGTCTTCTCTCTTTCTCTCTCTGTCTCTTCGGTGAGCGTACATGCTATCTATATATCTATCAAAATGTCTTTCTCAAAAGGGAAAACAAAAGGGGCCAGCAGGTGGCATGGTGGTTAAAGGCAATGGACTCCCACATGGCCAACCTTGGTTGAGGTCCAGGACCTGGTGACTTCCTTTCTTACTTTCCCTTTCCCTCTCTCTCTCTAGTCAAATAGGAAAATAAGAAAGTTAAAATAACTTTTTTTTTTTTAAAAAAAAAGGAAAATTATTTACAACTGACTTTTGATAACACAGCCAGGTGTTTTACATTGGAATCTACCTAGGCCCGAAAGTGTGCCAAACATGAATATGTTTCTAGAGCAATAGAACGACTACCATTTAATAAAATGTTCTGGTTTTTGATTCCTAGTTTGCTTTACTACATCCCAGACTGACTTGTGAGAGGGTCTGCTGATGCAAATACCTGGATTAAGTAGATAATAATTGAGGTCTGCCTCCACTTTACTCCCTAAGGCTAAGCCAGGTGTCACTAACAAGTCCCCATATGCTCTGCCCCTACCCGGAACTTCGATATGATGGCGTGACATCAAAGAAATGTTCACTGGCTCGTAAAGAGGGATGATTTGTTTACATCTCAACTGGCAAAATTCAAATGAGGAAAATGCATATTTGAAAGAAAAGAGGCAGAGATTTGTCTAACTTAAGTCAAAATAAATAATCCTGATGACTTGAATGACTGCGTGACTCTGGGCTTGCCATGGGTGGGTCTTTTAATGCATATCTGTGCAATTCT
>NW_006198494.1:372315-387218 GCF_000334495.1 Tupaia belangeri chinensis | reverse complement strand
GACCCGGTGGCTTAAAACTCACGCCGGGTGCATGTGCGTGTGTGCCCAAGATCCCGAGAGGAGAATGGAGGAGAAGGGATTGCGGCGTGACCATCCCCCACAGGGGGTGATTTCTCACTTTCTGTCTCTCTGTCTCTCTCTGTCTGTCTGGTGAGTACACGTGCCCTATAGCGAAAAACTCTCCCCCAAAAAATAATAATAATAAAACTTTTTAGGAGTTATCGCTATAGGGTGTGTGCACTTGCCAGAAAGAGAGATAGAAAACAAGACATCACCCCCTGGAGAAGATGGTCACACCACAATCCCTTCTCCTCCACTCTCCCCTTGGGATCTTGGGCACACACACATACGCACCTGGTGTGAGTTTAACCTACCAGTCCAGGACTCAAACCATGGTTGCATACATGGGAGTCCAGAGACATAGCCAATACCCCAACTGCTGGTCCCCCCAAAAAATTAAATAAATTTTTAAAAAATTAAATTAAAAAAAAAAAGAATGAGAAATGTTTCTGGCAGAACTAAAAACTAGCTGTTCATTAGGAAAATCCTACTTTATGCTATCCTCACATAAGGAGTACTTATCTTTATTTTATCTATAGCAGAGGAACAATTTGCTTATAACATTTTTGTTGTTGAAAACACTCAGTGAGTGATATTTCAAACAAATGGCTAGGAATCAAAATAAAATGAGAAACTGAATAAAAGTGTATGGTTCACCAAAAGCCTACAATATACAATAATACTTGAAAAACATTTAAAATGCCATATTTAGCACTTACTTCATTCAAACTTCTTGCTTGCTAAGAATCATGTAATCCTTGTCCAGATGACTGCTAAACTTGAATGAGTCAGCTCTCAATAATAGGGCTGTTAAAATCTTCCATTCTATTTAGTAGAAAACTGATATTTTTGAACAAAGGGAGAAGCAAAGTACTAATTTTTTTCCTTCAGTCCTAGAATAAATATACCCTTTTAATGTGTATCCTGGCATGGTTTCTTCAAGAATTCCCTGGATTTCCTCATGAAACTTTTACCCCTCACTACTTCCCAGCTTGCTCAAGTCAAGGAACAGTGTGTCTAAACAGAAGGGAGTCTACAATGTCTAAGTCCTGGCCAGAGAGGGGTCAGATGAGAGAAATTTCCAGAAGCGAAGCTGAATATAATCAAAGCAGGAAACCTGTATCTCAAGAACTAGACAAAGACACCAAGGACAGAATTTAGGACCATCTATAAAGCCATTCTTTCTCCTATTCACTCCCTCCAACTACAGTCTTCTCCAGGCAATCCTTGAAGAATTCCATTATTTTACTTTAATAAGAGGAGATGTGTTTATGGATCACTCTGCCTCTACCACAATTTTATCACCTTACTCCAATGTAGGTAGAAATTGTAGTCCAGAGTTAAAGAACACACAGAGAGAAAAGAGGATAAATGAAGACAAAAAGGGAGGGCAAGCTGCCCCAGCAGCATGTCTCACCACCAATTTCTTTACCCACCTCCATGCACAGTTCCCTTTAGTTAACTTCGCTCCCCCCCATTTCACAGCTCCACATTGGAACCTCCAACTTGTAGATCCTCACCAGGTCCACAATCCTACTCTGAGGCCTGTCCTGTGTATAGTTTCTGCCTCAAGCAAGTGCCTTGGGCATTTCCACAACCAACGCCAACCAGCTGGAGTCACAGGAGTTTTACTTCAGCTGACAAGGCTGTTGTCACAAATGAAATGTCTCCACTGGAGACTCAAGTCAATTCTGAACTCGTTTCCCTCATTAGGGGTGGTGGTGAGACTCTTTCATTTGCTCACTGATATACTCGGCATCCTCTGGGTTACGGCCTAATCTGAGCTCTAAACACTGGGCATAAGACATGTTGGTGCCAGACCTTAAGCTAGACTATCTCATTCAATCTTCTCAAAACCTCTGAGTGTTACCAACTTGGGGCAGCACCATTTAAAAAAATGGAGAAGAAAGAAGGAAAAGAATGAACAATGGAGACTTAAATGTTTATAAGATGTAAGGACCAGCAGATGGCATAATGCTTACATCGCTGGACTCTCACATAGTTGACCACGGTTCAATTCCAGACCTGGCAGCTTGAAACTCACAGCAGGCACGTGAGCAAGCGTGCCCAAAATCCTGAGAGGAGACCGGAGGAGAAGGGATTATGATGTGGCCATCAAACACCCTGGAGGGTGATTTTTCACTTTCTGTCTCTCTGTCTCAGTCTCTCTCTGTGTCTCAGGTGAGGGCACATGCTCTATAGCAAAACCCTCTCAACAACAAGTTTATTTATAAAGAACTTTTATATATTATTTATACATAAAAAAATAATTTGCAAAAGGATGACATAATGGTTACGTTGCTGGAATCCCATGTAGTTACCAAATCCCAAACCCGGCAACTTAAAACTCAAGCCAGGTGCGTGCGCATGCGTGCCCAACACCCTGAGAGGAAAACAGAGGAAAAGTGATTGGAGTGTGGCCATCCCCCTGGCGGGGTGGTGATTTCTCGTCTTCTCTCTTTCTCTCTCTGTCTCTTCGGTGAGCGTACATGCTATCTATATATCTATCAAAATGTCTTTCTCAAAAGGGAAAACAAAAGGGGCCAGCAGGTGGCATGGTGGTTAAAGGCAATGGACTCCCACATGGCCAACCTTGGTTGAGGTCCAGGACCTGGTGACTTCCTTTCTTACTTTCCCTTTCCCTCTCTCTCTCTAGTCAAATAGGAAAATAAGAAAGTTAAAATAACTTTTTTTTTTTTAAAAAAAAAGGAAAATTATTTACAACTGACTTTTGATAACACAGCCAGGTGTTTTACATTGGAATCTACCTAGGCCCGAAAGTGTGCCAAACATGAATATGTTTCTAGAGCAATAGAACGACTACCATTTAATAAAATGTTCTGGTTTTTGATTCCTAGTTTGCTTTACTACATCCCAGACTGACTTGTGAGAGGGTCTGCTGATGCAAATACCTGGATTAAGTAGATAATAATTGAGGTCTGCCTCCACTTTACTCCCTAAGGCTAAGCCAGGTGTCACTAACAAGTCCCCATATGCTCTGCCCCTACCCGGAACTTCGATATGATGGCGTGACATCAAAGAAATGTTCACTGGCTCGTAAAGAGGGATGATTTGTTTACATCTCAACTGGCAAAATTCAAATGAGGAAAATGCATATTTGAAAGAAAAGAGGCAGAGATTTGTCTAACTTAAGTCAAAATAAATAATCCTGATGACTTGAATGACTGCGTGACTCTGGGCTTGCCATGGGTGGGTCTTTTAATGCCTATCTGTGCAATTCTATACCTGCCCAATAACACAAACAGAGCAATCCATTTTCATGCATCACGAACTAAGTATCAGCACGCAGTATCGATAATACCTTACAAGTAAAGACAGGCTTTTATTACTAAGCTTGTGCTTACCCACACTGTTCAGTGTAACTATTCAGAAACTTGTAGTTTTGGAAATGACTGTAGTCTTCGGTGAACCCACAGTTAGAATACATAAATAAGGTAAGGAAAAATTACCTGAGAGTGAAGAACTTTTTTTTTCTGTTGCTTACTTTCAGAAGAGGAAAAAATAATTTCATAAATAAAAACGTGAATAGTGTGGACAAAATTCAAGTCTCGTACATGTTTTGAATTACTTTCCCATGGATACACAGGAGTCAAACTGAACCTCTACGAAAACTGTGGCAATCTTACTGTCTATGGAGGAAACGGAGCGCTGGCTACAGTGACACAATTTGTCATTTTAGGTTTCAGAATCATGCCAAAACAAATGCCTCCAACAAAAAGATGGGAAAATAAGTGGCAGTGGTTTTCCCTTTTGATATGTGTAAGATTTTTGCTTGGATATTTTAAACAAGATTACTTTCAGGTCTCCAAACAATCTGTGCTGTCACTTTTTGGATTTTGCACATGGTGGTCTCCTTTCCTATGTGTATTTCCTGCCATAAAATGAACCTTCTTCATTTCTCTTGAGCAATCCTTATATATCCACTGCAAAGATACCTACTAAGCCCTCGCTCACTTCTTCCCAGAAAACGTCCATAACCTCAGCTAACTTTGAATGGTTTCACGGGCTTTGTTTCTTTAATTTAAAATGCCTTCAATTTTGTTTTGAGCAAGAAATTCTTATCAGTGAAGGACATTTAGTGAATGATATATAATGCAATGAAAGTCTACTATAACTTATTAGTTCATAACTAATTTGTGTTATTCTTCAACATAATATAACTATGTTACTTTATATGTATTCTCTAAAACGACTTCACAGAGTCAAGCTTGACCACAGTCTTTCTGGGGAAAGTTGATTAAAAAGTAGAGATCAGGGGCCAGC
Source organism: Tupaia belangeri chinensis (assembly GCF_000334495.1). NCBI lineage: Eukaryota > Metazoa > Chordata > Mammalia > Scandentia > Tupaiidae > Tupaia > Tupaia belangeri. The sequence continues at coordinate 382,874 of NW_006198494.1, read as the reverse complement.
AGGTGGTGTGGTAGTTAAGGCACTAGACTCCCGTGTGGCTGACCGCAATTTGCGCCCCAGACCCAGTGGCTTGAAAATCATACTGGGGGACCAGCATATGGCGTAACAGTTACATCACTGAACTCCCATGTGGTTGACCACAGTTTGAGTTCTGGACCTGGTGGTTTAAAACTCACCCTGGGCATGTGTGTGTCCGAAATCCTGAGAGGAGACTGGAGGAGAAGGGATTGCAGCACTGCCATCTCCCCTGGGGCGGTGATTTCTCTCTTTCTGTCTTTCTGGTGAGCGCATGTTCTCTATAGTGAAAATCTCTCTTTTAAAAGAGAAAGAATGAAAGAAAGAAAATCATACCAGGTGTGCATACGTGTGTGCCCAAAGTCCCAGAGAAGAATGGAAGAGAAGGGACTGTGGCCTGGCCATCCTCCCAGGGAGTGATTGCTCATTTTCTCTCTCTGTGTCTCTCTCAGTTGATTGCCTGTGCCCTATGGCAAAAAAAGAAAAGAAAGAAAAAAGTGGGGAGTGTATTAAGTAGTTGTTGGGATAGAATGGAGGGAAATGCACTCTTTTATTTAATAAATATTTTGTGAAGTCCTACCCTGTAAATAATGATTCTAGTTCTGATGATGTGTCAAAAAAAAAAAAGCATATACACTAATTTCCCACCTTATTTTATCAACTTTCTGCTAGCAAATGGAATTGACCACCTAGAAATAGTACAGGTGACTGACAGTAAACATTCAGCAACATTCAGCAAGGTCCAGGAATGCTTCAGCCGGAAGACAATGCTGGATTTCAGATATTTCGCAGTCTTCAGTAATTGTAGGATGAAACGAATAAATTCTTTGTAATCTAGGCAGTGATTTGGAATAGAGCATTTCTGGTGTTTTGTGTTGTGAGGACTTCGTAATACTCAAATTGCAGAATTAAGATTTCTTTCCTAAGCTGAGTATTAACATAAACCAAGTTTCTAGAGATGAACTTACCTCAACATATGAAATTGGAAATATTCCTATTTTGTCTGCCAGCATTCCTTCAGCCCAGTTTTCATCCACTCTACGGATCACAGTCAGAACATCGTCCTGAAGAGACAGTACATGGTCAGGCTACCTGGTCCCAGCAAGCTTATCACTTTAACCTTCCTTTGCCAGAAAGGGACTCAAGTTTTAAGAGTAAGTGGATAAAAATGATATGGAAGATCTTTAGTACATGAAGTCAATGTTTCATGAAATAAATGGTAACAATTATCCATTCACCTGGCATACTTTCAGAGAGTTACAAAACTATGGAGTCCTTCTAGGTAAGGGGCTGGCTACTTATTTTGTTTTGTTTAGATCCACAAACTGCAATCTCAAATGCTATCTATGCCAGTCTCTTAAATGTCCAGTTTAGACTGATTCTCAGATGGTCTCACTTCCTATAAAATAATACATTAAATGCCCATTCAAATGCATATCCTACTCTATTTCCTCACTAAGGCACACACACACACACACACACACACACACACACACACACACACAAACATAATATTCTGCTTAAAATTCCAACCCACTTAGTCAGTTCAGTAGCTATATTCCTATGTGCTTTTAAGCAAGAAATGTACATATTAACTAAGGAAGTAACGACGTTTCATTTGTGTAAAGTGGCTGAGAAAAAAACTTGGGCTCAAAATATGAAAATGGTAACACACAGAATATCAACCAAACTATCTTTCAGATAGAAAGTCTGTGCAAAACATTACCTTCCTTGTGAATCAAAGACTATCTCCAGATTATTCTAGCAAGAGAGTAAGGTCAGTGAGACTTCACTGTGTAGAAACTATTGTTTGTTTTTGCAAAAGGAAATACCAGCCACATTCCCGTATGTGGAGGCACTGAGAACGATGCTCACTTACCTTTGCAAATGGAAGGCAATCTTTGTCTGCTTCCTTGTCTTTCACTTCAAAGTCATAAAGTGCTTTGCACTGAGGTGGGGGCTGAGGTAACGGTTTAATAATCTGCACGAAGTTGGTGGGGAAGAAGCCATGGATCCCATTCACTTCCCCGTGGTACCAGTTTTCATCTACTTGTCTTCGCAAAATGATGATGTCGCCCTTGCTGAATTTAAGGTCTCCAGGCTCTTTTCCTTCGTAGTTGTATAATGCTTTGGCACATGGTAGCTGAGGTATGCCCTTAAAGAAAGAGATACATTTTAATGAAAAAAAAAAAAAAAGATAAAAAATATGTCCGAAATTTAACTGTGATATCAGTGATTTTAAGTCAAGGTCAAAGCCACGGCCGACCCTTCAAAAAGAACATCTCACATTAAAAAACACTATTAGAGATCGGCTGCTGGCGTAATGGTTATGGCGCTGGACTGCCACATAATCAACTGTGGTTCAAGTCCTGGACTCGGCAGCTTAAAACTCATGCCAGGGGAATGTGTGTCCATGCCCAAAATCCCGAGAAGAGAATGGAGGAGAAGGGATTGCGGTGTGGCCATCCCCCGGGGGGTGGGGGTAACTTCTCACTTTCTTTCTCTCTGTTTCTCCAGGGAGCACACGCACGCTGTAGCAAAAACCACTCTGGAAAACAAAAACAAACACAAACCACTATGTATACGTGCTATCAATAAACAGCAAATTTAAAACAAATGGCCATAGTGCAACGAGAACAACTGGCTCAAGCACTGGCCATGATGGGGCCTTCTACGTCCTAAATTAACTTCCTGGGGGCTTTGGCCTTGTTTGTTCAGGGTTATTAGTGCATGAAAGTAGAGCTGCTGAGTCTGACTCCCTGATAGGAAATTCGAAAACTCATTAAAAAACAAACTTCATTTCCTCTGATTAACTACTTCATTCACCAGGATACATTTTCAGAAAAGAACATGTTTTACAGAAGCACAATTCATTAATTGACTCTTAAGCTATACGATTAAAACCATCGTTGGAATTTTGGATAACCCTTCTAATTCTGCTTTTAATGTGGGCAGTAGGCTTTATTCTTCCATGAACTAGACGCATATTCACTGAGGGTCTAACCCTGTGCCAAACTCTGGAATACAACGGCGAGTACAAGAGTCATGGTCCTTGCTGTCTCCGAGTGTGTAATTTGCAGATGTGCAGACATATGGTTACAAGCTGAGATCATTCCACTTTGCTCTTTCCTGGTTGGAGAGAACCGTTAGGTGGATAAGCTAAGAGATGAGGTTTAAAGTGTTACTAAACTGCATTATGGTTTTAAGTGACAGGTTTAAATTGTGTGTGCACCTCAAAGCAATTTAATCGTCAAGAGGATTAAATATGATACTTTCCAGTGGCACTGGAAGTGCCCATTCATGAGCTTTCGTTGTCAATTTAAGATCTCTGGCCTCTCCGGGACACTGCTGCCTATCATCGATTCAAAGGATAAATGGCAAATCAAAGATGTCCATAATAATTCACTGAATGAGATTACAGGGCTCCTGCTTTTCATGTTCTTACTCATTTATTCATTCACTTGGAAAACATTTCTCAGGCTTTTACTTTTTACCAGGCAACATGCTAGTGCTGCGGATTTAAAGGGGAACAGGCACAATTCTTTTCCTTAAGGGAGAAGACATTTCAGAAATAACTATAACACGGTGTGGTGAATGAAACGAAGAGGAGATGTGCACTATTAGTGGGGAGCAGGTCTCTGCAATCCGCTAGGTGGGAAAATGAAACACGGCCCCAAGTCTTAAAAGAGACACAGGAGTTAGCCAGGCAAAACTGGAGTAGAGGAATGAAAAGAAAAGTAAGGTTCTAGGCACAGGGATACGACCAGCAAAGACACGGAGGTCAGAAATATTAGGTTGTAGAGAAGGCCTGGAGTTTATAAAGAATGCAATGTTGGGACCAGCAGTTAGTATAATGGCTATGTCGCTGAACTCCCATGTAGCCGACCGCGGTTCGAGTCCTGGACCCAGTGGCTTAAACTCACACAGGGCACGTGTGCATGCATACCCAAGATCCCGAGAGGAGAATGGAGTAGAAGGGATTGTGGTGTGGCCATCCCCCCCGAAAGGTGATTTGTCACATTCTGTCTCTCTGGCGAGCGCATGCACCCTACAGCAAAAATAAAATAAAATAAAATAAAATAAAATGCAATGTTGCTAGAGAAGAATTATAGAATATAACGTAGAGGAGAGGTAGGCAAAGGCTGCTGACAGAGGGTCTTGAATGGCATGTTAAAGAGTTCAGATCACTGTGTCACTCAGGCAATGAGTCACTCATGGGTTTGAAGCACAGACAGACAGGGTAAGACCAGGTGTTAAATAGACACATCTGGTAGAAATATGGAAAACAGACATGAAGTGGTGGGAAGCAGGCAGCTATGTATGAAGCATAGGACTAATGAGGTAATTGGTTTTTTTTTTTTTAGTTTAATCTTTCTTATAAAAGAGAACATGAGCATTATTTATATTCTTGCTTCCCCCACAACAACAAAAAAAAATCGTGGCTCAAAGTTTTTTACCCTTGATGGCAACAGAACATCATAATACACATTCCAACAACTGGTTCAGTTTCTAGTCAGAGTGTGGGATACCCACGAGCCAAACTTCTCTTGCTAAACATTGTGTTTGGCTTAAGAGAAATTGTAATTCTTGCTTTTAAAATACTATAGGCAGTCATCTTGTACTGGCTTGGCCCAGGGGATCCTGATGTTGATTCATTAAAGCTACGAGAGGTCCATAGCCAGGAAAGACAGGAGTCGAGCCTTCCAGGAGTAGTCATGCCCTCATGTGCCCCCTGGCTTTTGGACCTTGCTCCAGTCTGGACTCTGACAGCATGATGGCTGTTATTCAGCTCTGACCCAAGCTTGTAAACATTTCTGCTGTGCCTTTGGAGTTTCTCAGAAAGGAAGTGCCCATCAGGAACTTGGGTCCTTCCTAATTCCTGTGAACTTTGGTCAAAGTCCATAATGTGTCCAACTTTGCAGAAGGAAGCATTCTAACGTTTGTTACCCTCACAGACGCCTCATCAGAGTTTCTGCTACATTGTGCATTTCTTGAAGCCCAGTTATCACAATATTTCTCAAGAGAGGTTTGAGGAAACAGTGTTAGGCTGTTAGGAAAATCCATGGCATATTTTTCTATGCAAAAATGCATCATGACTTTCCGGAAAAACCAACAGTAAATAAACGCAGCAACGAATATTACTGTGGGAGAGACAGAGAAGACATAATAACTATAATCAGGCTGTACAGGAGAACTCCTTGATCCATGGGAGATACATTCCAAGACCCCCAGTGGATGGCCAGAACTGAGTAGTGAACTCTATATATGCTCCGCCTTTTTGATCTGATAACCAAGATGGCTGCTCCATGACCACTGGGCCAGTAGCACATAACGGCATGGACACTCTGGACAAAGGATGATTCACATCTCAGGTGAGAAGGAGCTAGGCAGCCTTAACTCCATCACATTGTCCTGAACAGCCTACAACTTTAAACTCAAAGACTATTTATTTCTGGAATTTCCCATTTAATATTTGGGGGCTGCTATGGACTATGGGTAACTGAAATCACAGAGCGGAGACCACGTATGGAGTATGGGTTGAAAGGACAGACTCCAGAGGCAGACTGCCTGGGTTGGAGTCCCAGCTCAGCCCCTGACGAGCTGTGTGGTCTTGGGCAGGTTAACCCCTCTGCGCCTTAATTTCTTGTTCTGGTTAGTGTGAGGATTTAGTGACGCGCAGGCAGTCAGTGTTAGGTACAGACACTGTCTCCATCAGCACCGTGGCCCAGTATGAAAAGCCCGGTCCCCACTGGAATGGGGCACCTGACAACGTATTTGTCTCTGTGCAGTGGGATGCTTGTCCTTTTGGGTGAATTCACAGCACAATTACATTTTTAATACACGGTCACTGTACGACAATGAAACGAACGTTTCTCCACGGACCTGTTCAGGAGTTTGAAATGTACATTTCTGAAGGACATATTTGTTTTCTGAGCAGAATCCATTCATCTTCTGGTGGAACAGAAGAAATTACAAATTCCCTGACATGCACCGTTTAATAGGGGATGGCATTTTAGATGTGGCTGTAGTTCATCTTGACAGGGCTAATGGAAGGCATTGGAAGCCCGCATGAATTAATTGAAAATCCTATCACAAACTCGGTGACAAATAACTCTATTCACCATGATGGCCTGTTCTCTCGATTTTTCCCTACCTCAATTAGCTCTGTTTGGCCCACTTGCCAGCCAAATCCATGCAACGAGATTTAGCTGTAGCACTCTCAGAAACCATTTGGAACTACTTCTTGTAAAATTCCAAGTAACCCGCAGTATGGTTCTTCTGTGATACGCTGATGGGAGAACTGAAGGAATTTATTTCCTCACAGATCACTTCCACACTCCGGCGGCAGCTAATGGACTGATTAACTTGTCCATAAAGTATCTCTCTTAAGCATTCCTAAGATCATCAAATATTGCTAATAGAATGAGTGGCAAGGAGACAACGTGTTATGGTAATAACTGATCTCCATTATGGCTAGCCTAGGGTTAGGTCCCTGCGATGCCACTAACATTTCATTTGTTCATACTGATTTGCTGAATCTTCACTGCTGAGGCTATTTGCGTGATCAACAGTCACAGAGAAAAGACAATCGTGGCACTCGTGAACATCTGACCAAGAGCAGACACTTGTGCATCTGGCTGTGTTTTTCCACGGTCTTCTTTCTCGACTAGATCCTAAGAGGCTAAAAAGCCAGTGTGTGTCAAGTTGTTGTTTTCTCATGTTTCCCACATCACATAAAAGTAATTTTACTCTGATTTCAAATCAAGCCAAGTTCAGTGCTCTTTAAAAGACTTGTTCCCACGCAGATTGTGGATGATGGAGGAAAAACGGTGAAACGACTTGGAAGAGCAATAAAAGATCACCTTTTCCTGCTGCAATGTTTGAAGAAGAAAGCCAAAACAATTGGTGTGATGGCCTAGGACTACTCGGGGGCAACATCGTCTGGGGCCAGTCTAGGCACTGCCTTCTCATTCATCTCTTTAGAAAGGTCTAGAGTCGTGTCATCAGCTGGGCCCTCTGCCCTCCATGCCTTCGGCAGGCTTTCCAAACGGCCGCCTTTCTTCCGTATCCTCTCATCAGGCCGAGGCCCCCGAGGATCCGCAGAGCTTACATTTCACTTGGAGACTTTCACTTGGCTCCACATGAAAGGGAGGCTTACAGGAAGAGAAAAACTGACTCGGCAGCCTAACTTCGGCTTTGCGGCTGTCATTCATGCTGCCAGCTTCATCGAAAAGCTTGGCAATTTAGACCGGCCAAGTATAACAATTCTGCATCTAAAACAGATTTCAATAATAGTGACCATTTTTGCTCATAAAATAAGAAGGATGACAGCGAGCCAGTTTACATTTCAAATAATGCCTGCTTCTTAATTACATATAAAGGTTGTCTTAAAAGACATTCAAATCCTCATGCAATCTTCACACAAATATTTTTGATTAATTGCTTTACTTTTCCATTTCTGCACCATCAAGTGCAATGCAATCTATCTGGCAAAATGCTCCTTGATGTTCTAGCTGAGATTCTAACAGGTAAATAAAACATTCACTGCCAATTTATTTTATAGACTCTAAATGCCAGTGCCCAGATACACATGCAAGAGAGTCTCTCTACATTCAAATTCCTTCAAGCATTTCTTACTGCTCCATAAAGTAAAAGAGATTCAATGTCCTACTAAAAAGAAAATCTAGAAGGTACTCCTGTAGTGGAAACAGTGATAAAACGTGCACAATGTAATCTTAGTTATATCTAAGCGCTGGAGATTGCAACTTGACTTTCACAACTTTCCAGAAAGAACAAGGGCACAAAGGAACTGCAGTAGCAGAAAGTATCATTAAAAAAGTAACAAGTAGCTAAATAAGTTGAAGGAAGACCTTTTTTAAAATGTCTTTTGTAGGGAACCAGCAGTTAGCGTAATGGCTATGTCGCTGGACTCCCACGTAGTCGACCGCGGTTCGTGTCCCAGACCCGGTGGCTTAAAACTCACGCAGGGCGCATGTGCGTGCGTGCCCAAGATCCCGAGAGGAGAATGGAGGAGAAGGGATTGCGGCGTGACCATCCCCCCTGGGGGGTGATTTCTCGCTTTCTGTCTCTATGTCTCTCTCTGTCTGTCTGGCGAGCGAACGCGCCCTACAGTGAAAATCTCAAAGTAAATTATCTATGAAGATACAATAACAGGGGCCAGGCAGTGGCATGGTGACATGGCCAACAGCGTGGTTCAAATTCTCCATCTAGCAGCTTGAAAACAAGCTGGGCACATATGTATGTGTGCCCCAAATACCAAGAGAATAAAGAAAAAGGGATTGTGGCATGGCCATTCTACTGGTGGTGGTGGTGTGGGGAGGGGGTTGCTTTCTCACTTTCCCTCCTCTCTCTCTCTCTCAGTGAGCCTATGTGGACTAAAGAAAAAAAAAAAAAAAGACAGTAACAGTATTTCATGAGAATACTGACTCTTGAGGCCAGCAGATGGTGTAGCGGTTATATCACCGGATTTGAGTTCTAGACCCAGTGGCTTGAAACTCACACAGAGCTGGACCAGCAGTTGGCGTAATGGCTATGTCACTAGACTCCCATGTAGTCAACCACGGTTCAAATCCCAGACCCAGTGGCTTAAACTCATGCCGGGTGCGTGTGCGTGCATGCCCAAGATCCCAAGAGGAGAATGGAGGAGAAGGGATTGCAGTGTGGCCATACCCCGGGAGGGTGATTTCTCGCTTTCTGCCTCTCTCTTTCTGGCGACCACACGCACCCTATAGAAAAAAACCTCTCAAACAAACAAACAAACAAAAACTCACACAGAGCACATGAGCACACATGCCCAAGATCCCAGGAGGAGAAGCAATTGCAACATGGCCATACTCCCTGTGAGGGTGATTTCTTACTTTCCCTCTCACAGTTACTCCAGTGAGCACACACACCCTAAGGGAAACACCTCTACCAAAAGAGAAAGAGAATATACTGATTCTATAACAATTGATAAATCTTCAGGATTACTCTCAAGATGCCTAGGTCAAATAATCACTCAAATATGATTTGGCCATTATTGAAATATTCCAACTTCAGGACCAGGAGTTGGTGTAATGGCTATGTCGCTGGACTCCCATGTAGTCGACCGCGGTTTGAGTCACAGACCCTGTGGCTTAAACTTCTCAAAAAAAAAAAATAAATAAAATAAAATAAAATAAAGAAAAGAAAAGAAATGTTCCAACTTCAATATCCAAACATCTGGGACCAGCAGTTAGTATAACAGCTATGTCGCTGAACTCCCATGTATTTGACCCTGGTTCGAGTCCCGGACCAGGTGGCTTAAACTCACGTGGGGCACGTGTGCGTGCGTGCCCAAGATCCTAAGAGGAGAATGAAGGAGAAGGGATTGCAGCGTGGCTATTCCCCCTGGGGGGTGATTTCTCGCTTTCTGTCTCTCTGTCTCTATCTTTCTGGCAAGCACACATGTCCTATAGCAAAAACAAAAAACAAAAACCTCTCCCCCCCAAAAAAAATATCTCCAAACATCCATTTTTCTAAAGCAATATCAGGAGGAACAGAGAATCCCATAATAGTCCATCTTTTTTTTGGGGGGAGGAGGTTTTTGCTATAGGGTGCATGGACTTGCCAGAGAGACAGAGAGACAGAAAGCGACAAATGACTCCCCAGGGGGGATGGCCACGCTGCAATCCCTTCTCCTCCATTCTCCTCTTGGGATCTTGGGCACGCACGCACATGCACCCGGTGTGAGTTTAAGCCACCAGGTCCAGGACTCAAACGATGGTCGACTACATGGAAGTCCAGCAACATAGCCATTACGCCAACTGCTGGTCCCATAGTCCATCTTTTACTTGTTCTTTCCTTTAACATTTATTTATGGAGAGCAATGTGCTGGAATATTTTGTCTTAAATTGATTCTTCCCACCCCCCCAAATTTACACACAAAAATTTCTAATCATATTAATTTTAATCAAATCTACCAACACTTTGAGGATGGCAGTTGCTAATACATAGAAATTAAGGGGAAAAATGTGTTTATCCCCATTATTTTTTACCCTTATTCTACAACTCCAGTGTCTCTTTTACTGACATGCACATTTTCTTGAGCTTTGTCCTGAAGTGAGACTCAGTCCAGTCAGTCAACTTTTCTCCTCTACTCTAGACTCGGATCCAGTTCACCCAGGCTTAAGAAAGTGCAATGGCTAAGGTGGGCCTTCCTGCATCGTCAGTGACTCAGTACACTCAGCTCCTGAGCACACTCTATATACGGTGTACTCTGTTCCACACTCAGCTCCTGAGCACCCCACAGTCTACTCCCCTTCCACACTCAGATCCTGGGCACACCCCTATACGGTCTACTCCCCTTCCATACTCAGCTCCTGAGCACCCCACACACTGTCCACTTCCCTCCCACACTCAGCTCCTGGGCATCCACACACTGTCTACTCCCTTACACACTCAGTTCCTGGGCACCCGCACACTGTCTACTCCCTTCCACACTCAGCTCCTGGGCACCCGCACACCGTCTACTCCCCTTCCCCCTCAGCTCCTGGGCACCCCAC
>NW_006198494.1:369266-372050 GCF_000334495.1 Tupaia belangeri chinensis | reverse complement strand
ACTCCCTTCCACCCTCAGCTCCTGGGCACCCGCACACTGTCTACTCCCTTCCACACTCAGCTCCTGGGCACCCGCACACTGTCTACTCCCTTCCACACTCAGCTCCTGGGCACCCCACTCACTCTTCATCCTCTCCCCCCATAGCTGTTCCAACCCAACCCACAACTCTCATGGAGTTTCCAGCCTAGCCCTCCGCCAAGTAGCAATTAGCAAATAATAGTTTTCAGCCTTGCTTTGATGAGATTATGGTTTGGAGAAATTGTAGGGGGGGGAAATGAAAACAAAAACCTAAGGGTAAGAGAGAGCAAATAAGTAGGCTTCTTACCAATTTTTCTGAAGTGCACTCACATCACTCAGAACAAAGTCCTTTATATAGGAAGTTAGCTGGGATCAAAAGAATGAGTTCAAACACTCACTTTCTGAAGAGTGAAGTTCCCTAACTTCAAATTTTAAAAAATAAGACTTTATTTATTTTGAGGGGGGGCACTACAATGTAGAGTATAAATCAAAATGCATCGGGGGGGTTCAGGTCAGGGCCCAGCACCTTGATTTATGCCCCCCCCACTGGCCCAGGAGCGTTTGGGGGACCAGGAGAGCACAGTGTGAAGAGCAATGTCCTGGAGCAGACACAGGCTAAGGGGGGTCGTTTAGGACACACTTTTGAGTGGGGCACAGAAAGTCCTAGGAACTGGAGAGGTGACACGAGAGCCAGCACAATGTAACCGTAATAGCAAGAGCAATTCCTGAAACATGTTCTCGTCCATATCACCTATGTCTTTACAACCTGGGGACAGTTTCCAATTACCTCTTAAATCAAATTAATGTTCTAAATCATGCATTTTATGACCCTCCATTTGGACTGACCGTTCCACCTCATATTTTTCATCCTCGGCAAGCAAACCAATCTGCTGTCCTCACCTCCAAGCTCAACTCTGCCATTCCTCCTCCACCCAAGTGCATCAGGAACAGCCCGTCTCTCCCTCCACGCCCCACCTGGAGGGCCGCTGGTACTTGAGAATGTGCCAGGGCAGGCTGCAGTGGGTCTTGACGCTGCGTTCTCTCACTAGCAGTTTGATGTCACCCAGATGACCACTGCCATTGTTTGGAACCAGGTGTACATGAAGCCAAGATCAGAGAGCTGATTCTTCTCTGAGTCAGCAGGAGGAAGCCTGTTCCCCAGATATGACGGGCACTTATCCTCCAGGACCCCGCTCAGGCATGGCCTCCATGGAGAAGATGTGGCTACCTGTCTTCACTCAAGTCAAACCCAGAGGATCCAATGCACCCTGCTAGTATGGCCTTCACCTGACTCAGTGTTCCACCTGCTGCCCCCTACTGGACTGCCATCTCAGAGAACTCAGACTGCGTGTTACCCGTTTTCATCAGGAGCACCTGCCTCCATGTCTGGAACACATTCTTGCTGGATGAACAAATAAAAAAATGAATGTGGGGAACAGCAGATGGCATAACGGTTATGTTGCTGGACTCCCATGTAGTCAACTACAGTTCGAGTCCCAGACCCAGTGGCTTAAAACTCACACAGGGTACATGTGAGTGGATGCCCAAAATCCCAAGAGGAGAATGGAAGAGAAGGGATTGAAGCATGGCCATCCCCCGCCCCCCATGATTTCTCACTTTCTGTCTCTGTCTCTCTGGTAAGAACATGTGCCCTATAGCATAAATCTATCTCTTTAAAAAAAAAAAAAAAAAAAAAAGAACGCTTTCTCCAGCCAGCAGAGTGCTAATGCATGGCTAAGCAGAGGTAAGGAAAAAGTTAAGGTAATGAAAAAGGCAATTCTATGCATAGTCAGGGGCCGCAGTTTGGATCATATCACACAGTACATGCAAACATGTGTCTCTCGGTATTCCTCAGGAATGGTGGATGGCTAGTGTCTTTTTCAAAAATGGGTCTGCTAGGTACACCCATACCTGGTGGGCACTTGATCCTGAGACATGGGCAGAAGAGCAATGAGGAAGGAATTTTATTCCCACCCCCTCGAGCTGCTGGGAAACCAGGAACACACAAAAATGCCGTAGGAAAACCTCGGGGAATGCGAGCGATCGTGGCTGAGTGGTGTCCACCTCAGAGTGCTCCTGACACATCACAAAACACACAGACCGTTCTGGACATGGTCAGTTGTTATGTCTTGACTAAGCCAATTGCTGGCATCTGAAAAATGTAAACGAATTCTGTAGCAAGCCCCAGCAAACAAATATTTTCCTTCCAAACTCATTTGGTAAGTTATGAGGAAATACTCATGCGGCTGAGATACAGCTTTTCTGGTGAGAACCTTAAATGGGAAGTCCATGACTAGCACACAAATCATACAAGAAAACAAATCTTAATGAATTTCCGTAAAGGAAGACAACGACTGCGAGTATACTGAAACAAGATGCAGGAAATTCATCCCTGCCATGGCTCTGAACACACATTAGTTTCTGTTTCATCATACGTTGAATAAATACGGCAGTATTTTGCAGAGAATAGAAAAATTTAATGGAAGAATGCTCTACAGTAACTTCCGTTACTACCTTTAGGACTCACGGCAGGATGAGGGATACTTCCTGTCAGAAGGTCAAGTTTCTACATATTTGGAAAACAGTTTGATTCCGGGCAAAGAATCCGTCTGTCTCTTGCCGCTCCCTAACCTAAGCCTCCCACCTGGCCCCAGGAGGTGTGGGGCTCTCTAGAGAAGAATGACCATGTGGCAGGAATTCTGCACTCACCAAATTTTTGCACAAACCCAGGAAGGTAGGGAGAATCAAAACTCTGAGGGAGAAGGG
>NW_006198494.1:365590-369235 GCF_000334495.1 Tupaia belangeri chinensis | reverse complement strand
GAAGCAGGTTTTCACATTAAATTGAGAGGTTAGGTAAGGCCTCCATCAAACTCAACTGCCTAGTTTTCCTTTTTTGGCTCAGTGCTTTCATTAACACCCTAGAGGGAGTATGCGCACAGAGTTTAAACATTACATTAAACGTGAAAGAGAATTCAGTTTCAGAATTAAACCAACACTGGAAAAGAAACGCACGCATATGGACAGTCAGATAAAATTGCTGGGAAACGTCAATTGGAAGAAAGAAAGGTATAACAAGTTCATGGGGAGGTCTAATTGATCAATTTTCATCATCGAGTAGGGGCCTACTAATTTCTTAGTGAGGCTTACCCCGTTACTAAGATATTTTCACATTTTCTCCTGGGGATCTTATAGTTTCCACTTTTACATTTAATTGGCATTCATCTCATATTAATCATTGTGAATGATAAAGACTCCCCCTTATCTCACATCATACACAGAAATTAATCTGAAACTGTAATTCGGGGCCAGCAGGTGGCTTGATGGTTGTGAGGCTGGACTCCCACATGGTCGAGTGGGGTTTGAGTCCTGGACCCGGTGACTTGCTTTCTCACTTCTCTCTCTCTCTCTCTCTCTCTCTCTCTGTCTGTCTGTCTCTGTCTCTCTAGTGAACACATGTGCCCTATAGCAAATCAAAATAATAATAATATAAATAAAATTTAAAAATATTTTTTATAAAAGGAACTGCAATTCACATATCTATTTTATCTCAATAAAGAAACGAGTATTTAAAAAGCCAACAGCAGCATTTAAAAAAAATAAGAATTAGACAAGACCACAGTTATACCAGATGACACATGGCTACATCTGAACACAGAGGTGAAGACACAAAAATATTACAGTGAATAACAAGCAACACTAGCAGTAAAAAAAAGGGGGGGAGCAAAACTGGAAAGACAAGAAATCGCAAGTCCAGGCTACTTTTCTTTTTCCCAAAGGAAAATCTGTCCTTGAACAGAAGGGGCAGAGGTAGCACAGTGTACCTCCAAGGCCCTGACCCTGCACTCAGCCTCTGTCAGGCTCTCCCATCGGCCACAGTTCACTCTGAATCCCATAAACACGAGGAGCAGAGGGCCGCAGGGTATTCAGTGCGGAGAGACACAAATGATACACGTGTTGGAAAATACTGTGACAGACAAGCTGCAGAAACAGATGTATTACCGGGGCGACACTAGAATTTGTCTTCAAATACAATGAGAAGGTCTTACACAAAAGGAGTACACCCACTTCCTATTCATGGAAGAAAATACACAGACTTAAACTGAAGTGTGCATTAAAGTTGGATAAGAGACTTTCCTGACAGAGTTATCCAATACAGCAATGGATTATTCTGTCTTTCTCTGGAGACTTAAAAATGGAGGTCTCACAAGTTGGTTCTACTTGAAGGCAAAGGAACTAATTATGACTTAGGATGTCTGGTAGGACAATGATTCCTTTGGCTACCAAACTATCTGACAACATTTTCACTCTTGATGCTTTCGTAAACATTATTTTTAAATACAAGGTCTTGCTAAGCTGCAACCCGCTCACCTCAGCATCCCTAACAGTGGGACCACAGGTGTGCAGCACCACATCCAAACCGGGACTCCCAAGTGGCCTTGGTCCACCGAGTCACAGAATCTACAGTACCATCCTACAGTCCCTGAGTTGGGCCTTTATTCTTGATGATTTTGTATTTTTTTTTCTTTTTTAATGGTGGAAGGGCTAGCCACCTAGCACAGGGGTTAGGTGCTGCACAGAGGAAGCCAGATCCCACATGGCCAACCGGATTTAGAGTCCCCGTCCTATAAGCTTAAAAAATACAGGACCAGCAGGTGGCATAATGGTTAGGTCACAGGACGAACATGTGGTCAAACACAATTCAAGTCCTAGACCCGGAGGCTTAAAACTCATGCTGGGCGCGTGTGCGTGTGTGCCCAAAATCCTAAGAGGAGAATGGAGGAGAAGGAATTGAAACGTGACCATTTTCCCTTGGGGGTGATTTCTCGCTTTCTGTCTTTCTGTCTCTGTCTCTTTGGTAAGCACACACTTCCTACAGCAAAATCACTTTCCTACAGCAAAAATCTCTCTTTTAAAAAAGAACTCTAGGGACCAGCAATTAGCATAATGGCTATGTTGCTGAATTCCCATGTAGTCAACCGCCGTTCGAGTCCCGGACCCGGTGGCTTAAAAACTCACGCCGGGCGCGTGTGCGTGCATGCCCAAGATCCTGAGAGGAGAATGGAGGAGAAGGGATTGTGGCGTGGCCATCCCCCCTGGGGGGTGATTTCTCGCTTTCTGTCTCTCTGTCTCTCTCTGTCTTTCTGGCGAGTGCATGTGCCCTGTAAGCAAAAACCACACACACACACGAACTCGAGGCACACACACATGCCCAGATTCCTGAAGCACGTAGAACTGAAAGAGAAAGGACTGCAGCACAACTGGTCCTGCTCATTCATTCATTCTCTCTCTCTCTTTCGTATTTTTGTGCATGTCTCTGGCATTAAAATGAAGAAAAAGGAAGAGGAAGAAGGGGAAGGAGAAGATGAGGAGGAGGAGGGGAAAAGGAGGAGGGGAAAAGGAGGAGGGTAGGGATGAGGTATGGGAGAGTGAGCCAGATAGAAACACTTGTGCAGGTTGGCAGGCGGTGTTTAGCACTGCACAACACTTGAAGGACTTCTGCTTAGGACATTTAGTGGAGCAGCCTATGTGGTACCTGCCCCTAAGTACCAGCCAATCAGAAACTCAAGGGACCAGCAGATGGCGTCATGGCTATGGTACTGGACTCCCATGTAGTTGACCGTGGTTCAACTCCTGGACCGGTGGCTTAAACTCACGTCGGGCACGTGTGCGTACATGCTCACAATCCCGAGAGGAGAATGGAGGAGAAGGGATTGCGGTGTGGCCAGCCCTTCTGGGGGGCGATTTCTCGCTTTGTGTCTCTCTCTCTCCAGTGAGTGCACTCGCCCAAGAGCAAAAAACCTCTCAGAAAAAAAAAAAAGAAAGAGAAAAAAATTTTAAAAAGAAAGTCAAGGCATTGATGTGGGTGTCAGCTTGGTTCTACATTTTATCTGACCAGGACAAGAAAATGAAAAGAAGAAACTTGAATAAAGGCAGCAGTTAGCAGTGGTGGGCTAAGCAGATGTACTTAATTGTCAGAGAACCCCCCCCATTTTGTCATTTCATACTAAAATAACAAAAAATGTGTTCCGTTTTTTACAAATAAAACCATAGCAGTCCTAGAAAACAGGGAAAGCATCCATTAAAATAGCAGAAAATGTTACAAACCTTAGGAGAATGAAAACAGATGGATAGAATCAAAAAATTAAATGGCTGGATTGAAAAATAAATGACAGGGCTGAAGACCAGGGTGGGAACCTTTATAAAGTCGTGTGTGTGTATGTGTGTGTGTGTGTGTGTGTGTGTGTGTATGTGTGTGTGTGTGTGTGTATGTATGTGTGTATGTGTGTGTGTATGTATGTATGTGTGTGTGTATGTATGTGTGTATGTGTGTGTGTGTATGTATGTATGTGTATGTGTGTGTGTGTGTATGTATGTGTGTGTGTGTGTATGTGTGTGTGTATGTATGTGTGTGTGTGTATGTGTGTATGTGTGTGTGTGTGTGTGTATGTGTGTGTGTGTGTATGT
>NW_006198494.1:359000-364740 GCF_000334495.1 Tupaia belangeri chinensis | reverse complement strand
TGAGTATGTGTGTGTGTGTGTGTGTGTGTATAAAGATGAAAAATGATGAACGAGGGGCCAAGGGGATGGCATGGTAGTTCAGGTGGCTGGATCCCACAAGGCCAACTGTGCAGTTAAAATTCTGAACCCAGGGGCTTGGAAAATACACTGGGCACATGTATGTGCATGCCTAAGATCCCAAGAAGAGAGTGGAAGGGGAAGGGATTGTGGCATGGCCATCTCCCTGGGGGGTGGGGGTGGGGAATGCTTTCTCAATTTCCTCTTCTCTCTCTCTCTCTTCCGCTAGCCCCAGTCTCTGGTGAGCACATGCACCCTGCAGCAAATTTAAAAATAAAAAAAGAGTTAAGAGACATGACAAATTGCTCAACAAAAGGTCCAATATCCATTAACTAAGATTTAAAATGAGGGGGAGTTGGCAAGTGGCATGGTGCCTAAGGGTGCTGGACTCCCATATGTCTGACCATGGTTTGAGTCCTGGATGAACCTGGCGGCTTTCTCTCTCTCTCTCAATCTCCCCCTCTCTGGTCAAACTAAAATAAATAAAGTTAAATAAACAACAATAATATAGAAGAGTGTTTTCCTGAGCTGATGACACCCAAGATCTAGCTAGAAAAGCCCCATTAACTGACAGGCAGGGTCGATTAGGAGGGAAACGTCTCAAAATCAGACACATCTCATTACAATTCAAAATTCCAAAGATAAGGGAAACTTTCTAAAGATTTAGGTTAGAGGCCTTCATCTTTCTGGAACTAGAATCTGACTTCTGGGCAGTAATTTTGGATAAAAGAGGACAATTGAGTAAATTTCAAAGGTAATATAATTTAGAACTTAGCTAGTTATTTGTTACCTGCACATATGAACAAAATAAAAACACTTTTGAACACGCAAAAAATCTCAGAAAGTGGAAAGTGGACCACATGTGTATTTCAAATGGAAAAATAAAAGAAATTCCTAAATCCCAGGCTACCCCTCAAAACCCACAGAAGACTGCAGGAAAGATGGCATATCATACAAGAAAGGAGGGCCGAGTGCGATCCCAACACATGAAGGAAATGGAAAAGAACTTAAAAGAGGACTCACTGGACCTAGAAGCGGGGCGGGGTCTGGTGACATGGGTTACATTTGCTTCTTCAGAGCTCTAACCGCACTGCGGTGAATCAGGTTTATATAATCGCAATATCGCAAGTGCTGGTTTTATGGGACATCCGTTTTTAGAATCAATCTTCACGCACAGCCAAGAAGAATTAATTATAGCTGCAGCGGGGAATGTTAGAAACGCTGACAATATGTAAACAATACACAAAGCGAAAATCAGGGGTTAGGCTGACAGGGAGGTGAGAGGAAGAAGTGATCTAAGCCTCACCACTCCATCTGAAAGGGATACTGTGAAAGGCTAAGGAAGCAAAAAATGGAAACATATTATTTGAGGTTGTAATAGTAACCAGCAGAACTAAAGAACAGAAAACATAAGCATTTACCTCTGAAAAGCAGGACTAGGGGGTAACAGGGGAGTGACACACTTTTTATTTTAGCATCTTCCGTGTGGATGCTGTGTGTGTGTGTGTGTGTGTGTGTGTGTTTTCCCTGAAAAGGTTTTTACTATAGCGTAGGAACACTCACCAGAGAGACAAAAAGCAAGAAATCCCCTCCCAGAGTGGATGGCCATGCCACAATCCCTTCTCCTCTTAGGATTCTGGACACACACACACACACATAAACACACACACCTACGTGCGCACCCAGCATGAGTTTCAAGCAGCCAAGTCTAGGACTCGAACTGCAGTCAGCCATATGGGAGTCCAGCAACTTAACTACTATGCCACCTGCTCGCTGTATTTTTTATCATAAGCACACATTACTTTAACATAAAATACACAGCAGAAAGTATAATAATCTGTGCTTACTGTGAATTTAATAAATTATCTTCTTTATAAAATAACTCAGGTATACAAAGAATATGAAAAATAATATAAAAGATAACCCTAGGCCAGCAGGTGGCATGGAGGTTAAGACACCGGATCCCACACAGCCGACTCCATGATTCCAGTCCCAGACCTGTAAGCCTAAAAAATATGCCAGGTGTGTGTGCATACCTACCCAAAATACCAAGAGGAGAATGGAAGAGAAGGGACTGTGTGTGGCTAACCTCACCTCCTGGTGATTTCTCACTTTCCAGTTCTCTGTCTCTGGCAGTACATACACCCTATGGCAAAAACCTAAAAAAGACAAAAACAAAACAAAAACAAAAACAAAATACCTATTTCTATCTGTTTTCCCCTCCCATATTCTTCCTTCTGTCCCTCCCTTCTTATTCCTCCTTCCCACCCCTCACTTTTTATTTTTAAAAAGGGCAAAAGAGGGGACCAGCAGTTGGTATAATGGCTATATAATTGGACACCCATGTAGCCTACCGTGGTTTGAGTCTCACACCTGGTGGCTTAAACTCACGTCGGGCGCATATGTGTGCGTGCCTAAGATCCCGAGAGGAGAAGGGATTGTGGTGTGGCCATCCCCCCTGGGGGATGATTTCTCACTTTCTGTCTCTCTGTCTCTCTCTCTGTCTTTCTGGCAAGCATAGGAGCCCTATAGTAAAAACCTCTCCAGAAAAGAAAAAAAAAAGGCAAATGAAGCCTCCTAAATCCTTCTTCCTGAATCACAAAAGACTTGCTTTTCAAAGAAAAGAAGAAAAGCTAGATGGACCCTGACAATAGTACCTGAATATTCACATACTCCCCTAGTTCCACTAGCGCTTGCTTTTAAATAGTCCTCATTAGGATACTAGTGGCCTAAACAATTGACTCTGAGACTTGAATGCAGTATGATACAAGAGTAAAACTCCCCCTGTGCCCCTTGTTACATACTTTACAGTTTGCAGAGAAATTTCTTTAAGGATACAAAAAAGTAGCAAATGAAAACAGTTAAGTCAAATTGTTAACAAAAAGAAAAACAGGACAGAATTGTCTCCACACCCATGCTCCCTGCTTCTGCGACACCTGGGATTCAATGAAAAGGTGTGACTTCACTTTAAGACTTCAGTCTAGCAGAGGCAGGTGGTGTGGTGATTAAGGCGCTGGACTCCCACATGGCTGACCACAGTTCCAGTCCCAGACCTGGTGGCATGCGCTCGCTCTCACTCTCTCTGATGTGTGAGCATGCCCTGACAATAAATAAAGTTAAATAACTATTTCTTTTTTAAAATAATAAAAAAAAAAAAAGCTTAGTCTGAGAACTGGTGATTCTGAGGTGCCGCAGATCACAGAGCCCAGAAAGCTAAGTATGTTAGCTTGGGAGAAAATAATAAAAGCTAAATATTTTCCCTCAGTTCAAATTTGTAAACATGTGGAAATGACTTTCACATGTCACCTTCAAAAATTTCTACTTTTTTTTTTTAGAGGTTTTTGCCATAGGGAACATGCGCTCGCCAGACAGACAGACAGAGACAGAGAGACAGAAAGTGAGAAATCAGCTCCTAGGGGGGGATGGCCATGCCACAATCCCTTCTCCTCCATTCTCCCCTTGGGATCTTGAGCATGCACGCACACGCACCTGGCATGAGTTTTAAGCCATCGGGCGACTACGGGAGAGTCCAGTGACATAGCCATTATGCTAACTGCTTGTCCCAAAAATATCTACTTCTTATGCAAACTTGAAAAATCATGGGACCAGCAGATGGCATAATGGCTATGTTGCTGGACTCCCACATAGTCAGTCGCAGTGGCTTAATGCTCACGCCAGAAACATGTGTGCGTGCCCAAAATCCCAAGAGGAGACTGGAGAAGAAGGAACTGTGGCATGGCCAGCCCCTCAGGGAGTGTTTTGCACTTTCTGTCTCTGTCTCTCCAGCAAGCACATGTGCCCGCCCTATAGCAAAAAAAACCCCGCTCTTTAAAAAAAAAAAAAGGAAAGAAAGAAAGAAATCAATGTGTAAGGGGCCAGCAGATGGTATGGTGGTTACGGTGCTGGATTCCCACATGGCTGACGATGGTTCAAGTCTGGGATCCAGTGGCTTGAACATCATACTAGAGGTGTGTGCATGTGTGCCCATAATCTCGAAAGAGAATGGAGAAGGGATCTTGGCATGGTTATCCCCTCCCCCTCCCTGGGGTGATTTCTCATTTTCCCTCTCTTTGTCTCTGTCTCTCTCTCTCTGGTGAGCACAAGCACCCTATGGCAAAAGAAAACAAAACTAAAACTAAAAAAAAAAAGAAAGAAATCAAAGTGTGGCCCTAACTACCAACCATCTAATCATTTACATCTACTTCTGGGGGAGGGAGGGTAGTGAGCTGACAGTACATGAGAGTCCTTAGAACCTCCATCGCAAACATTTCACTCAGCACATTTTCAACTGCTTCAAAGGCGTGCAAGACATTTTCCTCCTTCTTCATAAAATCTGTTTAAAATGTGTGAAGGAAAGAAAGAAACGGCGACAAGACTCCTACCTGAAGCAGCCCGCTTTCTGATAACACATTTTGAAGGGTGCTTTTCAGACTGTAATGAGGATATGACATCACCTGGGGTCCTGGTGGGTTCCTTCTGACTTAGTAGGCCTAGGTGCAGCGGGGTTGCAGTCCCAAGGCCCCAAGGCCCCAAGGCCCCGTGATCTGGTGCTGCTACAGGAACCCCACTGTGAACAGTGAGGGGTCCAGGCTCTCCCTCATCCTTGACTTCCATTTCCTGGCCTCTTCCTCGAAGAAGACCTCAGTTGCCTCAGGGCTCAATCTTCTGACAGTTTCTCTCCCTTTTCTCTCTAAATTCACTCCCAAGATGATCTCACCCATTTCCTTCTTTTAAAACCATCTATAGAAGCCATTCTCAATCTTGGCTACAAATTAGGATCAACTGGGGAATGATTTCTTCTTCTTTTAACATTTTCTAAGTCCCCACCCCGAACGAATTAAATAAAAAACTCTAGGGCCAGGCAAAAGCACATGCATTTTTTAAAGTTCTTCAATGATGGGGACCAGCAGTTGGCATAATGGCTATGTCACTGGACTCCCACGTAGTCAACTGCGGTTTGAGTCCTGGACCCGATGGCTTAATCTCATGCCGGGCACATGTGTGTGCATGCCCAAGATCCCAAGAAAAGAATGGAGGAGAATGGATTGTGGCGTGGCCATCCTCCCTGGGGGGTGATTTCTCGCTTTCTGTCTCTATGTCTCTCTCTGTCTGGCGAGCGCACACGCCCTATAGCAAAAACCTCTCCAAAAAAAGAAAAAAAAAGTTCTTCAGTGATGGTCAGAAAAAAATAAACAAGACTCAGAACTGTTGATCTGCACAGTTGCTGTCCAGATCTGATCTCAGTAGGACTAAGGTATAAGTGTCTACTTTTAACCTCCTCTTGAAGATCTCCCAGGCGTTCACGGGTGACACGGCCAAAATAGGCCTCTTGCTTGCCATCTGTCCCCACAGAAATATGACCTCTACCAGTTCTCCACCTCAGGAAAGAGCCTCACCATTCACCTAGGTGTTTGGGCCAAAAAAATCGAGCTCAACCATGATGGCTCTCATCCTGCTCTTTCCCATTCCACATCACCTGCATCAGCCAAGTCTACCGGCTCTAATTTCAACATTTAGCCCAAATCAGCCCATTTCTTCCAGCGCCCATTGCGGCCAGCCTAAGCCAAGCCCACACTGCCGCTCTATGGCTAGTCTGGAGCCACAGCGTCTTGCCTAGTACCCTCCCCATAGCGTTCCTTCTCACAATCAAATGCAGACTTCTCCCTGTGGTTCCCAGGCTTCC